>NC_083764.1:49990862-50318362 GCF_963514075.1 Conger conger
TGTGATGGTCCATAACCATCTATGTCTTCTGAATTGTTTCTTTGGCTTTTCCCATGCTGATGGTTGACAAAGGGGTTTTGCATGCTTGTTTCCTAAATTCTTTATAATCTAGTGAAGCAGGAAATTATGGAATGACACAACCCCATTTCTTCAGACTGAGATTAACTAAAGTAAAGTAAAATTGTGTTACCAATTTGTCACTTTGTTTGATTTTCTTTACAATAAATGTTCGGGGTGCCAATCATTTTAGAACCTGTGGTTTTAAGAAAAAAAACAACCAAAAAAAAATCTACTGAACAAATGTACTGAAATAAAAGTATATCGTTTTCCTGTATGTTCGAACATAAAGTATAGAAAATGATTGATGCTGTTTATTATATGCAGCCTTTTCTTTCAATTTTTATTAAGGGTGTCAATAATTCTGGAGCCCACTGTACAGTTCTGTTGCTCTTTTTTGAAGCTGAAATTTCCTATTTCGATGCGCTTTCATTTGATTTTAATGAAAGGGCATGGCCAAAGAAAATACCCTTGTGATCAAGCAGCTTGTGATCAAGCAATCCTGTGACAGTGGGGGTTCTGTCCTTGGCACACCAGATTAAACTGTAATACAGCACTGGAAACTGCGGTTACGAGTGGGTAGAAAGGATGGAAGAAGGAGCTGATCTTCTTGTTGTCACAGAGAACCTCTTGGAGAACTTCTTGGCTTTGCTTTCACCTGTGGTGACCAGATCCAGTTGTGCTTAAATGAATGAATTTCAGAAACATTAGGAAGTTGCAGGTTTAACTTTTTCATCGGTGATGTGTCTTCACCAAGGATGAGTGAACTTTTATATGTGTGTTGTGTGTGTGTCTGTGTGTGTTGCAGTGCAACGCTACCTGTGGGCGGGGGGTGAAGGTGCGGCAGGTGGTGTGTGCGGGGCTGGAGAACGGGCTTTTTAAGGAGTTCCCGGAGCAGAGCTGTGATGCAGCTCAGAGGCCAGAGGAGAGTGCACCCTGCTTCGAGAGGCCATGCTCAAAATGGTTCACCACATCCTGGTCCCAGGTATCTGCTCAGCATATCCTCTGTTCATCAGCTCACCAGCCAGTAACCGCAGTACACGCTCGGTGCTCTTCGTATTGGTAGTTGATCAGTTGCATACAGGCATTTGTGTTGTAATTGGGTGCCTTGCTGAAAAAAGCAGCTCACACTAGCTTTTGAAACAGCTGGTAGCTGGTTGACCAGTTCAGACCAGCTTCCAGCTCAACATGGTTTAGCTGGTTGACCAGTCCAGACCAGCCCCCAGCTCAACATGGTTTGACCAGCTCAAGCTGTGTTTTGAAACAGCTGGTAGCTGGTTATGGGTCTGGGCTGGGTATGGGGTATGAGCTGGACAAGCGACCAGCACTAGTTGGTTGACCAGCTCATACACAACTAGACCTGTGTTGGCCAGCTTGACCAGGGGGGGCTGGCTCTATGTTGTTTTTTAGATAGTTGAATGCTTGAGTTACACCTGAGACATGTCGGCAATAGGAATCTGAAGGCATTTATGTCGGTATGTGTGTGCGTGCAGTTTCAGGTGTCACTGTTTGTGTCTGATCACGTGCACTTCTGCACGCTAATGTATGTATGTGTTTGGTTGCGTGTGTACCTATCTGTGTATGTGTGGGGAGTGCATCCATGTATGTACTATATCTGTACCTTTTCTCCCTGCTGCAGTGCAGTAAGACATGCGGCTCAGGGGTCAAAGTTCGTGAGGTGAAGTGTTACCAGGGCGCGGAGCTGGGACACAGCTGTGATTCGGCACTCAAACCCGAGGCCCGGCAAACGTGCGAGGTGCAGCCATGCCCCACTGAGTCCCCAGGTATGATACGCACTTCAGCAATACAATCTCATGAAACAAACTCACAACGTCAGTGACCTTTATCCTGCTAGTTAACTGTATGCAACCCAACGGGTACAAAATGATAGTTGATAATCATTGATAATGATAATGAAAAAATGCATTTTGAATAGAATTCAGAAAGGTAATTGTCTGGGAGTCAATTGAATAAGGGGTATTTTGATATATTTGGTATATTTGCCCAGAATTAGCACGAGCACATTTCACCTTTTCATGCTTATTGTATGGTACATTCTTAACCTTTTCATAACTGGTGCAAAAAGTGAGAATTAAACAGAATGACATTTTCCACTGTATAAGAAAATATGCATCTCAGCCTCTGTAACTGCATGTTCATCTCGGTCCTTGAGTTTCTGAGGGAGTGGCAGATAATAATAATAATAATAATAATAATAATAATAGTGTTTGTTTACATAGTTTACAACAACCCAGATGTACTTTACAATGGGGAAAACCATATGCTGACACTGTAATACAGCAGAGGTACAAAAAGAACAGTAGAAGATGAAGGGAAAAAATGAAACACCTGACAACCTTTCTAGCATTTAATTCAGTCCAGGGTATGAGTTACTGATGTCTCTCGCCCTCACAGTGGATGACCTTTGCCAGGACAAGGCCACAGCCAACTGCGCTTTGGTTCTGAAAGTGAAGCTCTGCACCCACTGGTACTACAGGAAGGCCTGCTGTCAGTCCTGCAAGAACAAGGCCCAGTAGCCACCATCGGAGGCGCCCTCTCCCTCCAGAGAGGGCGACGATAGTCCACGGAACAGGACGCACTGTTACCAGAACTCTTTTTTTTTAGATTGTAGAGTGATTGTAGGGCCAGAAACTGGCTCTCACTAAAGGTGCTATACTAGGTATCGGTCCTCAGGTAGGTTTGGCCTGGCCTGGCCTGGCTCAGCCTGGTTCGCCCTGGGTCAGTCTGAGGGGTAGCTCCCCAGACTCCACAGCAGGAGAGCCCACGGGCCAGGGCCAGGGTCACCAGTACAGATGATGATCGTTCAGCACATTTGAAACCTCCCTCCCAACACTGTAGACGTCCCTTTTCTTTATCGTTGTGTGTTACCTGTACAGACTTTTTTGTATGTTTTTTTTTTTAATTGAGTGTTTAATTGAGTTACAGAGAAACAGAAATAAAGCCAAACAGGCTACTTTTAGAAGGTTTGGCTGCTTATTTTTGCTTCTCATTGCTCTCTTGCCAAACATACGCACAGACACACACATGGACGCAGACACGCAGACATACTGTATACATGACACAGCATAATACATTTATTTTGTAATTAGTGGTCAATAATCTTGCCGTTATTTACTAGTCAATGACAAATTGTAATGAATGTTGAGTACACTGGTAATCTTTCACATACATTTTCTAAAATATTGAGTTTATTTACCGTGGTGTTTTATTTTGATATTTAATCAAATGTTTACAAAAGCATTCTTATTAACGAAGAGCAACCCTTTTCATACATAAAATGCACAACAAAGATTTCTATTATTATGTTTGTAAATCTATTGTGAGTGTCTTCAAAAATATAAATTGGTATAAAATTAACTCAATATAAATATTGATGCATGAATATAATAATAGAAAGTGGATAATTAAATCAACTGTAAAAATTGGATGAGTGGTAGTAAGGCTATGTAGCTGTAGTTGTTGTAGTTGTTGGGGAGAGACTGCCTTCTAGATGCTGTTTGCTGTTGTGGTGTGGTACACCACAATGCCGATCCCAACTCCAGCCCAGAATATCCTCAAATTTCTGAACAACTATTGCTCTGTGAAGGGGGTCAGAGACTGGAGGAAAATTTACATTAAAATGATGGAAAATGTATACTGTTAAACAGCTTGTCTATAATTTCATTTAAAAAAAACAACAATTTGGGTTTCCACAATGTCCTAGCTTTTGCTCAGCTTGCTTGCTTCAAATGGTAATGTCGCAAACATGAGGTTCCAACACATTACACACCTGCTAAAAAGTGAATCACACCTGCAAAATGATTTGTCTTAAGAGTGGATTTCTATCCTTTGCAATCTTGAATTGTGAACTAATCCTTGGATAGTTTTCATCATCACGTGTTAACAAATGCGAAATGAACTGGAGAAATTCCAGCTGAGTAAAGGTAACATTTACTTTCATTTCTATTCAGTCTTAATTTCCAAATGCAGTGAATAGAGATCTAAATAAAAAACAAATTCCTGAATTCAATGCCCTTAATGTTTCCTGCGCTTGGTACTTTCCATGTAGCATTAATCTTACTCTTATTTCAGTTTGACCTATGACTAACCACTAAACCCTGCAGAATACAGGACCTTCCTTCTGTTAACTCTGCAAGTAACTTCATGTAACTATGGCAATCAATAGCTCACCATTCTAACTGCAAGAAATCACTGTAATTATGCCACAAGCTAAGGCCACGTCTCTTGGCCTGTCGCAGGTTTAGTTTCTATTGCCATTCCTGCCTGCATTAGACAAGCTCTGAATCTGCTTGGAGTATTACTGTAAAAGTTGGATTGGATGTGTTAATGTGACCTGTAGTACCATATTTAAACATTGCAGCAGTAAGATCTGTATGTAATCAACAGATTGTATGGCATGTTTGCCTGCCTGCATTCCTGCATAACAAAATAGTTTAAGTATGCAATGAAGCAAGCACATGACAGAAGGTCACTGTCACTGTGCTAACATTTAGCATTCATTTACATACACCCCTGCTCAAAAGGTTTAATATTTTATTATCTCTGTTTGTAATCAAGAAATTCACACATGGTCAAAGAACACACTCAGAGATTTGATCAAACGGTATTTTTAAACATTTTTGTAAAACCATGCAGTTACTGCGGCACTTGTTATATGTAGTCCCCATTACGATGTTTGAAACAACAGTGATGTTTTATATTTAGTTGCATATGCTTTGCATGGCATGACTTCCTGACCTATCAAGATCATCTTATTTTAAGGTTTTACTGCAAGTGATACTAAAACTCTTTGTATTTTAATGAATCTCTATCGTAATTTGGGGGTGGAACTAGATTCAGCTGCAAATTCTGCAGATATAGTGTGGAACACATTTGTTGGCTGAATGGCTTTAAGTCATCAATGGCCCAAGGTATCAAATGAGCCTCAAACTACCACGCTGTCACTAGTTCCACAGGAAACTTAGTCAGGAGAAACAATTTTTGTAGTATCAGTCTCAGTCATTGAAATGGGGGACTGCATATAAAAAGTACTGTAATTACTACATGGTGAAAACAAAATTATGAAAAAATACCCTTTGATAAAAGCTCTCAGTCTGCTCTTTGTCTATGTGTGAATTGTTTGATTACAAACAGAATAAAATATTAAATCAAAAAAGGCAAGGTGATTCCAAACGTTTTGAGTGGGGGTGTTATCTATGGGCACGGTTCAGTTTTAAACTTTTATAAAATGTATTGTAGTGTTCATTTGTTCAATGACTCAAATCCATTGCACTCAATTTGTTTTAACACATACCTAGCAAACAATCCTGTCTTGCTTTCAGTACGCATGATTTTTAATACACTTTCATTATCAAATATGCAAACATGAGTTGATCATTTTTGCAAAGATATTAAAATGCACACATTTAGCATGCACTCTACAGTGTATGAAATAGCAATAAAAATCTAATAAGTGGGAACATTCGCCACAAAATTGAAAGAACCTTCTGTCATCTGTGCAGATCTTTTGAGAGGAAATGAATGGCTAAGTCCGAGCATGGGGCTTCCTGGGCACAAAAGCAGAATCACCATGTGGTATCGTATGCTATCTTCAGTTGAATTCACAGTGAAATCAGCAGCTTCCAGCTGTCAATTAAATGAGAAGCAACAACAAAATCTGCACCCTGTTGCTATCCATGGTCACAGGCAGAACCAAAAGGCCAACATTCAGTAACATCACAAGATGCTCTTAGGAGCATTGTGAACTAATGCTGAGATAACATGGATCATCATGTTTTGCATAAATTTGTGGAGTCCATGCCAGCTCGATTGCATGTTGCCATTGAAGCAAAAGGGGAACATACCAAATACTAAGAAATTCTGAAATGTATGTACATTTCTCTAAGATTCAACTTTTGGTTGAAGGTATGCTGATAATATCATTGCTAATTAAAATGTTTGTATTAAATGAGAAAATGGCGCAAAATATAAGCATTTTCCCTAGTGGTCTCAGACTTTCAGACCCCCCTGTATGTAAAAGTTTGGCAGGTTAAAAACACAGGTATGAGCCTGAAGTATTGTCAGGCTGTTCCTGTTTATTTTCTATTTGTCTGAGCTACGAGGCCTTGTACAAGTGTAGTCTTCACTTAATCCTCTTTTCACCCCCCAGGAAACAATGTGTGTAACCTGATTCTGACTATAAGATCATTAGTTAACAGCTGAGTGGGTCATAAACAAACGGTTCTCCTTTCAGAAACTAAATTCACATTAAACAACCACTTCACAAGAGAGATTATGATTGTAATTTCGGTGTGTGCATGAGAGAATAGCCATTTAAAAGCAATGTGATCACACAGAAATGGTATTGAAGCACCTAATTACAGAGTCGTGTAAACTGAGTTGAATTATCTGAATGAACAATAAAAAAACATGGAAAACACGCGCGTGCCCTCCTACATGAAACCCAAGCACTTCAGTTTAACAAGACGGTCTTTGCTCAAAAGCACCTTGCTCAATTCCACACCCCTTTTGATTGCCATAAGTTCCAGTCATTTCAGCCAGTTTCATCATTACGTTTTGGCTCGATACTTCTGCTGCCTCAACTGGTGCATCACCTCAAAGTAACGGTAAGTTCTAATCAATCCATATGAATTTTGCTATACATGTACTTAAATCTATAGTTGAAACTGAATATGTAGCAACAGACATCGTCCTATTCAATCAAAGGGAATACCAGTTTGACAATACATTTTTGTCTACAGTTGGTTTAACCTGTAAAATAAATACAAATGGAGGGAGTTTTAAATAAACACAAACATTTAATGGGCTTCAGAATTATTGGCACCCTTGATAGAAAATAAAGAAAACTCATTTTTAAATGTTTTTTTATGAAGTTATATAATTTTTTCCCACGGAAAAACATAGGTGTCGAATGTTTTGGCACTTACAATAACAATTATTGTAAATAAAGAAATTGGCAAAACGATTTTACTTCATTTAGTTCATCTTAGTCTAAAAGCACTATATTGTGCCATTTTCTGTTTCACTTGAATATAAAAATGATGTAACAAGTATGCATAATCCCTTTGTCATCTATCAGCATAGGAAAAGCCAAAGATCTGTCATTTCAGAAAATATGGTAATTGACTGTCTAGTAATGGGTACACAATAATACAAGAACAGTTAAAAATACCACTTAGCACTGTAAATGCAATAATAATAAAGAAAATAGGGAATGGTTGCAAACTTGCCAGGAAGAGGATGCAAGTGCATGTTGTTCCCAAGGACGGTAAGGAAGATGGTGAAGGAGTCCACAAAGAACCCAAGGATATCAGTTTAAGAATTACAGAGATTGGTTACATCTTGGGGTTACTAAGTCTCAAAAAGAACCATGAAATGACACCTCCATACCAAAAACTCTTCGGAAGGATGGCGTGAAGACAGCCCTTACTGAGCACATTAAACATAACCAAGCATCTGGAGTTTGCCAAATGTCATTGGAATTATGACTGCAAGAGGGTGCTGTGATCAGATGAGACCAAAATGTAAAGTTTTAGCCATACAAAAAGTTGCAAAAGGAATGCATACAAGGAAAAGCACCTCAACATTGATGTTTTGCTGAAAATGGTCCAGGGGCACTATTTAAATTCAATGGTACAATTAATTCAACAAAGGACCAGAACATTTTTTTCCTGCTAGGAAGCTTAGACTTGGTTGTGGATAAATTGTCCAGCAGGACAATGACTCCAAACAAATCAAAATCCATGCAGGAATGGTTATGGGAAAACAACATCTATGTTCTTCAATAGCCATCTCAATCTCCAGACTTAAATCATATCGGAAACCTACGGAAGAGAAAATCCCTTCAAATGTGTTCTCTTACCTTATTATAAAGTATTGAAAATCTTGTCATCATAGCCAGGGGTGCCAATAATTATGAAACCTTCTTTTTATTTGTATTTATTTAAGACTTTAATTATAATTAATGAAGCACACTACTTTGTTTACAAAATTATTTGAATTTCCAAGGTATTTGCCCCCTTCCTGATTTTGTTTATTTGTCACATTGAATAGTTTCAGCGCTTTAAAAAAATGTCATATTATACAGAGGGAACCTGAGTCTAACATATTTTTAAATTACTATTTAATCTATTAAATTAAAAAAATTATCAAACACCAAAATCACCCCTTAAACTTAATAACTAGTTGCACCACCTTTACCCACAGTAATTGCAACAGAACCCTTCCTATAATTTGATATCAATTTTTCACATTGTGGAGGAATTTTAGCCCAGTTTTCTTTGCCAAACTGCTTTAATTCAGATACTATTTTTGGTATATGGGTTAGGCAACTGGCTCATGACTCCAGGGTTATAAGACTAATGCACACGACACTGAGAGCCATTGCCACTGTCCATTTGAGCAAGATTCTTTAACCCCAAATGCTTCAGTAATGTCCAGCTGTATAAATGGACTATGTGTAAAAATGATGAAAGCTGTATACATTGCTATAGATAGTAGATACTCTTGCTCTAGAGGGTCTGGGGCAGCCTGTAGCCTAGTGGTTAAGGTATCCCTGGTGTAGCCGCAGCTGTTGGACAGTAGTGCTGGGCCCTTGAGCAAGGACCTTAACCCCATTGCACCAGGGTGGATTGTCTCCTGCTTAGTCTAATCAACTGTACGTCACTTTGAATAAAATCCTCAGCTAAATAATTGTAATGTAATGCTAAAATCTTAAAATGTGAAATGTAAAGAGCTGGTTCTAGGACAGCAGTCATTTATTAACTTTCTATACAGCAGGTATGACATACTCATACTGTACAGTTTTTATCAGACTTTTAAAAGAACATGACCAGTTGGCGTCACAGATAGGCTACATGTGGGAGCGTGTCTTGGAGCATGGAACATGGATATCTTTTGCCCTCTTTTTCTGAAATGACTTCATTCTTAATTTGGAATCGCAGATGCTTTTCCAGATTTTCCTCAGCCTGGCAGTGTTTGCAGTCTCCATTGAATTAGCCGACACGTTCTCTACCGGCCTTGTGACTCCATCCTGCAAGACCCTGATTCCTCAACATGGCGTTGATCCTGAGAAAACCCCATCTCCTTATGTAATCTCAGTAAGCAAGACTTCCTACAATCCAGGGGACACAATCATGGGTAAGCAGCTGGCCTTTGCTATGTGTAACATTTGATTTAACCCTTGTGTTGTCTTAAGGGTCAAAAATGACCCGCCACTATGTTTAACATGGGCGACATGGCTCAGGCAGTAAGAGCAGTCGTCTGGCAGTCTGAGGGTTGCCGGTTCGATCCCCCGCCCGGGCTGTGTCGAAGTATCACTGAGCAAGACACCTAACCCCTAAATGCTCCTGAGGAGCGGGTAGGGGCCTTGCATGGCAGCCAATCTCCGTCAGTGTGTGAGTGTGTGTATGAATGGGTGAATGGAGAAGCATCAATTGTACAGCGCTTTGAATAAAGGTGCTATATAAATGCCTGCCATTTACCATTTTACCATTTAAAAGAGAAAAACTGCTAAATTATTTTTATTTATTTGATGACAAGCTTGTGATGAGCGACAGGTTTTTTCATGCAAAATAGACTTGGGGTTTAAGATTCAATTAAGCTGCTTTATTTTAGGGGTTTAATGAAGGCAGGTCTTTTTTGACCCTTAGGACAAAGGGAGTATACAGTATGCAATGCAATGCAAACTCCAGAGACTGTTGTGTTAATGCTCGCTGTGCTGTACTGCTCAGCAGCCTTTTCATATTTTCTCTCTTAAATCTGCATTACATGTTTTTTTTTGTCTGAAATCAACAGCAGTTCTACAGCATACTGTTCCTTCTGTAATGTATTTAGAAATAGTCGGGGAGACCGGGGGAAACAACCTATACTGTAACACTTTTAGCTTATTGCTTAAAAGTACATTAGGTAAGATTTATGTGTTAAAACATTGTTAGAAGACCATTGTCAATCATCATTGAAAAGTATCATCATTGAAAAGTATTTATATAATTTGTGTTGTAAAGGTAAACATCTTGGTGGTTATCTGAAATGGCCCTGTTTGAAGCTTGACTACATGGTTTTTCCTTCCATTTCCGCAGTAACACTTAACTCTCCCACTGGTTCCATCACATTCCGGGGGTTCCTTTTACAAGCCCGGGTGATCGGAAACACTGACCCCGTGGGTTCCTTCATACCCTTCAACGCCACCATTGCCCAAAACCTGGACTGCAACAACTCAACAGTATGTTAACTTCATGTGCCACTGCTTAAAAGCTCTTGGACCAACTATTTTGACCAACAGTTATTTTTTAACATATGAATAAAGAAGATTCCCTCTAAAATGGCTGGAACGTCCAGCTAAATCACTAGGTTCTTGGAGCAATGATGCACAAATTTTGGAATTTAATCCGTACTCTGCCAGTGTCATCAAACAATAGAAACTTCTCTAGTTGATTGGCTGCCTGCACTCTGCTTGTGCCAGTAGGCAAGTGAATTAACTGTTGCCTAGGAGGCGACATTAGCTCAGGAGGTAAGAGCAGTCGTCTGGCAGACACCTAACCCCCCAATTGCTCCTGACGAGCTGGTTGGTGTCTGAGTGTGAGTGTGTGTGTGTGTGTGTGTGTGTGTGTGTGTGTGAAAGGGTGAAAGGGTGAAAGACAAGCATCAATTGTACAGCGGTTTGGATAAAGGTGTTATATAAATGCCGGCCATTTACCATTTGCCATTTACGTCTAAACCCAGTTGGTGGAATGCAGTGAAAAGAAGCATCGACTGGCTGAGTGTTTCATGCAGCTGGGATACAGATAGGTTAAAAGGGCATATGCAACAATGTATGCAATGCAGTGTTACAATTCATCATTTTATCCATGCTAAACTAACCAACACAGAACACACAAACACACAGGCACCCAACCGCCCAACTTCATACAGACATGATGTTTTGAATGAAATTGGTGGCACAAACATTGTTTTTTTTTTACTTTTCCTTCCAGAAATCATCAGTCAGTCATCGATCTGCCGTCCCAAAAAAAGAACTGAAAGCAACATGGGAAGCCCCCAACAATACCTCTCCTGGGGATATCGTGTTCTGGTAAGGATTTTTCTGGAACTGACACATCTTCTTGAAACTGTTACGGGTCATTTCAGAGTATCATAAATAACTTTAGTTCTGTGTTTCTTTTCAAGTGCAACTTTTGTACAAACCACATATAAATTTTGGGTCAACGTGAGCAGCCCAAAAGTCTCCTCTTCATCATTTCAGCTTGTAAGTACAAACATAATACAAATAATACAAAGTATTATCATAATGATAAATATGAGAATCACTGCATTATTTTATCATATAACATTTAAATGGATTCCAAATAAAATAATACATATACCGTGGGCTCCAGGATTATTGTACAATACTGTAAACTAAAAAAAAAAGTTATTAACATGATATTTATTGTCTAACATGTGTAAACTAGTGCACTTTATTCATGATTCAATGGAATCAACCATAAATGACAGAATGTGTGCTTTCTCTGACAAACACCCAGCCTTTGTGATATATAGGCTGCTACTCTGCTGTTGATTGGTGGATAGGCCATGGAAGTCTGACAGAGGGGTGGATGTGATTTTTGGTTTCCAGCAGGCATACTGGTCCAAAGGTTGTTGTTTTGTCAGTATTTATTTCTGCTGGTCTTCTGCTGGGTGATTTTAAAGCCCTTTGAAATGTATGAATGCCTAGAGCTGTTTTAGAACAAGCCAGTTTCATTGGATGTTCATTTTAAGCTAAGTGACTTGTGTGTGTGTGTTTGTGATGTGGTGGTCGTAATGAAAGTAGAGATGGTGGTGGCAGGGTGTCGGGGCTCTTTGAGCTGAGTCACCCAGGGGCCCATGTCTTAATCCTGCCCTGGATCTAAGCCGGGAGACTGAGATGGCCATTGCAGAACATGGCTGCTGTATTTACTTCATGATTCCTGTATGGATTTTGATTTACGTTTGGAGTCATTGTCCTGCTGGACAATTTACCTATGACCAAGTCTCAGCTTCCTAGCAGATGCAACCAGATTTTCTGCCAAGATTTCCTGGTACTTTGTGAATTAATGTGCCACTGATTTTAAATAGTGCCGCTTGACCACTGGCATATCTCCAAAACATTGATGACCCATCTCCATACTTGACAGTAATGTAGGTATGAGGTCCTTCTGCTTGTATGCATTGTTCTTTTACCACCAAACATGTTGATGGTGTTTATGGCAAAAACATTAAAGCGTGGTCTCGTCTGACCATAGCACTTACTTCCAGTCATAATTCGAACAATGTCCCTTGCTAGGCATTTGTTGCTATGGAGGTGCCATTTCATGGTTCTTTTTAAGACCCCCCAAGACCAATCCCTGCCATTCTTAAACTATGATCCTTGGGTTCTTTGTGGACTCCTTCACCATCTTCCTCACCATTTGTGGGGACATGGTGCACTTGCGTGTTCTTTGAAAGTTTGCAAGCATTCCATATGTAAAAAATATTTTTTCCAAGCGGTATGTATAAACATTTGTTTTGTGACATACCTTTACCATCTGTCTCTTCTGAATCGACTGTTGTTTGGCTTTTTCCCATGCTTATGGATGACAATGATTTTACATGGTTTTTACCAAATTTATATACTCTAGTAAAACAGAAGGTGAGGTAATGGCACAATATAGTTCCTTTAGACTGAGATGAGCTAAATTAAGTAAAATTATATCGACAATTTCACTTTGACTTTATTTACTTAGCATAATTATTAGGGGAGCCAAAAATGTTGACACATATGGTTTTCAGATTACTGCATAAAAACATTGAAACGAGAGGAAATTATTGAAATAAAAGTATATAGTTGTCCCCTCCGAACCTAACATATAGATTACTATTTGTGTTGTTTATTATATGCAGCCTTTTTTCATTTTTAATAAGGGTGCCAATAATTTAATAATGGGTGCCACTGTACATCAAATCTACTTTCAAATAATCAACATAATGTATTGAATACATTTGTTTTTCTTTCCAGAATTTCCCACTCAGCAAATACACTCTGCTGGCTGTAACTGGACTTTTCTTAAACTATTACTGATGTGTGTGGAAGCCTACATGCCAACATCGCCATACAAGCCAATGTTCAATGTTTTATAATGTGTAACATATGTAATTCATTGTGCTAAATAGCCTTAAATGTATAATTAATAAACTGCATAATTATGTTATGACACAGTGCAATTCCTCAAGCTTCATTTCATAGCTGGCAAACATCTCAAGCTGAATCTGGAGTAAGGGAAAATATAATCCCTTCTATGGCATGAAATCACTAGCACTGATGCAGGGTTCACATTTTATTGTAGTGAAACCATAGATTGCATGCTAGAACAACATCACATGCACACACAATCACTGATATCCACATCAAATGGAACACAAGCAACTTCTTATGATGGCCATTTTAATCATACCCATGACCCAAAACCACCACTTTAACAAGCAACAATTAGGGTGAGTAGACCACAAATTAGAAGCGTTTCCATTAGTGCTTTTGAATGCAATCGATTGTTGAACCCACCAAGGTCAGTGCTCACAAATTCCCTTGTCAGGAATTGGGTGATTTGAGTAAACCAATTGTAATCTTGAATTCATCTTTGGTTGGTGGTAGTTTTTCAATTCAGCCAAAGTACTGTATAAAGTCGTTTCCATTTGCTTTAGAAACAATTTTGATCTGTCTTGACCACTGACTCAGCAAAATGGCCCAGCATTTTTACAGTAACGGACAGCTCATTTTGTGGACACAAAGCTTGTGTTTTATTCAGCAAGTCACACAAAACTTTATACAGTAAGTTATACATAAATTCACTAATGGAAATGTAACTACTGACAGACTTGGAACAATTCAGGTCCAAACAGACAATAAAGTGCACAATTTTAGCGAATAAAGTACAGTGCTGTTATTTTACCCCACAATTACTTTTAATACAATGAGGAATGAAGTGGCATGGGTCAAGAGTTGACCACTCTGCTCCTGGAATTTTAGACATCTTGGTTGCATTTCATTGGAATAGTCAATTGCATAATTATAACAATAATGACGTTAATCACTTAATTGGATCAATAATTTGGCCAAAGTATCGTGGTTGGCTATATACTAAAAGGTCTTAGCATTCCAGGAACAGGACAGCCAGGGTTTAGAATACACAAAACAGAGGGTTACTACTCTCCTCAAAGGTTAAAACACATTAACATCGTAACAATATGCAAGCAACACACCTATTTGCAGGTTTTTCCATTTTTAACAGTCACAACAAAACTATTGAAAATGTTATTTCGCTCCATCAAATGATTCAATGTTCTTGGAAGTATGCACAAGACCCTTTTCCCAAAATAACAAAATAATGTAAAAGGTCATTTGACCTTTTTTTTTGGTAAACCTATTTGTGAGATGTGAATTCCTTGTGGAACTAGGTAACTTGTTATGAAACATAAAGAAGATGAAGAACAAAATCAAGCTAAAGGTTCAGTGATTTTTTTTTAATTGTAAACCTTTCTGTGAGATATTAATTTGTTATGAAAGTAGGTAAAATGTGGTTAAGTAACAGAGAAAGATGATGGAGCTCCATCAAAAAGGTGAACACTCCAGTATACAGTACCTGAATAACTATAGCAGTACTTACAAGACTTTTAGACTTACTTGCAGACTCATGCTCAAAGCACAGTATCAGTTGGTACTTAAATGCGGCTAAGCTACAAACTGCACTCAGCAGTGTAAAGTACAATTCCCATGACCCTCAAACAGTGAATACTGGAATAAATAAGAATTAATTTACCAATTCAACAAAACAGTGCTTTCGTGGTGTATTAAAAACCTATAAAGTGAGGTTAGGTGGCGGAAGGCTTTAGGAGAAGGGACTCTGCCCACAGGGATTGAAGCCTTATAGGTCATGAAGGACCTCAAGGACAGTAGCGATGGACCAGGCCTGGGTCTCGCAACTGAAGGGACAGTACTGTCCATTGTCGTTGGTCAGTTCTGGCAGACCCTTCCAAGAAGACCTGCAAGAAACATATTCACACAATGACCACCAAGCCCACCACTGATCAGAATGTTCAAATCCAGCCAAAAACACCATGATGTAAATATAGTCATGTTCCTGCTCTGCACACACAGCATGCAGTACTTTTCTATATCCGCCACTCTAACCTCAGTATCTCATTTTTTCATTAAACAAATCTTGTGTGCGTTTACTTTGTTCTCATCAATTTATTGCCATTTTCGATAATCTAAATAAACGGCACAGACAAAAGACAATGCACACATACCACAAGACTGCCACTGTTGGGACCTGAGGCGGTGGTTTACCTCTCAAGATGTACATAGTGTCGAGACAAGACATTCTTGACCAGGAACACAGTTTCGTCATAAGCCTCCTTTCCCACCATCTTGGCAAAATTAATCTTGGCACGTAGGAAGTAGCCGACAGGCCAAAGCCATTCCTACAAGCAACAACAATTCGAGTTTTTATGGCCACGTCACTTTTAATGGCGTAATGCAGCTGAATACACCAACACTCACGGGTCCTTGGTGGTAGTTGAAACCTTTTGCAGTGTTGTAGTTGTCATTGTCCAAAGCGTTGTCATAGACACCACAATACACCATGTCGCTAGGAGAGAGAAAAAAAAAAAAATTACAGTTATTTAGAGAACGTGTTTATTCAAAGCGAATTATATTGATTTGACTAAGCAGGGGCCAATTCCCCTGGAGCAATGTGGGGTTAAGGGCCTCGCTGAAGGGCCCAACAGCTGCACTGATCTTATTTTGGCTACACTGGGGCTTCAACCAATAACTTTCCAGATCCCAGTCAAGCAACTTAGCCACTAGGCTATAGGCTACCCCAATCCAAATATCAGCTCAATCCAAAAGTTCTGCAGCCTGCCAAACCCAGAATACATGTACAATAACGACACTCACAGTTTGTGCAGGCATGCACCCAAAAATGGGCAAAACCCTCTTTTATCCATTCATATGCCGTTTCATTTTTGGCAACATTTTTCTGGAATACATATGCCCTGATGGAAGCCAGCAGGATTTGCATTCATGCAAGATGTGTAAAAACAAGATAAATAGTAACAGGGGTGGGGGAAGCCTTACTCTGGATCCAATGTCTTCATTCCCAGAGGCCCGAGAAGCTTCTTCTCTGCAATCTCCAGGGCCTCCCAGGCTCGCTCTGTGGTGAACAGCTCTGGGGCCTGAAAAACAGTGGTGTGTAAGAAGAAGGTGCGCTCACATGACTGCAACAACAAGGAATGCTGGGAATTCAAAGTAAAGGCAGAAGGAAAGAAGAAACAAAGCCTACTGGGAACTCCATCTCTAACTGTATGAGATGGAGTAGTGATGAAAAAACATCAACTGGGGTCATATCTGACCCATTGACATATACTTTTATTGAACTTAATGGTAATATAACTGATCCTTCCAAAATGTCTTGACTTTGTCAAGTAACATGTCCTAAATAAATACATACTGTTTTTTTTTCTGGTTTCTGATGGAGTGATGTGATGATTAGGTGTGACATATCCTTTGCCATCAATCCTGCCAGTTTTGGATTTGTTGCTTTCCAACTACATCTAAAGGTCACCTTTCCAGACTACACTTCAATGTTTCTATTTAATAATAACGGTGGTGGCACTTACACAATTGTAGCTTAGCATATCTTTAGATCTTGTGGTGTTTACTTGATGTGAAATACACTACACTATGGTGCCTTCACTATAGTTATCCGCCAACTAATCTCAAAATGTAATTGTAACTGTTAACCAAGTGGACAGGGAGTCACGAGGAAAGCTTACCACCACCATGGCGATGGTGAAATTTGGCCGCAGTTGGTAGTCGCACCAGGGGCTGGAGGCCCCATAGCTGTCCTTGTAGATCCCCCGCTTGTGAACCAGGTCTGGATGCTTCTCATTGGGGTCCTTTGGGTCATGTGACACATAGAACATCTTCTCAAAGTTTGTCTGGATCAGGTCATTCCACTCCTCATAGGAAAATAAGACTTCCATGCCTGCAGAAAAAACATTGGCGAGAAGATAAGTTAATAAAAATGTCCCTTTACTTTTTAAATAGCAGTCATTTTAATACACTCATTCATGCTTTAGTCCAAAGTCAATTACAACTCTAAGAACACTAAAGAGCCAATAACAAGGAAAACTACAAAAATAGATTTCATAAAAAACTGTGTAATAAGAGGACCAGAACACTTGCTGAAAACTAAAACTAGTTAGACAGTTTCATAACACAGTGGCACAAGAAACCAGTCATTGTGTCATTGTCTTCTTAACAAAAATAGAAATGGGGAACATTTTGGAGGTCTGTACAGTATTTATGATATTAATGGTAATTTGGTGTGGTGTAAATGTATTCACTGGACTGTGTTATCTATAAAAACCAAGTCAACAATGTCTATAATCTTTTTTACCATAAAAACTTCAAGTAATTATATGACAACTAAAACAGACCATGATCTCGAAGTTTGGTTGTAATATTATCACAAACATATTATTTTTTTATTTCCTGAATAATGAATGTACACTGGACTGGAGAGTCTATTGGGCCTACATGACTCAATTAAAGGGATATTTCACTTTGGTATAACATATGTATTTATGCAGAGCCATTTATATAAAGATGCCATACACAGTGTGTGCGATAGGCATTTTACATTTTACATTTACACACACAGATGCCAAATGACTAAAATGTAAAATGTAAATGTAGGCCTGCTTGATATATAGTATATTTATCATCATCGGGATATGAACAAGAATGATAAACACATCGCAAAAGACTGCGACTGCAATGAATAGTATTTATTTTAATTCTGTTAAATCGACTGGCTGTTCATGTGCAATTTGTTCAATAAAAACATGTTGGAAATAATTTAATTCAGTGGGCAGAGGCTAGGAATTGTCTGGGGTCTATGTTAGCAGTCTACCTAAAGCATAAGAACTGTTCAAATTTCAAGATTTGTATATTTATCACAAGACATATCGTCATAGCAATATTCAACAACGTTATCGCTTAACACATATTTTCCTCATATCGAGCAGCCCTATTTTGCGATCATGTGACACTGACCATCTCTCTGGACAGTGACCTCAGCATAGGGGAAGACTCCGCCCTCATACAGCTCCACCAACCAGCGCACGGCCGACTTGCTGAGGCCTACAATCTCCACTGCTGCACCATCCCTGAACCGTGCACGGAAGGAATAATCAGGAATGATGAGGAATATAGACCCTCTGGTTTAACCACCCCCTTGCATCACTAGTGTTACAAACCATCAGTAAAGCTACATAAATATTGCCTCAATATCCTTCAAAATATGCTGTCCGAGGATCAGATATTTAAATCTCATTGCACATCCAAACCACAATGGGCAGCATTTATACACAACACAGACATGAAGCTTCTCTAAATCAGTGTTTCTCATCTCCAGTCCTCGAGACCCACTTTTTTGTTGTAACCAGGAACTCACACACCTGATTTAACTAATCAAGGGCACTTTTGGTGGTTTGATTAGTTCAGTCATTAAATCCAGCATGTGAGTTGCTGGTTACAACAAAAAACTTCTGGCAATTGGGTCCCGAGGACTGGAGTTTAGAAATGTATCACCAATTATCACCAAAATTCCTCAGAACATAAAATCTAAGCATTTTGAAAATGTACTCCAAAAATCTGTGGACATAAAGCATATAAAAAGCAGTACTGAGTGATGTCACAGCTGAGCCTCACCTGGGGGTGGCTGGAATACCCTTGCTGCCAGCCTTGTCGCTCTCCCCCATTTTGTCCATCCATGTCCCGCAATTGAACTTATTCCCTCCAGACACAAAGCCAGTCTCGGGGTCAACGTTCACCACCACGTTGAACCCTAACAGAAAACAAATACGCAAGATCCTTCACATTCGTGTGTTTATGCATATCAACTGCCCTCTCAAGTTCACCCCACAGGTTTTTGATTAAATTGAGGTCCGGTGCCTGAGATGGCCATCGCTGAACACAGATTTTGTTGGATTGTTGACATATGTTGGATTGTTGACTAGTTGACCATTGAACATCGAGGCTGGGGCTTACCTTCGTCCTGCATATTGCGGTCGATCTGCGGTCCTGCGTTCCTCTCCCTGAAATTAATTCCTTCAGCATGCCGCTGCATGGCCTCCTGTATGACCTCATACAGGGCCTGATCCTGGGTAACAGAGAAATCAGTCAATCACAGAGCCCCACGCTTACTTCCCATGGTCCCTCACTCACCTCGATATGAACACTGTACTGCTGTACTCAAACTGAAGGTTATGACACAATGTGATTCACTATTGTGATTTCAATATAGTGACTTCAACGGGGTGACATTGGCTCAGGAGGTAAAAGCAGCCTGGCAGTCGGTTCGATCCCGCCCTGGGTGTGTCAAAGAGTCCCCCAGCAGGACACCAAACCCCCCCAATTACGCCTGACAAGCTGATTGATGCCTTGCATGGCAGCCAATCACTGTTGGTGACTGTGTGTGAATGGGTGAATGAAAAGCATCAATTGTACAGCTTTGGATAAAGGCGCTGTATAAATGCAGGCCCTTTACCATTTACCAATATACTTTAGCATATTCATAACATTCCCTGCGTTTTCAGTTTTCATTGAAGCAGCCTACATATAAGAACCATTTTTAAAGGAATGTGGGTGACTTTTCATCTGTCCAAACTCCCAAACAAACTCACTCATCATTCCCTAGTTCTATTGGCTAAGGTAGCAACGCATCTTACTCCATGGGAGTTTTCCAGGAATAACCTCCATCATCGAGGTTTCCAGAAACGTACCTCCACCCCGGGCGCTTGGGGTTTGGCATCGTCAGTGGGGAAGAGGCGGGACACAGGGCACTGGAGGATGTCGGTGCCATCGGGCACCAGATTGCAGTAGTCCTGGATGCACTGCAGCCACCACCACACAGCGTCGCGGCAGTTAAATCTGGCGTGGGTGCCCTCGCCAAGAAGGTTGGGGATCAGTCCATGCCTCAGGGTCCCTGCGAACGCGAGGATGATGTTCCTGTGGATAAAAAGATTCAGGAAATGCTCTCTCTCTTCTCAACAGATGTACTGATATTCTTAATTGGGGACAAATATGAAGAGTCATGCAACTTTTTAATGACCGCAATTTGAATAAGGATTCTAAGTGACAATAAATGTACACCCGCATAGGATTTACGATACGTGAGTTAGCAATATTCAGCATTAAAGGCCTACGCTTTCCCTTCTTGGTTTTGGCATCTCAAATGGCCACAAAACATTTGCAAAGAGCAGTGACATTATATTTTATTAAGTCCCTAGCCCAGTGCCCTAGTGCCCAACAGTCAGCTCTCTGTGCTAACATTTAGCAATGTCATCGGATAATTACATGGAAATTACATGACTCTAAAATACGTATGTATACTTCGACCAATTATTATTTATTTTTTTACTTGAATCAGCATGGGACACAAATCAAAAATCTCCAAGATGATACGAAAAGCTCAAAAGCTCAGAAACTTGTTTATCCTTTACAAGTACTAGAGTTCAGCCTAGAGACACAGAGTGTTGTCAGTCGAGTGTTAACTTGCTTACAGGAGTTTTGGGTTGAATGCATGTACATTTTAATTACTGTAATGGACATACAGTGTTTGAAGAGCTCTTGAGTCGTACCTGGCCTCCAGGTGTCGACCGGTGAGGAGCATGAGACCCCGCAGGGCGATGAAGGTGTCCCGCCCCCAACAGCGGAAGATTCCGGAAGAGAAATGAGGAAGACCTAAAACAGAAGAAATGGAAGGAAGTCAAAAAGCCAAAATAAAAGCATGGTTCCATGAGAAGAACACAAAATACACAGGGAAAGTGCTGAACATGCCAAGCTTTTATAACAATCAGCCTGGTAGGCGTCCTGTGTGCATTTATGAAACCAATTAAAGCTACAGTTTGATTTTCAACAATAGCAATGAAGGAAACGGTTATAACTGTAGTGTTTGTCAATCATAGGCGGCAGAACCACTGTTTTACCACTTGTTCAGCACTTTTATTTTTTCATAAAAAACACTAAAGCCTGGAATCAATCAACTGTCTGCAACATTTTTCCACCTCACAAAACAGTTTGGGGAGTTCAACAATTCTCAAAATGAAAGGAAAATCTGTAAAAAACAATGAAAAAAAATTTTTTCAAGCCAAAATAAAGGACAAATGTTGATTGAATCCAGGCCTAAGGTGTAACTGCTGAACCATGTGTACAGGGAAAAGCTCATGTCTCCAGATGTGGTATGTCTGTCTGTCTGCTTGCCTGTCTGACCTGCAGCTAAGGAGACGCAGCACTGTTCCTTCTTCCCAGTGGTGTCGTTCAGGCGGTATGGCACATCCTCCAGGTCAGGGGACAGGGGTGGTAGGGTGGGCTTACTGCCCACCCGGCACATCTGCACCGAACCCAGGGCCAGGAGCTTCACAAAGGTGGACCCGGTCTGAACAAAACTGAGGCCCCAGGATTGAAATTACTCAGGGTGGAACACCTCATTGTAACACATTTCAGGTAAACCTGTCCTTGCTCACCAAAGACTCAATTTGGTGGTTGAACCAAACTGCCACCATTACTTAAAAATATATAATTAGCAATAATTATAATTCTGTATTTAAATACATTACAGAAGAGCGCCCCTGTTTTTTGCGTTCAACAAAATCCTCTGTAGTGCGTGGCCACTAACTAAAAGTGCAGTCATTGTGTAAAACCTACTTCGACATTTGAAGAAAAGTGGCATCCAGAACGGTGGTATACGCCCCAACAAGGATAGCATCGAAGTAGCAGGGGATGAGGTATCTTGGGATGTGCTTAAGGTACCCAAACATGGCCTGGAACCACTCTCCCACCTGTGGGAAAACACAGAGTTAGCACACGCAGCGAAGGTCAGCCTAGTTAAGAACATGTTAAGGTTCATGTTAAGAACATGGAGCCGGCAATCTGTTTACTGTAGGGACGCTGTGAAAAAAACAGTTTCAATAGGGTTGGCTGATTGGTCCAGTACTCTGCAGAGGAGGAGGGGTGTGCCTGCAGGCTGTGGGCATAGCTTCCAAGGGGGCTTTCTCACCTGTCCAAGATGGCCCCCGCGGGAGACCAGCCGGTTGCTCACGTAGTCAATCATCCAGTCCCCTTGCCTCAGGTTGTCACAGAAGGGGTGGCCCAAATCGTTTTTGGCACGAATGTCGGCCATCACCGACAAGAAACCTGCGAGTAGAATATGCACGCATGATGACAAAAAATTAGCATGCCGATCAGTGCTTCAAATTAAAATTTGTCTAAGTGTGGACGGATTTGAAGTCCTTCAATAACATTTAAATGAAGACAACAATTCACTCCTGTTTGTCATGTGACTCTCCCTAACATTCCAGAATGACCCTTGTTGGGTGCCCTTCCATTGAGATTTGCTGAAGTTTGATCAAAATGCTTCTATTTTAGAATAATGATGAAGTTTGATTTAAATGCTGTTTAGTACTACAATGATAATAAAAAACAAGTCATAATATTTAAAGGATCATTTTAATGCTGTTAAAATGAATAAGTCAGCATATATTAAAACTGTGAGTCTGTTCAAACATATTGAGCTGTACAAGAGCTCTTCGTGTACAAGAGCACACAAAGTACAAGGAGTACACTTAATCAGGTGTTTTAAAAGTCATGACATTAGTTCCAAAATGTTTTCATTTAGTGAGTGCAGGCCAAGCAGTGTGCGTCTTCACAGGGAAATGTTTTCATTTGGTGATTGCAGGCCAGGCGGCCTGACTCATTGCAGAGATGAGGGGTTAAGACAGCTCAGCTTTCATAGAGTGACAGAAAATATTAAGGCGGATTAAGAGAGACAATGTGATGTTTGTATGACAAATGATTGGTTAGCTATATTGTCTATATTGTAGGTCCGACTGTTACTTTGGAATTCTCTGGTCTCTTGAAGCTTCTTGCACGGAGCACACAGATTCCCCAGATTAATCGGTGTTATTTGAAACTAAAGATTTGTAATGAACAACTATTGACAACTAGTGCTTCTTCAACATCATTGCTGCCAATACAACAACAAGGGATGAGGAGGTTTATTTTTATTTTTTTTAAGATTGTACCTTGAAGGCCACCATACTTCAGAGCCACCCAGGAGGGGATGGTATAGCAGCCTCCGCCCTCTTCCTGCTCCTCAGCATCGCAGCAGAACAGCAGCGCATTCATATCAGCCAACGTCAGCTTAGACATGATTCTGTGTCCCAGGGAACATAATTATCGTTTAAAAAACAAAGGGTACGACTCTGATATCTTTGTGGCATGGAAGCTGTAGACTGGGGCCTCTACTTACGATTTCAAAGGCTTCTTGAGTATAGCTGGAGCATCACTGTCCGGTAGACTGCCAGATTTGTAGTGGGGGCTGAACTGGATCAGGTGGTTCCGAAGCACACCCACCAGCTCCTGGGCCTTGGGGTCCAGGCTCACCCTGCACAAAGGTATGGGGGGGTGGGTTTAGAGCGTGCAGGGTGCTTGGACTTTGTAAACTGAAAACCATAAGATGGTAGCTTTGCACAACGATTGTGGACCCTGTAACCCTGGTTTTGAGTATATAGGGGGGGAGGGTGGATGATTGACACAGTTTTAAGGTCACTGTGCATTTCGTTGACCTCACATAGCCATTTCCCAACCGGCACTGCAGGTTGTTATCATCTGGCTGATAAGGAGACGTCATCCTTCAGTTTTCAGTGGGCAAAGCAGAGCCGGTTTGACCCAATAAGCAACAGAAGCGGCAGCTTTGGGCCCTGACACTAATTATTCTAAAATATATCTTTATTTATAATGCTGGGTTTGGGGAGGGGGGGGGGGGGGTCAAATCCTGCTAAGGGCCCCTCAAAGGCTAAGGTCTGCTCTGGGTCAATGGGTTAATATTTACATATGTCCTCACATTTATTTTGGTTTAGCTTTTTCCTTTTTCTGTAACAAGGCCAAAGGACACCTCGGGTAACATATTCACATTAATGGCATATGGAACATATCTCTTATTTTCCCATGAAAATCTGTGTGGGGTGGAAATCATACTGGGCTGTTTAGCAAAGAAAATGAAAAGCACAAAGCACACATTACCTGAACGCGATTACACTGCCAGGGGTCAGCCGCTCAAATATAATCTCCTGCACAAACTCGTTGGGGCCTTTTGATGTCACTTCCGCCTGTTTCACGATCATGCTGTCCTTCAGCTTCAGTACGTTAGAGACAGCAGAACATTACACAGTGATAACAGTTACAGTGGCAACACTCAGTGATACAGTGTTACACAGAGGCACAAGTGTTAAAAAATTGTTGATGAAGACATCAGACTGATTAAAGATGTATTCTCTTAGTTTCCCCGTGCTACAAGAGGATTACACACAGTGTAAATTACATAAACACAATGACTTGCATTCAAGTTTCATTCATTGGAAATACGCAAGTGACTATGTAAAAGGACGACAACATAATCCTCAATATTTTCTGTCATGCCTGACATACACTGTCAAACAAACAAGTGAACAAACATGTCCTTTACACATTAAACATAATAAGACAATCTGTGTAGCAGGCTTGTATTTTTACACCAGGAAACACAGCATTCACAACAGAAGAAACCAGGATTAGCAGAGCCTTCAATGTTTTGCAGTCGTCAAGACCGAGACAAGCCACAATATCAGAGTTAATTTAATTAGCCCTCATTGTGTATTCTGAATGCCATTCAACTGGGGCTATGGAACAACAGGCAATAAGCACACAATGCAAGCCTGTGTGAAGAAATTGGAGCCTCCTTTCAGTTTCCCACAATAAAAGCACAGAAATGCTTTTTGGGTAATAAAAGACCTGGGGTGTTTGGCTGCTCCCTCCCAGAGGAGGGTAATTAGAGGTAATGGCGGCACTGTACCTGGATGTGCTCTGTGATCTCCACGGTGTACTCAGGCATGCCGTTAATGCTCTCCTCGTCTTTCGCGTAGAACCCGGCGTGCCTTTCCACAGTCCGAGCCTCCAGCACCACCTCCTCGATTTTGCCTGCGGGGCCATTTGTTTATTTGTTTACAACCTGGGTTTGGACAAGCTCTCTATAGTATGAGGTCGCCTGTGGTCTTCTGAAACGCAACTCAAACATTCCCAATTACCTAGATTCATTCTTTTCATCCTACAAAAGGTACCAAGGGTGTTTGTGGGAGGATTATGCTCAGACTAAATGTTTGGTTTATGAACATTCATGAATCTGCCTTCAAAACACCCACTGTGCTTGGGCTGGGTACACCCAAATAAATTGGTCCAGTTTCAAAAACTGCACTTACTGTTAGAAAGGTTTGTACATACTGCAACTTAAAATAAATTTTACATGAAAACCTATGAAAACAGCAATAAAGTTCTCTTTATGTCAGCACATTCTGAGAGTAACAAATAACAGCAGCTTAACTTGACCAAATACAACAGCACAGAATAATATCAATACTGATACATTAAAAACATTCAATAAAAGAAAAAATCAAGCATTACTACACTCAGTGAGCACTTTATTAGGTATTTATTAGACTTATTCTTTTTAAGACTTATTGGTCTTCTGCTTCTTGCCCGCAGAACTGCTGCTCACCGGATGTTTTTATTTGTTCTGCAAACTCTAGAGACTGTTGTGTGTGAAAATCCCAGGAGTTCAGCAGATTCAAGGCGGTCTGGCGCTAACAAACAGTCCACGGTCAAAGTCACTGAGATCATATTTCATCCCAATTCTGACATTTGGTCTGAAAAACAGCTGAACCTCTTCACCAGCTCTGCATGTTTGTATGCCTTTAGTTGCTGTCACATGATTGGCTGATTAAATATTTGCATTAACAAGCTGATGTACAGGTCAACCTAATAAAGTGCTAAGTGACTGTATAGCAGGGTTGTGAATGCCATCTGTGCTGGGTACATTGTACCAAACACTGAAAAAATATACATGTCAAATGATTTTCTCAGAATGCCCCCCTCAGTGGATATATCCATGTGAGAGCAGTGAACTTACCTGGAATAAACATGGGCGGTACCTCGTCTCTGTAGTGGTGGGTCTTGGGATGGCGGAAAGCTGTGCGCGATACCGCCACCACTGACTGGTGCGTGCTGGGACAGTGCCTGGTGACGGCCACGATGTCCTCGTCCACCTGGTCCACGTACACCTGAGGGGGCGGGAGCAGTTAGAGGCAGCCTGTACACAAGACAAGATTGTTGGTTCAAGCCCCAGTGTAGCCACAATAATATCTGCACAGCTGTTGGGCCTTACATTGCTCCAGATAAATTACGTGGTCTAATGAACTGTAAGTCACTTTGGATAAAAGCATCAGCGAAATAACTGTAAAGGTAATGTGTCAGAGGGGGGCCACGCAGAGGGGGTACGGTGACATGCGGCTGACTCTGCCCTTTCGGGGGCCCTGCCTCACCTGGATGAAGCCTTTGGCTGCCAGCTCCTGGTGCAGACGGTTGAGGGCAAGCTTGCCGGCGATGATGCCGCTCTCCTGGTTAACCTCTCCTGCCACCTCTGGCAGGGCCTCCGGGTTCCACTTGGTGTAATAGCGCTCCTCCTTCACCACCGATATCTGAGATGGGAAGGAGAAAGGCTCAGAGAGAAGGGCTCAAACCTTTCCAATCTCCACCAACTGCATTATCCATCATGAGTATTACTACCAAAATGGAAGATCACACACCATGGAGGCAAGCCCAAAGTTTAGACATTTAATGACTTATTCTTTAATGAAAACATACATCATTCTATTTGTGAGGTAACGTTTTTAAAATTGTTTATTGATTACGAGCAACAAGTGGCAAATATGTGAATTTAAGGCCAGAGGTCAATCTCACAGCAGTGCTTTGCCCTCACCTACCATACATGATTTGTCAGTACCAAAAAAGCACTTCACACTGTGTGCCAGTGCAATGAATGCATGAATTATTGCTCCGGTTATGGTAGCAGGCTGTGAGTTCTTCAGACGGGAGGTAATTCTGTACCTGGTGGGGCACGAGCTCGTCGTAGCCTCTAGTGCTGCCCGTCGCACAGCAGGCCATGGAGACGATGGCAGAGCTGGGAAGGGAGTCGTATGGAGAGCGGAGCTACAAAAAAAGGCAAAGAAAACTATATTCATATCGCAACTGCAGCACTCTTAGCTCATTAGCGTCTTAGCTATTAGCGCAAGTCCTTTCTGAGGTGAGTTTCTAAAAGTTACACATTGCTGCTCAGATATACATTTTCCTAACTGACTGATGCCTGCTAATGGTAAGCTCACCCTGTTTTATGAATAGCTGTGCTATACCAAGCTGCTAATGCACTTCAGACTTTTTTCTTGCTCAGGGACACTTCAACACACCCAGGGCAGGTGATCGAACCGGCGATCCTGCGACTGCCAGATGACCGCTCTTACCTCCTGAGCTAACAATGCCCCCTGTGCAATGCAGGCCATACTCCCGTTTGTGGATTTTACATGAATATATAAAGCAATGGACATGCCTGAATGGGGCACTCGTTGTCGTGGGTGACGTCCAGGAACATGGCGTGGGCTATGCTGGGGACCTGGGGCCGCAGGCTGGGCTGGACGAAGGCTCCCACGGGCTCTCCCCCGTAGCGGTACACCAGCCGGCCCTCCTCGTGGCTATCCCCGGCACTCATCGCCTCTGTGAGAGGGGGGATACAGACCGACCTGACCGCTCAATCAGGTTTATCAGGGGAGAACAAACACTGTCTGGTGTTACAGAAAAGCCATCCACACAACACACGCTGAGTACACAATCTGCCGGCAGACTCTGCGTACGTTAGTATGAAAAACACAGGCACCTGAAACAGTCTGGGTAGTACAAAAACGCATTCATATGGCACATTCCGGGGCACAACGTTTTTACCTGATTATAAGGTAAACTCAAAGTGAATGTTACTTCACAGCAACGGGCTACTGGCAGCCTCTCTGAGTTCTCGGTGGGAGGTTCCTGCCTACAGTTGGGCAAAGTGTAATGCACCCAAAAATTGTTGTAGCTATATATTTTCAGCGACCAAGTAATGTTAACCAATCATGGCACTTTTCAATGGAAGGGAACGTTTTTGGTACAAACTAGTACTGCTTTAAAACCTGCTGGCTCTTCACAGATGGCAGAAAACACTTATAGTTCCTTGAGTAGAAAAAAAAAAAAAGTTTTGAATATCAGCAAAAATACCCGTCAAAAAAACTGTTGGGAATGTGGAGAGGTTTCACCATTGGGTTGAGGAATATGAAAAGCATATTTGACCCAGGTCTTTGCTCAAACAACTGAGTGAATTTAAGCTTGCAGCAGCTCCACACTCCAACATTATGGGGAGTTATTGAAGCCTTGCTCGAGAATCACTAACTGCCTGCATTTTCCTAGGAATAACCCCTTACGTTCCACTTAGTAGACCGTTCCTTCACACGCAGTAGTCCTACCTCTGATGAGGGAGCCAATCCCAAGCCTGTTGACAAAGACATTGTCCAGGTCCTCACTCCCAGTGAAGAGCTCAGCCACTGCGTACAGGTCCGGCCTCACGGCACGGGCAGCGTCTAACATGAACTTTAACCCCGGCGAAGGATTGAGCGAGCACACGGGGGAGCCAGACGGCGCATGGTTAAAAAAAGAGGAACAGGAAGCAGGAGGACCAGGCAAGAGTTAATGAGCGGGTGTGCCATGCCAGAGGGAGCAGGAGCATTTGGGTGCAAACACCATGCCACAAACCAATAAAAAGGAGGAGGAAAAAGGAGGTGGTGTGGGGACAGGGAAATTTAAAAAAAGATGAAATAGTAAAATATGTCAAAAGTATTGAAAAGAGAAAGCAGAGACAACAAAATATGATAATTGAGGAATTGATATTTAGCATAAATAAATCCATTAGGCAGATGGTGAAGGGGGTTGGATGGGTGGAGTTACAGAGGAAATAATAAGCGGATATTGAAGGGGCGAGGGGGTTTGGGGAAAAGAAACACAGACAAACACAATATTTAGCATCCATGCCCACACTTGTGATCCAAAGCTGCCTTTCCACAGTCACTGTGTTCCAGTACCTCTGATGAGGCTGGTTATTCCCAGCCGGTTCACAAAGACATTGTCAATCAGCTCGCTGCCCGTAAAGAGCTCGGCTATCACGTACAGATTGGGCCTGACCGCCCTGGCAGCAGCCAGCATCGCCTATGGAGTGCAACACGGGTTACAGTGAGAGTGGTTCCCTCTGTTCTCCAACAACCACTACACAGTGACTTACACACAGGAATGTTTAAGACCCAATACATTCAGATTCAGCAGACATAACACCATACTTGCATACATACACTGTAAAAGCATTTGTGTAAAGCCACGTATGACAGCATTGACTATGTACTTATGTGTCATGGCTGGATGATGAATCACTGAAAATTCAATAGAAGACTGAAAATATGCTTGGGAATTCCTTTGAATAAACACTTTTAAACACTCACTTTTTGGAACTGCATTTCAAATGATTTGGAATCAATGGTGAGGTGGACAGATGTGTGATTGTCTAAATCTCAGTTTAGCTTGAGCAGCAGTAAGTGGTGCTTAAGAGTGAAGTCGTGTTTTATGGATTGATACATTTCACAAACCATCAAGTGCTGCAAAAACATTTTTTGGTACAAGAATGGAATTCTCAGGAACAGCAAGAATCTGTCTATTTTCATATTCACCTATACCCTGTCGTGGTTTATTGTCACAGGGTGTTCGCAACCAACTTTAGTGGCTGTTGAGTCATGAAAAATGGACAGAGGTGTTTTCTTAATACCTGTGATAATGTGTTATAAATAAAATGATGTGAGTATGGGTGTACCTCGGCCACATGGAGAGGGGTCGAGTGGCAGTTGTCCAGACGCACTCCGCAGAAATGTTTAGCGGTGATCTCCGTGTACTTCTTCATGTGTGCCCACAGGTAGGGGCAGTCCTCTGGCTTGTTGCCATAGCGAAGCTTGACGCTGTCCCCCCAGCATATCAGCTCCCGTCTCAGGTAAACGTTGGAACCTAGGCCAGGTGCCGGTAGAGGATAAGCACAGACACTCTGCCAGCTCTGTGTTCAGTGTGTTCAAATTTTACTGCATTACTGAAGGTACTCTGTGTACCTTCCCTTGCCTTACAGTGCCCCCTTATGGTATGAATGTAGCGTAGCATTAAAGCTGCTGGTAAGGGTGCTAGGGCAGTGGTGACCAATCATGTGCCACAGAGGGCTGAAAGTATGCATTTTAATCCAACCTATCACTACACCAGTTGATTTCACTACTTAACACACCTTCAACCACAGAGGAAGGAACTCATTGGTGAAATCAGCATGTGAAGTCATTGGTTGGAATGAAAACCTGAATACTCTTGCCCCTCGGTGGCAAGTTTTGAGGTCAAAGTGATTTTCAAGATTTTCAAGTGATTTTAAAAGCAGTTTTTTGGCACGTGGAATGCAATTTCCGGTCAAATCAATGGCTGATTCTTTCATTAAGACCACAGCCAGTGTGAACCCTAGAATCCCAAAACAATGTTGGACAAAAAAAGAGTTTTTTTAATTTTTTTTATCTAAGATGATTTGTGTGTAAACCTGGCACAATGACGGTGAGGCTCTTCTGAATATTCCCAATGAATAAATACCAGTGTTATGTCTCATTGAATCACAATTCTAGAATATAGTATCCGCAGAACTGACAAAATAGGTTTACACCAAACGGCCAAAAGCCTTCTGCAGCTTTAAGTACCAGGTACAAGCACATACAAGCTGATAGGTCTCAAAGTTGTCTCAATTTCTATTTCATAATGTACTACTTTTCATTCTGCACCATGCTATGCCCTGAATTTGTCATTCTCAATATGAAATGCACATGCAGATCATCTGCCACTTCAGCACGAACCCATCCCTTAAGAGCCCAAGCCAGCTGCTGCAGCTGACCCCTGTGTGTGTGCCTGGCACTACACCACGGTTTCATCACATGAGGAAATGAGGAAAAGGTGAGACCTGGCTCTGCAAAGTTGCACAGGGGGTCATCCGCCATCACCCAGCCGTTGTGGGCCATGAAGTGGCAGGCTGTGTCAGCCTTGTGTATCAGCAGCAGCTCCTGGTCCAGTGCCATCTCCGCAAATGGGAACGTGAAATATCTTCAGAAAAAAAACAAACAGAATAATGAATTAAACCATTCCAGCACATAAGCTATTTATTTAGGGTATTGAGTGAAAACAGGTTTGTACAATACGTGGAACAAATGAACTGAGGCGTCAAAACTGCAATTCACCTGTTGACCTAAAGGTGTTATCAATTGTCATAATAACGGGTATATCAATACTATAGTTGGGCTACAATCCCAATTGCATTCATCCTCCCTTTTTAATGCAATTAAAACATTGGACACAAAAAAGGTCTGTAGTATTTGATACAAATTCTATTGATGGAAAAAAAAAATCATTTCACACTATAACCTTGAAAATATTAGCTTAAAGCAGTTTAAATAATGATAAGCCTACATTCCAGGTTTTGAGAATGCACCCACCTTGTCACCAAAGGGTTTTTCCTGGTGATGGGGCCCAGCTTGGGTCCATGGTCAGCTAGTCGTTCATAAACTACATTTCCCATAATACAGTTGACAGCCTGTGTGCAATGAAGCAGTTGAGAAATTAAACAAAAATCTTTTCAAATTTGGAATGCCATTTTAGCCCATGCAAATTGCAGGCCCAGGCTGAGACGGGACAGGTTCACCAGTCAATGCCTACTCTCCCCCATCCCAGTGAATCCCTTCACTATTTTAATGTCAGCAGGCCTCTCTGTTCAGCGCCAATAATTCAATGCTATAAATAAAATGTTATTCTTCTGAATGGTGTCATCTAACCCTCTTCCCTCTTCAACAATTTGCCGGAACCCTTCCCCAAGGTGAACCCACCTGCTCCTGGTGGTAATGCGTCTCCTTATAACGTTTCTCATTTATCTCCTCCAGCTTCTTCCGGAGGCTGCCGCAGCATTCCTCAATGGCTGCCAGGCTCTTGCTGCAGAACAAACAAACAATAAGTTCCTACATCACTGGTAAAATTCCAGCTGTATGTTTCACCACACCCTCATCTCACTGCCCCTTGAAGAGCTTCGCAGACACATAGCGGATCCCAAACCTAAACAAACTTTTGTGTGACCGTGGTAAACGCGTGGTTGGATAGTGTGAATTTTGGGGTGACCGCAGTGCGTATGGGCCGCCCACCTTTGCGGGACGAAGGTTGCCAGGACAGCGCTCATGTTAAGGGTGCAGCCGAACCGCCTGTACTCAGGGTCCGGGATTACGGTCAGCTGGGCCTCAGCACCGGGCTTACTCTTTGCTGCTTTGCCTGAAGAGGTGAGAGTAGCACACATTCAGCACAGGCTTCCACCCCCGGCACACAGGTCTGCTCTCTGATTCCAACTTTTAATATTAATACAGCTTCGTTTTCAACAGCTCCAACAAGATATGGTAAGTGCGCACCGCTTTGAAGCAGCTTCCGAAACTGGTCCACGGTTTTGTCCACACCAACTTGGAAGAATTCCCAAAGTTTAATCTTGGGAAAGACATCCTTACTGAAGACACAGCGGATTTTCTATAGGGAAATGTAATAAAAGTATCATCATTAATTTCACCATGTAATACACCATGTATAAAATTCATACTGTACTGCCGGAATAGTTATGCAATCATATATACATATTGGGGTTCTGTCCACCAGGTGGCAGCACCAGCCCTTCATGCAGGTATGGCCACAGCTGTGATTCATTGCAATCACTGTAGCTGTAGCCAATTACCTCAGCATTTACACTATATAAAAGAGGCCAGGCTCTCAGGCCTGGGAGAGGAGAGACATTCTTGGGACTGACAAGAGGTGGAGAAAAACCCCAAACAAACAAACAAACAAACAAACAAACAAACAAACAAACAAACAAACAAACAAACAAACAAACAAAAAAAACCCAGCTGGTTTTGGGTCTGCATTTGGTAAACCTTTCGCTGCCCTTTTCACTACTGGATTTTAGGTCAACACAATTGTTGATCTTGGTTAGGAGGATTTTTGTTGATTGTCGAGTCTTTTAGTTAATAAATGGTGTTAACCAACCATATTTTTGGTTTTGTCGTGTCTGTTCACCATGTGAGCAGTGCCCACCCCCCAGCCCTGCCTCACAACACAGTATAATTTTGCAGGATGGCGGAGTCTCACATCGAGGTGTCCATCGTTCTGGATGAGGGCGGGGAGGCCCTGGTCCTCATACTTCCCGTCGGCGATGTTGCAGGTGAGGTGCCACACTGCCCTGTCCAGTACCCAGGCTGGCTTCAGGTGTGGGGAGTTCACCAGGTTATACCCACACTCCGGGTGCTGCCTGATCCACGGACTGTTCGCAGCTGTACAAAAAGAAAGTAAACACTCACTTCCTAGTTCCACAGGTATGAACAGGCAAACAAGCACATGCATTATCAGACCTGGGTCAAAGGCGTAATTGTTTTGGATCCAGACACTTGGCCCTGCTCGATACTTATTGATCTTGCCTGGTGCAACTGAGCCGAACAAGTGCACCAGAAGGTGGGGTTTGCACGACTCTTATGTTTTGTGCAGTACACCTTATTTACTTTAAGTTTGTACAATTTTGGAGTGGTTGCATGGGTCAGGTTTTGCTACTTCAGTATAAACATTTGGTCCAGTGCTGTGAATTACTTTGGACCGTTAATGGTCGTTGTGGTCTACGTTCCACTTTGGTGCCCCCTGCCTGCCTCTGCCTACCAGCACGTCTCCTCCTTTCCTTGTCTCACCTTGTTGCCTAACAGTTCTCTGATTTTTATTAAAGTAAAAAGGAAATGCTCTCTGAATCCAAAACCAGGCCACATTTCTGGTCAGATTCACCACAGAATGTTGGTGGAGAGGGGAGCTGGACTGAACATATCCCCTCTGCTCACACAAGATCCAAGCCTGGGACCTGGTATTTAAGTTGCTGCCGGGATAGTGTTTCATTGACGGTGTGACATTTGCAATGCTTGTTACTACCCAGGAAGACAGTTTCATGCTGCCTAACCACGTTTGGGAAATAGTGTCAAAAGAGATCAGTTTGCTAATCTCCGACCCAAACCATGAATGAAAGAAATGATAAGCGCATTACATCAACAAAATAAAGCAGATTACAGAATAACTGTCTGGCAGAATACTTAAATAAAATACTTTCATCAAACATTTGTGAAGTTAATCTACACACTTCTCAGTATCAGACTGCAGTCATTTGTAGAGTAAGTAGCATTTAATTACCTGAAGTGTGGGCCCAACTTTGGGCTGCATTCAGAGACCAAATTCTCACTTCTAGTTTGGTATGCCAGTCACACAGACTATATCCAATTCCAACTCTATGCCACCAACTCTAACACCAAACAGAAGTTCCTCTCTGATAGAATGGCTTTTACAACAGACCATTTTACAGCAAGGAGGAATATGTAAGTATGGCATCCTAGTCATCACTATTTTTTTTTTTTTTCCCAAGCTGTTTTTTTTTTTTTTTTTTTGTATGACATATTATCTATATTTAAGCATTCTGTTTTCGGTTAGACATATGCAATGTGCAACTGAATGTGCATTCTAATGCTAATGTGTGCACATGGCCTGAGGACGAGCCAAGTTCTGCACAGCCACATTACACAACCGTAGCAACGAGGGTCAGTGTCTGTGCCAACAGCAATAACAATTAAGCAACCGGACATATGAGGCTTAACACAAAATGTACAGAACAAGATTAGGACATGTACAGCCTATTTGCTCTCACCACGTAAAAAAATATTGTACATTTTTTAATGGTGCTGAATATTCAAACCATTACAAGCAATGGGCACTTTTATTGTGATTGGGCAATTATTCAATATGCATTCTGTACTCTTGCTCCAGCCCAACTATACTGTATACTTCAATTCTGTCATGGAATCTTATGCCTGTAGCAGATAGAGTGATTAGCACTAATCCTATTAAAGCTAGGAGGAGGTCAGGAGGAAGACGGTTCATGACATTCACTCAAAAATGACTGAAGCAATTCCATACTTCAGATTACTTCAGCTTCAATCCTGCTACACACGGGCTTGCCACTCATCAGGAAAGTTCTCGCCATACTGAGTCACGTCCCACCATGATAAGAAGCAAAACTGTTCAGCAGAGCTGTAAATGTGCCCTCACAGTATGGGTGCAAGTTTGATGTTGACACTGTAGCTTGTGTAATGTCAAACTGCTAAAGTATCCAAAGACACCTAAGCCAAAAGCAGGGTAGGCCCATGTTCACATAATTATTATTGTTCTATTATTAAGCATGAAACATATGATTTATGCAAATTCACCCAGTAAACCTATTGAATAAGTGTAATGGCCTTTTACTAAAAGACTAGGCAGTATACAGAATGTTCATTTTCCACAAATAACTATCATGGCATAAAATATCACAAAATAATGTCAGTAGATCTGTTGCTGGTTTGTTGGCTAGCTAGCTCTATTATAGTATTTTATAGCATCTTTGCTAAAGTTGTTCATTACATTTTCACAAGCGTAAGCAGGGGTGACTGGACCAAAAAGCAGACCCAGGCTAATTTTGCCAGTGGCAATGGGGGTAACTGGACGCAGGCATGCTGACCTGTGTGATTGTAAACCACGTCAGTGATGCAGAGCATGTTCCACTCCTTCTTCAGTTTCTCTACCAAGAGCCCCACGTCCATCCAGGTGTACCTCTTCTCAGACGTGGAGAAATCCGGGTTCAACTCCAGCTGATCGGCTAGGGAGTAGCAGGAGCGGGATATGCCCAGAACCTGCAGCGGTGTGAAGTGGACCATGTTGTAGCCTGGAAAGAAGAAGGCAAACAAGCACATACATTATCAGACCTGGCCCAAATGCATAATTGTTTTAGATCCAAACACTTAGCCCTGCTCATTTACTTATTGAACTAACCTGGTGCAACTGCTTTAGACAATTAGCCGAGAATGGCTAAATTAATAAATTAATATCTTTGTTATTATATCTTCATTGTTTTGTAAATACTTCCTCACAATGCCTACTGGCTGAATGTTCTGCCATAAAGAACTGACCAATAGAAAAACCCATAGTCAACCCATGGACATGGAAGCACAATAATTGTTGACACCTCATTTGCCTGTCAGACAAGACATCAGTTGGTCCCCATTCACAGGAGGGTAATAATTAATATACTACAGAGCTTCACTCTAACTTTTAAAAGCATCAGCTTCTGGTTGCTGAAATTTGGTTGCCATGTTTTAACGACCTATATTTTGAGTAGAATATACCCCACATTTGAATAATCAAAGAATGTTTTAAATCTATTACATAAGCACACTATTATTTTTGGCGTCTTTGTTTTAACAATAACTTGTTACAGTGAAATTCCTACATCAGTACACCTACTTATCCATAGGCTATTGTTATAAAACACATTCATTACACTCTTTCCCGCTTATACAACAGCTTACCAAACAAAAAGCATCATAACTTAGCAACGAATGTGTGTTTCTAGTCCCTTAAGTCACAATTGGGTTAGATAACAAGCTTTATGCTGGGTTCCCTGTCACCCACATGACCTAATTAGCATTAAGATTCAGATTGTTCAGGTTGAGCTGAGGCAGTATCATTACAGAATTATTGTTTGGATCATTTTCTGATGACGATGGGTTATCACTTGACTTTTTTTATTCCAGTCAAACAACTTTGTTTTGCCATTGCGACAACATACAATAGACTGGTTGCGCATGTGTGTAGAAAGTGGCCACAGTTTCAAGCGCAAACCACATACCTTCTTGTGCAAGCATGGTGGCTAGTTCAGAGTAACTTTTCGGAGGCAACATAATCAATTGTTGTTATTCAAATTGGATTTTCCAGTTTTGTAGATTTTTTTTTACATATTATTATATATAAATGTCAAGGAAAAAGTGGTTGCCAAGTAAAGCAATCAGAGGCCATGAAATTGTTGCCAATTTCCAAATCTGGTTGCCTAGGGCCCTGTTATACTCTCTTTTAGTCACAGGCAGCAGAAGATAAAGTCCAAGAGGGCAGTGTGACTGTAGGTGAAAAGCAATGCAAACACAGCTTTGCTCTGCTGAGCCACACAGGCAATCAAACCAAGTGATGTCCAACATGAAAGGTTGCTTAAAGGTAAAATGCTCGCTATTCGACTCTACAGCCTACTGGTTCCATGTTTTGGCCCCATAGCAACCACAAGCCTCTCATTTGGGCCGGCCCAATCCTCTCACCCGACTCCTTGGCTACCCGGAGCCTGTCTGGCCACTCATCCAAAGGTCCAAGACATTTGGACAGGTAGGTCTGAATGGTGATGCAGTCCAATGGCAGAATGTGGTTGTCTGTGCCGACACGCAGCACCGGATCCACCACAAAGTAGCCTCCACCACTCTTCTCATCCTCTCTACAGGTGAAAATGCATATAAATCATTGCCTGTTATGACTGTCAGCATGAGGGTTGAGACATTGCAGTGGTCCAATAATGTTTATGCCAGTGTGTTAAAAAATTCACAATAAATACAAACGCTATATGTCTTTCCTATATACCTTGAACATAAAGAAAAATGTTATCCCAAATTACCCATGTCCAAAATAATATTGATAGGATCCCGCTATTTGCAGGTCCAGGGTGCAAAATTTGTCAGAGTCATCCTCTCTCTCTGTGGGGTTGATCCATTCTAGGGTGCGGAAATCATGGCGGTCAAACTTCTCCCCTTTGGAGGGGTAGTTGGTCCGGACTTGCACAGGTTTCCCCTGCAGCGTTGGACCCAGGCGGAACTGAAGCTCGAAGCCTTACAGAAAAAAATAAAGCCAACTTTACCAAAGCTTAACATGTGACAGGACGATATACAACTAAACAATATACAACACTACCCTGTCACTGGTGACCACTGACATTGCCAAATACCGATGGGCACAGTGCAGCCACTATAGTTGCAATATTGCTGCATGACTTTTTTTTATTGCTTAGTTGTGACTGCATTACAGTCACAAATGAGCACTGAACTGAGAAATGGGTAGAATCTTGCCAAATTCAGCAAGACTAGTTACACGGTCACCATTGGTTCTGCTAGATGAAATATTGTTTTCTATATAACATTTGAAATATTTTGATTGTAATTTGCATTTAGGAAAAAAACACCTGTTGTACCATGTACAGTGTGCCATTGATTTTTAACATGACTGTTGGTTACTGTGTCATGCAAAGATATATTGAAGCAACTTTGATTAGCCTATCCTGACTTCATTGTAACCATTTGCAGGCCCAAAAACTGTACCGTGCATAATTACATGCATCTGAAATTTCCCATCTGGAATGTGCACATGAAGCATGGCAACCTAGCCAATGTAGCTTGCTGTATTATTTTACAGTTATGCAACTATAAGGCAGTCTATACCCTCCTCAGATCCAGCAGAAAAAATATATACATTTCAAATCTGAATCTACAAATATAAGCTTTCAAAAAAACACGGTTTACAGTTCCCCATGAACTTAGTAGAATTAAAACCTAATTAAAAGAAGTTACTGTATTCCACTACTGCTATATTAACAAGACAGCCAAACATCTTTAAATAGCACCAGTAGAATGCTTTCCTCACATACTGTACATGACATCCAAGTACCTCTTGAAATGTCAAATGTAAAACAACTCGACACAGAAAAAGTGATATAAACAGGAAGTGATATGAACAGGATATAGTCAATTCCAAAAATTCACTAAACACTTACTATAGGCTACATTATATTGTACAACTCCAACTGTCATCTAATTTTGTTCTTCTATCAAAAGTACCATTTCACTTTTGGGGTGGGAGACCTAAAGAAGTAGGCCTAGCACATTAAGTTTCCCCAAAGGTCAGTCCAAGAATAACAAGTAACTGTAGCCTGGCGAAAATGCACTCACTCCAGATACACAACATGTTGTGCAAGTCACATTGAAGTAACCAACCATATCGTAAGAAGAATTCAAAATAGTGTCCTGTGTAATGTAGCACATGCATATCAAATAAAAAGGTGATTGTGGTACCTTGGTCCAGTCGAAATAGAGTCCTGTCAAGATTCTCCATGTCGTTCAGGACCAAAACTCTTATTTGCTTGCTGTGCACCATCGTCACTCTCCTTGCGGTAACTTTTCTTTAGAAGAAACGGTGCTTCGGAATTCCCTGGGAAAATAGTTAACACCAACCGACGTAAAAAATAAAGAAATACATCAAATAAAGAAAAAAATAATAAAATAAATAATCGGTCTATAGCTTTTTTGACGCACCACTTAATTTACAAATATTGTCTACCCTAACTGCAGCTTTTGCAAGCTTACATTTCGAAAAAGTTAAATTCCAGTATTCATTGTTTTGGAATTCATAGAACAGAATATCCTGCAGACTATCTCCATTGGGTATAATGCAACCAGATATAAAGTAACTATTTTTCTCTCTCTAAAAAAAGTTCTGGCAACTGCGTTTCAGACTTAATCTTATTAATACCAGTTAATATCCGCATCCAATTACCTAACAGCAAATTAAATCAAATAATAAAACCAAGTTCACTGCAAATATCTGAAACAGCTTCTTGACTTTCTCTCACAGCTTCTAACATGCACGTCTGTATGTTTTCTTTTATTTTGAACAAAATAAGTTGTCTAGGCATGATAACCTAGGTAATTTATGCTGTTCTTTGGAATATGTCTGATGGACATTCAACTGTAAGTTTGTGTAGGCCTATTTAGCCTACAAATACAATAATGCCTAAACACGGAATATTAAGGGTAGTATATTCGCAAGAATATTAGGCTACTAAACTTGTAATCAACACTTGCAATCGACATTTTTTTGTGCATTGTTTTTTTCATTAACGTTAAGCCATTGAAAACGTATCTTACAATTTCGCGTTCGAACGACCCAGCAGCATGCGCAGAATCTTCAACTACGTTCTAGCGAGCTGGAGGCTACCTTGTTGTTGCTACCGACTGTAACAATATTATGACATTGATTCGAAACCGCCCACTTCAGGACCATGCCGCAACAGTAACCAATAGCTCAATTTTTACGGAGCTATTTGACAAGGTCCGGAAATCCAATCCAAAAAATTAAAATAGCTCTTTGTGCTAGCATAGCCTTTAAGGTTAAACTGAGTTAGAAAGCTTATCTGGCTACGTGACCAGTGGCCAGATAGCTGGTTACCTCTCAGAACCACACGATCAGAAGATACTTGTTTATGCACACAACACTACATACCATTTGCACAATATAATAAAAAATATGCATATGTTCTCTGGGATGTTATATTAAAATCACCTTGGTTTTCCTGGTTTGCTGAGCCGCGGATGACCCTTCTCAGTGCAGCTAAGGGGGCGTGCCGACAGTTACCGTACTTCTACGAATAGCTTAGCGAACTATGAAGAAACATTAATAATGTAAAATTAATTCAAATGAATGAATATTTATTTTATCATTGAAAAGCTAGTAGGCTATATGTTGTCCCACCAAATTAAAAACATTTGGCCTTGTAGGTGACAAGTAATATAGCCTGTCGTAATCATTTGGTGTGTTGTCAAACACTGTGGATAAAGATGTCCGGAATAAAATTGAGAAATAAACCCTTCTAGACAGATAAAGTAAAGGTGTATAGTGGGATATCCTGCAGGGAAAACACAACGCGAAAACCACACCATTTACCTACTGATTTCTGGGATATTTCAGAATGCAGACTTTGTCTCCCTCTTGTGTTAGATCTCCATTCGTCCCAACGTTAATCTTAGAAAAACAATGGCCATGCTGGTCAAGGTTTAGGCTGGATAGGCTTATGCTAGACCAGCAACAACATTTTGTTCCTCGACATAACCACTGGTCTATGCTGTTTTAAGCATGATTTAGAGGGTAAAGACTGAGGGTAGTTTTGTGTCAGGTAGACGTTTGTCCACCGTTTTAGGATAATCACCATCTGTGATATTAAAAGTTTATTGAAACCAAGCATAAAATCTCTGTTAGCCTGTCCTATAAAAATAAGCCCATTTTTGGAGAGGCACCGCCCCTACAATTAGTGTACAAGAGCCTTATCAACAGCATACTCTACAACAACATGCAGATAATAAAGTTGCACATTCCGCCTCTTCCAGGCAGTCACGAGAGCAGGCAAGGTGAGTGCGTTCATGTTGCTTTGGCTATGTAATTTTTTATTTAGGTATTATTCCTAGTCAAGTCTAATTCGAACAGTTTATTTTACTATACTTTTGCTCTTGAGAAGGTTCATAGAGAATGTTTGTCATGGTTCGTGTTTGTAGAGCTATCTACGGACAACAGCCACTGGCCAATAAAGACATTTCGTAATGTCTGCATTTACTATTGCCATTTATTTGATACATATACTCGATAGAGCTGGCTATATCCGAAGCAATTCGTCGTATCATGTCCAAAACTACGTTCTGTTGAACAGACAAGGCGAAGGACATAAGTTGAATGTGGAAAGAATTCAGTGACTTTTTAATAGGCCCACTTGCCAGTTAGAGGCGTTCGAAACGACGTAACCTTATCTTTGTGGGACAGAGCGCTGTGGTGAACCACTGCAGCACAATGATTAACCAACGGAAATGAAAAGTTATCCTACTTGTTCTTACCTTTCCCAGAAAATAAATTACTACTTGAGTAACTCAATTGTCGTACTTGTCAAGCTGGCAGGATATATATATACTGGTGCATCTCAAAAAATTTCAATATCGTGGAAAAGTTCATTTCATTTCAAGTAATTTCATTAAAAAACGTTAATATATTCTAGAGCCATTACACATAAGCCCAGGTTGCTTTGATAGTGGCCTTCAGCTCGTCTGTATTGTTGGGTCTGGTGTCTCATCTTCCTCTTGACATTACCCTGTAGGGGCAAGTTGGCTGGCCAATCAAGCACAGTAATATTATGGTCAGTAAACCAGTTACTAGTAGTTTTGGCACTGTGGGCAGGTGCCAAGTCCTGCTGGAAAACGAAATCAGCATCTCCATAAAGCTTGTCAGCAGACGGAAGCATGAAGTGCTCTAAAATCTCCTGGTAGATGTCTGCGTTGACTCTGAACTTGATTAAACACAGTGGACCACCCCAAATCATCGCTGACTGTGGAAACTTCTCACTGGACTTCAAGCAACTTGGATTCTGTGCCTCTCCACTCCTCCAGGCTCTGGGACCTTGATTTTCAAATGAAATGCAAAATTGACTTTCATCTTTGAAAAGAGGACTTTGGACCACCGAGCAACGGTCCAGTTCTTTTTCTCCTTAGCCCAGGTAAGACGCGTCTGAAGTTGTCTTTGGTCCAGGAATGGCTTGACACATGGAATGCAACACTTCCTGGACACGTCTGTGCGTGGTGGCTCTTGATGCAGTGACTCCAGCCTCAGTCAGCCTTGTGAAGCTCCCCCAAGTTCTTGAATCAGCTTTGCTTGACAATCCTCTCAAGGCTGCGGTCATCCCTGTTGCTTTCCATGAATATGCTTTGATCTAGCACTCTGCAAACAGCCAGCCCTTTCAGCAATGAACTTAGGTGGTTTACCCTCTTTGTGGAGGGTGTCAATGAGTGTCTTCTGGACAACTGTCAAGTCAGCAGTCTTCTCCATGATTGCCTGACCAAGTATTGAGTGCATAAATGAACATACATTTCAGAAAGTATAAATCCTTTTTTATGTAATATTCTAATATTTTTCGATACTGGATTTTACTTTGTGTAATGAATCTAGAGTATATGAAAGTTTCACTTTTTTAATGGAATTTTTCCATGATATTAAAATTTTGAGATGCCCCTATATATATATGTTAATATAAGGGTCAACAGTTATGCACATATAGGCACATATATTCCTACATGTTCAGTTAGGTCTGTATTATGCATAAGGCCTACATGCAGGAAAAATGGAATCACAGAAAATGGCCTGTGCTCATAATGCATGATGATTTTATCATACAGAGCTAGAGTACACTGCAGTCTCGTCTTAAGATGGACGTGAGACTTTGGAGTCTCCTGTTGGCGTTGGTGACTGTGTGCGGGGTGACAGTTGAAGGTTTTAAGAACGGAAAAGTTGCAGTAGCCTGCGATAGCATGGCACCGCTACATGATCAGCCTTCACCGCACATTCAACCTTCCAGCCCCTACATGATAACTGTGGATAAGAGCAAATTCAGTCCAGGGGACATGATCAAAGGTATGTAGATGAAATATGAATCTTTCACGCCATTGCATGCAGTCAACACAAAATAGAATTCTCTTACTTACACTGACATTCGAGGTTCACCTCATTCGAGGTTCAGGGCAAGTATTAGAGAAAACCCCCTAAATGATCTTTTTTCAACTTGAAATTTGATTACAAATTTTGTGATGAAGAAAGGTTGTTTCTTCATACGAAATAGATTTGGTTTTTTTGTTTAAAATTCAATTAAGCTGCTTTATTTTAGGGGTTTAATGAATGCGGGTCATTTTAGACCCTTAGGACAAGGAAACTACGCAAGGGTTAATCAAGAATTTGCATTCCAGGTCTGATACTGTTAGGTGACAGGCTACAGGATACATGAGCATGTTGTTTCTGATACAGAGTCCTTATTATTTCAGTAAGCATTGCTCCATCTGCGTCTGGTACCAAGTACTTTGAAGGCTTTCTGATCGAAGCTCGGGATGCCGGACGCCTTGATGGCCCTGCGGTGGGGTCATTTGACCTTGTCAATCCCACTATTTCACAGCTTTTAAAATGTGGAGACATACAGGTAAAGATTGCTTAACAGTTACATTTAGTGGATTGTCACTGTCAAGCACAAATGTTCCCACACACATGCCATGCTATTACGCTGGAAATTAAGCTACTCCAAAAGTACTGTATTAAGTAAGTGGTTCCCACTTTAAGACCTTGTTTAAGAGTCTCTGCGGGTAACTAGCGAAATAGACATTCCCCATTTAAAGAATATTTGTTAGATACAGTATTTCCATATGTTATGCAATACATATTTTATATAATTTCATGTGATTTGGTCTACATAACATATTTTTCACAAAGTACTCCCATGTGAATAGCATATTTTAGAATGCTCCGAATTTGAATTAAAGCTGTGTATAACTGATTTAAATACATAGGGTGTGATTTCATGCTTGTTGGCATGCATCTTAAACAGCCACTGCCATGGAGGCAATTACAGTAAAACAATCAGTAACAGGAAACCATTTTATTAAAGTTCAAGGCCAGTTAAGGCGGCTTCAAGATGAAAATGTTTGGGAGCTCCTGTTCTACCTGCTAAATTGTCTGTCTGGAATTTGAAGGGATCAGCTGTAAGTCACACAAGTAAAACCAAAAAAACTGAAATCCAGGTCATCTGGAATGCACCAGAAGACTCTCCTCCCAGTGTTCAGTTTCTGTGAGTACCTCTGGCTTTTATCTTTGCAATATTCTGTACATTTTTGTTCACTTAGTGTACTTTCGAAAAACAGTCTCAAAGTAACTGTACATCTCTATCTGTTATGGCTTCTCCAGACGGCCACTAGTGGCCGTTTGCTTCCCTGCTCTTGTTTTTCTGTTCTGAAGGTCTTAACCAAATAATTTGTAAGGTGTTCTTTCAGTCTTGTCATTATGTTTTCATTCAGTCTTCATGTAACACAATTACATTTATTCTTGCTCTCTTTTTTAAGAATCGTGGACAACGTGTTATATTAAACAATATATAATACAACGAATGCATCCACTGAATGCAATGAATGCCTTACAGTAGCATATTCCCACCTTTTATAGATGATAGTGTCTCTGCAGTGTTGAGAACCAGGGACTGGTGTGGCAAGTAAGCTCTTTGTAGGTTAAGGCATGTCCAGGCAATGTAATACATGTTAAACAGAACCAATTAGAATTAATATATGGACCTGAAGTGTATTTATGACTGTCTACTTGTTCTGCATACAGGGCAACAGTGGTTCAGCACTACAGTACCTTCTGGGTAAAAATCTCTGGACCAGTGATATCACAGAGCGCTGTTACTCCTCTCCCAACCCAAAGCATCACTACTCCCTCTGGTCTCCTTCCCAAACCAGTGAGTCTCTGGCCATCTCAGCTACACTTATGCTGATATTAGCCAGGTTAGCGTCATTGCTTCAAATCGTTACCTTTTCACTTTATGAGCTTAAATATTGAAGATTGTGGCTGACTCTCTTCTCAGTTTAGCTCGGAGGGGTGTGGCAGCACGAAGACGTGCCTCCGGGACCCGGTGGGATGTCATCCAGAGACGGACCCCAAGTGCTTCTTCCTCTCCTTCGCTGCTGTTGTCCCGGGTGTCGTTTTCGAGCTCAGCGGGCCAGCAGAGGGATATGTGGCTTTTGCCCTGTCGCTGGACAAGTGGATGGTGGGTGACAACACATTGATAATTTGGATATCATGATAATCGGAAATACAGTGCTAACATGAATACAGCTGCTAATTCAACAGTGCTCAAAAATCACCATACGTTCATATGCAGCATCACATTTTGGTTCCTGTGATAGAAATTCAGAGATTGTTTCTCTGCACAGTATACTACTGTATTTTCTTAAAGCAAGCATAGCTTTGCTCAGTGATATTATGTTAATAAAACATGCCTGAAATGTATGAATTAGTATTTTTCAACACAAATTCCCTTCATAGGAATGCACGTTTCCATGGCTACCAATGCACATAAGAATTAAATGATCTGGGATGGATTCTATTTTTAGCAGGTTTCACTGCACTTACCAAAACACAATGTTAATATGGAAGGGAAAATCCTAGACAACCTTGAGGTCTAATCTAATCTACTGGAGTAGTGTCACTTTGTGATCTTTAAAATACTATTATTTCCTCTGCAGGGTAACGATGATGTCTATCAATGTGTGAGGAGCATAGACCATGTTCATGTTGAAGCAGCATATCTCAGAGGCCGGACATATCCAGAGGACCCTTCTGGGGTATACTTGTGGCTGCACAAGTTTTTCTTACATAGATATCATATAAAGGCACATATTGTGTCTCATATAGTGGATCACAAAGTGCCAGAACACATTTTGAAGGCTGACTGTATTTGGATTCCAGGTATCTCTGTGACGATGCAGTCCAAATGTGTGCTGAATTGACTTGGAATTAACCTTATGCCTTCATAAGGACTACATAACACAATCATAAACACTACATTGTCATCAGAGATGACATGCGTAACTCGCCACACCATAATTTGCAATTATTAGCATTCATGAATGTTTATGTAGTGCTTATGAATGTGCTATCTATTGCATTATGTATACCTCTAATGAAAGTCTACTTATAATGTGTTACTAATATTAAGTTGCTTATTGAAATTTGCAAGCACCAAAGCCAATGTGAACAGCCTGTTGGCCTATAATCCTCTGCCCCCTATAGAGTGGACTCAGTAATGTTACGTGGAGGCTGGCTAATGGGGTCATCCAGTGCCAATTCCGCAGAGAGGTTCACATTCCCCAGGACCACAGATTTGACCTGAACAATAGCTACTACCTGTTTCTGGCAAACGGCAGGGCTGATTATGGTGAGTCCCTTAACCCCCGCCTCAATCCTGGCTAGGCATTGCTTTCCGAATTGCCTGTAATATGTCCTTTTGTGTTTTTGACCAGGAATTTTGTAAACTCTTAGGCCTACTGTTTTCACTGCTTGCCTGCTTCGCTTAATAAAAAAAGCTTTGCCACGGGTCAATCATCAAGTATCATCCACTCTATTTGAATAAATTCTAAACACTTTTAAAGCACCAGGCAGACAGCTGGTTTGATTTGTTCAGGTGGAATATCAAAGGTTTCGAAGAATCCACTGTGATGGCACTGAGCTCAGCTGTGATCACATGTTTCTCTAAGCCATTCAGGCACTGTGCTGTACTCTGACCGTCAGCGCTTTCAGTAACCCAGGTGTTTTGGATCAATGCCTAATTGCACATTGGTTGCAGATGACTATCACACGTATTAAACACGATTCACATGCTTCTCTTTATTCCTCATAAAATGATTCCAAAAGGCAAGTGCTCTGCTGGCACATTCATAAAGTTAAAGTATTGCATCAGCTCTTTTTGATCCGCATCCAGGTCACTGGGTTTAAATGGTAAAATGGTAAATAACTAACTTGTTCTGCTTCCAAGATAACACCTGATGTCTAAGATCTATCCTGATGTAAGAATATTTGCCTAATTACTCATTTATTTCCATTGTGTCAGACAGAGGTATGGTAGAGAGTGGTTGTCACTTATAATCAGGTGGTGTTAAACTGGTAATTATGCTCTTGACAAAAGGAACAATAATTTCCTCTCCCACTGTATGACCGCACCAATATAATAATATACTGCGGATAAGGGAAGTGAAAGGGCAGTAGATATCCTGATAGCCTGGCTTTGTATCAGACTTTGTTGGGTCTAATTTGTCCATATCCCTTGTTTATCTTTGAGGTATGGTGCACAGGCATGATCGCCAGCCCCTGATTTCGACCAATAAGAAAGTTATTACCGGTCCACCTGAGAACATGAGTGGCTCACGATCTCCCTTGATGATAAAATTTCACGGTAAGTGTGCTGAAAACTATTAAGCTGCTATCCGCTGACTGTCAGATATGTCACTTCATGGTTACTGAAGTCTGCCTCTGTGGTCTGGCCTCTTTTAAAATCTCTGGACGTTTTTTTTTTCCTCACACAGAATTAATATGTAGAAAAACTCCTCAGGTTATGCAGAAGAATCAAGCCTCGGCTTCATGCAGTTCTAAACTGTTCTTGAATGAACAGGACTAACAAGACTAGGGTTTACGAGGCAACATAATATAATTTACAAACAACAGCGATACTTCCTATCATACAACTTGATTCTGCACTACATAATTTCACTAGAACATCCATCAAGGCCATTTGGCCAGCTAAAAGTTAAGATTGATGTTGTCAATCATCTTGCATGTTTATATACAGGTTGTTTATTAGACTTATTGGTCCTCTGCTGCTGTAGCCTATCCACTTAACAGGTTTGACACGTTGTGTGTTCAGCGATGCTCTTCTGTATACCACTGTTGTAATGTGTGGTTATTTGCATTTCTGCGACTTTCCTGTCAGCTTTGACAAGTCTGGCCCTTCTTTCTCATTAACAATGCCTGCAGAACTGCTGTTCACTGGATGGTTCTTTCTTTGGCAAACTCTGGAGACTGTTGTGTGTGAAAATCTCAGGAGATCGGTAGTTTCTGAGATACGCAGACCACCCTGTCCTGGCACCAATAATAATTCCATCATTCCATCCATCAAAATCACTTAAATCACATTTCTTCCCCATTCTGACATTTGGTCTGAAAAACAACCAAACCTCTTTACCATGTCTATGTGCTTTTCTGCATTTAGTTGCTGTCACATTATTGGCTGATTAAATATTTGCATTAAAATGCTGGTATACAGATCTACCTAATAAAGTGCTCAGTGAGTGTATGTGATATAATATTTTTAAATTTTGGCAATCACTGCACTTGCCTCACTTGACCTTTGAACAACAGAACACTAAAATGTATATTTAATCACATTTCAAAGCTAAGGATGCTCAGTTAGCTAAGGATACTTACAGAATCACCTTTTTCAGCAGTTCGCTTTGCTACATTGCTGAATTTGAATATTTTGCAACTGCTCTGTTATGCAATTTCAAAATCACGCTGTGCTGAGTTTCTGTTTCTTGATTAATGGCTAGGGGCTTTCATGCTTGTTGCATGGATGACAGCAGCCACCACCGGTATCTTTATTGCACGCTACTTCAAACCCTGCTGGCCAGATTGGACCATACTTCAACAGAAGGCTTGGTTTCAGGTGAGGGTATGATTTGATCCAGAAATGTATGGATTTTACTCAAAACAATAGGGCCCTTGCTCCTTGCCCTAGGGACTTACTTGCACATTCGTATACAGTACTCACAAAACTCCAACACCCAAATGCATTCCCTCCGGCACAAGCCCCAGCCAGGGCCTTTTAGTAATTAGTTTTTATAGGCTTTGAAGTTCATCCAAGGCTTTTAAGTGCCATGTTGTTCATATTTCCTTGTGGCATCAGCACTTTACTGGCACACTTTTTGGGCACATCCCAAAACATCTGCCCTACAGGTTGCCTTTATTGTATATGGTCCAGCTGTTATTGCTGTTATAACTAATTTCCACAGATTGAATTTTATCTAAGATTTGAGCCACCTTCTGATAAAAACCCATTATAGAACATCATTTTTGAGTGGTTATTGGTTGCTTGCTGACTCAGTGCAGTCCAGTAACTAAGATACCATTGTAGGTAATCATTCTAGGTTTGATTTAACTAAGTAGCAAAGCGCATACGTGTGTGTGTGTGTGTGTATGTCTGTATGTGTACATAGATATTTAGAACTCTTCAGTGTGTTTATGAATGCTATGTCTAATATAGTCAGTTGATATACTACACATATGTTTTAAATGACTATGTACTGATATATCTCTAGTATTAATGTAGTATATAACCATAATACAGGCTCAGAACTCTGTCAGTTACTGCTCTCTGTACAAATTCTTCTCTGTACCTGTGCAGTTTCATCGTTCCCTTATGATCCTGGTGGTCCTACTTACTGCTACTGGCTTTGTTCTGCCCTTTATCTACAGAGGAGGGTGGAGCTCGGTGAGTCCTTCCTGTGGCTACATACTGTATATTTGCCTCTATTCATTTTGTGGTAACATTCAAGTAAAGTGTCAGTTTACAGCAAGTTCTTGATGACACTGCTGAAATGTAGCTTTCTTTTGCCATGCTTCCATAAAACCAGTAGAGGGTTTCCTGAATATATTCAAAGTCTACAGTAACTTTCCTTGAATCATGCTCCTATTAAGTCAGTAAGGTGATGGCATGTTTGTATTTTTAGCACAATGAAGTTCTGTTAGATTTTTTATGGTGTGTTGGTGCTGTCAAGGTAAATATGACTGTTGCTCTGTCCTCCTCAGCGTGCCGGGGCCCACCCTTACCTGGGCTGCACGGTTATGACTCTTGCTGTGCTGCAACCTTTCATGGCAATATTTAGACCTCCGCCAGACTCTGCACGGTAAAACAATATTCCCAGTTCTACAGTATATTTGACCTGCTCTATCAAATTCAGTTGTATTGACCCCAAAACGCGTTTTGAGTTTTAGACACTAAAAGAAAGAGGAGAATGTATGCCTTCTAACGATACCAAAGTTATCTGTCTACTCCAGATATCAAGGGAGTTGCGTCCCGTTTCATTTTGAGTGCCACCAAACCATGTTTAAAAAAAAAAAAAAAAAAGCTTCAAAGAGAGTTGGCTAACGAAACACTAAGCTAACGAAACACCAAGGCTAGAATTTGTAATCTTATGTATAAACCCCTTAAAACTATATTTTTACTCTGAACATTTACTCTTGACATTAAGACATGCAGACAATGAAAGCAAATACATTAACATGTAGCCTTTGGTTGTTTGTGACTGGTGAATGATGAAGTGGCCTAGCCTTCATGCTCAACTTAAATTTTCCATCTTGCGTTTAAAACCTTAAAAACATTGTTTTTGAATGAATTTGGCATTAAGAAATGCAAATGAATGAATGCATATAAAAGCCAAGATATTGTTCTACAAAATGAAGATGAAAGCTTAAAACAGCCAACAATGTCTGGTAATGGGTATAAAAATACAACGGTTAAAAATACCACTGAGCACTTCCAAACATCCAAACATACTGTGATGCCAGCAACAATACAGTGCACAATGCATTCAAAAAACTGCCAGGACGTTTTGGCTGAAAATCTGGTTGTCTCTGCTACGAAGCTGGGACGGGCCTTAGCCAGATTGTCCAGCAGGATAATGACTCCAAACATCCATCAAAATCCACATATAAATGGTTGAAAACAACATCCATATTCTGCAATGGCCATCTCAGAATCCAGACTTATATTCCATCAAAAACATGTGGTTTGAACTGAAGAGGGGGGGTCCGTACAAATGTGTTCACTAACCCCTATTGTGTTCTCTAACCTCATACAATATAGGAAAACACTTATGGCTCTCATTTTTGCCAGGGGTGTTTGCATAAAATATTAAAGCAGGGGTGCCAATAATTGTGGAACGCACTGTACTTTATTTCAAGGCTTACATAAAATTTGGCTCATTAGAATTGCCTGCTTTACAGCCTAAGCAGCAATAAAGGAAGGATTATGCAGACAGAAATATAACAGCTGTCCTGACAATTGTGGTATGATCCTTATTGTTTAAGCATTTTTAATCCCAGCATGTACCACACTAGTGTTAATGTTTCCAAATCAGTTAAAGACTCATACTTTATCTGTGGTATTCTGCATGATGTCTGTTACTGCTGTTAAAACCATGGATATTTAGCTCAAAGCTCAGTGAAATTAATGTCTGAACATGTTTTCTCTACCTGCAGAAGGTACATATTTAACTGGATGCACATGGGAGCAGGTACTAGTGCAGTGGTAATCGCTGGTGAGTGGTCTCTCTTCCCTTTCAGTACACTAGGTGTTGCTGCACTTGCATATCATTGGCTTAGAACTGGTGAACTCAGGAAGAATGTTGCCAATTTGGCAACAGATTGAGCAAAAGCAACAAAAAACTTTGCCAGATGGTCAGAGACATTGTATCCATTACAAATTACCTTTTGTACAAGTACATTTAGTGATTATTGGCACCACAAATAAGCGGAGCATACCTGTATGCGAAAACGTTGCCAAACATAACAGTAAAATGTACAGTCATGAAAAAAAAAACATGCATGCTTCTGAATTACTTTTTGTCGTTGCTTTTTGTTATCCATTACAATACCAAAATCAGTGAGAAATGGCATTGGCATTGGTTTTGAAACAGGCGAGATATTGTGGTTCCTATTTTGAATGGAAGTGCCAACCAACACAAAAATATGGTGTTTACCGCACTCACTATAATCACCTGGTCCGACTCTACAGTGCTGTCCTAAGTTGAACTCCATTGTTTCTCCTTTTTAGTGGCAGCTATGTTCCTGGGGGTTGGTCAGCAGGCCTTGCTGCTGCCCACAGCCTCTGCAGCCCTTGGAGGCTTTGTAGTCTGGGTTGCTGTGGCATTTCTCGTGTTGGAGCTGCACGGCCTTTTTAAAAGAGGTTGGTTTGTTTGAAAAATCTGGTTTGTCTCCTGATTGATTGATATTTATGTTTCATTTAAATCTGCAGTACCGTACATTAATGGACAGGTGAAGCGTAACGTATTTGTGTTTTAGTGGTCCCCTGTGGACTAATTCTGTGAAATGATCTGGAGCAGGCTTCAGATTCCTTTTGCTGCATTTCTTATTGGGGTCTTTTAAGGATACATGCAGGTAGACCAATGAAAACAAATGTTTTTGTGTCAAGACATTAAATACTCCTGGTTAATACTTCGGTTCAAGTGCAACCTTATGGTGGATTCTAGCGTGGCATAAAATGTCCCTTTGAACATGCAATAATGGCTGCAACAATCCAGGTTCAGAGAAGTGCGTTTTACTTTTGTTATAGCCTTCTGAATTACGAGCATGATTATTTGATTGCACGGAGTTGCCACTTTTTTCCTTGTTATTAAAAAAGAATAAAATGAACTTTTATTGTTTTAAAAAGAGGAACAAATAAGGGCAATGATTCAGGCCTGTGGTCTTGTCTGTCCATAGGAAGAAAATCCAGAGAGGATGAAGAGCCAATTATCTTTGAGCAGCAAGATTATCAGGTAAAATGCTGATAGAGACTGTGGGTAAGAGCTGTAGAGTATACCCCTATATATAGGGTGAAACCCAAAGTCTATTTGAAATGGTCAGAGTACCTGACTGATAAACTAACTAAATAACTGAATATGTTTTTAAAAAATGGTTTCAAAATGTGTAATATGCCACAATGTGATCGTCTTGGATTTAAAAGAATTTGATACATATATTTAAAGACACAAATGCATGTAGTACTCAAAATCTGTAGTACTCAAATTTGAAGTTGTTTGATTGATTACCATTGCATAAAAATATTTTGTGTGTGCTCCCAACAGGATTCCATGTTTAAAAATGTGGCATTGGTGGTCTTCATCACTGGGAATGTGGGATTCCTGATTGCACTCCTGTACTCCATAAGTAGTGTGTGACAGGTTACTTGTTGTGACATCCCCAATCTCAGCATGTTTCTGGTGTAGGTTTGGAGCCTTGTTCATCTATATTTTTATCGCAGAATGTGAAAAACTGTGGAAGTTTGGCAGGTTTTGTTCCAACTACTGAGTGTGAGAAAAAAGAAGAGATAAGTTATGTTGGTTGGTAGCATTGTTCAATTATTTCATTTCCAAAGAAGCAGATGCTAGTGGATTAGGTGATGGTCTCTATTTCTTTGAAATGACAAAGGAACAGCACAATATTTGTAATGACAGATATTATAATATGTACTCTCTATGTCTTGAAAACAAACAGAATGAGAATATTGCTTTGTAATGCTGTTTTGGCACTCAAAAAAAACATTTTATTGAGGCAAGAAGATTGCTAAAAATAGATAATTAACTCAAATTGAGTTTGTTCAACAAATTATGCATGTGATCGTGAGAGTGAGCTGAAAAGTGAGAGATAGGCAATACAAGCAATTTGGCGATACAAGTGTCCTAAATTGTCATGCCAATAAAGCAGTTTGAATGTAATTAAATTGATAGGGGTATTATGTATTGTGTATGAAAATCTGAAAATAAATGCTGTTTCTTATTTAACAAATGTTTAGGGGAATTCATCTGAATGGCATATTGCCCAGGGCTATATTCAATGTTTTTTTGTGTTGTACATACATTTCCCAACATAATTAAATGTCTATATCCATGCAGAAATGGCAGAATATTTATCCTTCCACAGCAGACCCAGCCTTCTTCTCCAATGAGGGCTAAAAAAAGGGTTTTGCAATCAATGGGCCTGATGCAAGTACATTTTTGTATTCGGATCATAAATGTCTCTTAATTTTTTCATACTAAGGGCTCATATTTTTCAACAAATGCAACTAACTTCAGACAACGGTCTTAAATAAAGATCTGTTATAATACAGTATATACTATACTGTAGGTGCATTCTGTCAGACAGATGACCAATGGGATTAACAAGAACAAGGGACATCTCTGGTAGTCGGTACCTGATTGGGTAGACTGCGGGTTTTTTTTTTAAACATACTAATATGGCGGACAGTTTATATACTTTATCTGAAATATGTTTCTGAAAAAATTTGAGGCAAGAAATAAGTGATGCCGGTTGATGCATGATGCATGCCTAGTTTGAATGTTTAACCAAAGATGGTGCACTGCAAGGCTCTCCATAAGAGATTAATGGTATGCATGTTTACATGACTCATAGGACAGGTCGGAACCACTTGTAAATGTTCCTGCCTAAGAAAAAATTCAAAATGTGAAAATTGGTGTATGCGCCACTCGTTCATTTGAAGTGTTTTAGGAACAAATCTGTTTGTACGGTGGTTCTCGCATGAACCTATTATTCTCTGTTTCTAGCAAGAAAGAACCTGGTCACTATCACTTTTGAAACATGATTTATAAGTTTTGGGTTTTCAAATGTAGTTGCATCTCAACCACGCTGACCACATTGAAGTGTATTGTCTTGCTTTTAACCACAGACTTGTGGGTGACCCTCTGGCAGCCATTCTAAAGCTGCCAGGTCAATGGAATGTTCTGGGTGTATCTACAATGTGCTTCATAATACACAAAAACTGGAATACACAATTTAAAACAACTGATTATTGAACTAGCCATTTAATTGTGCAATAAATCAACTTGGAGAATTACGATCAGCAGATGAAGTATGAAAATTCTATGTTTTTTTTTAGTACATCTTTATTTTTGCAGCAGTGTTGTTCAACATACAAAGAGAACCAAAGACATACCGTAGATGTACCTCAAAGAAGGCATTTGAAATTCTCTTGTATTCTATTTTTTCATTCATACATACAGATAGAAATCTTTTAAATTATTCGAAGCAGGCAAAACTGGTTGACTGGGAAAACATTCAAGCAAATTTGTTAATAGCAAAAGATACAAAAACCAGAAATCTTCAAAACAAGACATTTAAAATTAAAGTTGGTGCAAATACTGCCTAAAAGGACCTCAGTTTGTAATTGAATATCCTGTATTAGCAAGCGCTACTGGTCTGTTGCACATTCTGTATCTGTTCCTAAAACACATTGCGGGTTTGCAGTATACAGTACATTGATACATTTAAAAAACTTTAAAACCCCTGTTTGTTTTGTTTCCAGTGTGCCCTTCATGTTTTCAGTGAAAATCTGCACTTATTTTCTTGTCATTTTAAAGCAAGAGCAATATATAAATGTGACAAATCCTGCAACATTGTTGCAGTTACCTGAACATTCTCAAGAGCGTGGGGCTCTTTAAAAAGTAACAAAAAGATCATGACAACAGGAAGGAAGTACTGTAAAGTGCTTCCTGTTCCCCCCTACTCCATTCAAAGGACTTCCTCCTGTTGGCTCAATACTGGTGAAAATAATATAAATTCATGTGGCATTCACTGACATTCACTGTTCATTACTAACATAGCTTATTTTAAATGGTTGAATAAGCACTTGCATTTACTCATGCTACAGAATGTAAATGTCATTTTCAAACTGTTAACTGTTTGTACAATACATTATATGTAAAGTCCTACATTCTTTTGATTTTTTTTCTGTCCTGAAGAAAATAGAATACGAAAATACAATAAATACCCTCCTCGCTTTGTAACCAACATGATACAGTACATCAAAAATAGCCATAAAGATTTGCTCAATATAAACATGAATAATTAACTAAACACTCCATTCATATATAACGTTCAACATCTTACATTGTACAGATTTTACACACAAATTGCAATTTCACAGACAAAGATTAATCTTAGTCCTAGAATAAAGTAAATTTTGCATGGAGATTCTCCATACAAAACTTAATTTAGTCCAGGACTAAGCTTAATCTATGTCCATGAAAAACCGGCCTGATGTCATGTATTGACATACTGTATGTTGATAAAGTCACACAAGCAGTGCATGTTGCAAACTAACATAACACGGCACCACTTCAAGAAACTGGAAAGTATTACAGAAAATATACTGTAGACTTCTCTACTTTGGAAGGGAACCCATGATTTCAGTCCTTCCCATGGTTGGCAAATTCCCCCGATTCCCAGCGCATGGCCATGGTACTCTTGCGCCGTGCTCCGGAGAATGTGTCTGAATACTGAAGGAGGTAGAATTTCAGTTTTAGAGCCACTACTTTAAACTCAAATTAAAACCTACTCCACAGAGATTCTAACTTAATTGTTGGAATTATGTGGTAACAACACTTTATGGCAGTATAAATCCATAACTCTCTAGACTATTTTTATTAATTTATTTGACAAGGTCAATGCACATTAATAATATTTCCTTAAATGTGCCAGAGTTAGCAGACCTTGGGCTACATGTCTTTGGATGTCAGATGTCTGTTCATATGTGCACTATATATATTTTATATCTTTGTGAAGTCAAATAAAATACATAATATATAAAATATGTGTGCTATCTGTCCATGTATTATAGGGGATCATACACTGTACCTTGTGATCACACGAAAGTGTGGAGCGGTCCATTTTACGTGCTGTCTTCATAGGTGAGGATGGAGAGGACTTGCACCTTCCAGGCAGTTCTGAAAGTCACAGGGGAAAAAAGCAGTTTGAACAACACACATAAAGTAAATCACAAAACAACTAGCTAAGATTAAATAAAACAATAAAATGACTGGTGTGGGAATAATACCCATGGTAGTGACATACTTGGAAGATCACACTCCTCACAAGCATAAAGAATAACTCTTGAATTAAGACCCAGGTGGCATATAAAGTGTCAAAACTGAATTTGCGTAAAGCGGTAAAGTCAACTATTGGTTTAAATAGTTGAAAATGACCACTGGTCAGAAAGGAGCAGAACTTTGGCATACCAGTTCTGTCAAGGCATGGGCTGTTCAGCAGGTTTGGAGACACCAGGACAGTGTCATACTTCTCTTTAGCATACAGGCGTGCTCTCTGCCTCCTTAGCTCCTCCTCTCTCTGCTTGACCACCTTTATCTCCTGGTCCACCAGTGACTGGGTGCTCCGGGAGCGCAGCTTGAAGAAGGGGTTATTGTGGAAGGTACTCTCCTGGGTCTCTTGGCTCGCAGTGTTCAGGCATAACTCAGAAGCACTGCGGATTATCAGGTTGGACGTCTCTAGGATGATGACATTGGTGGTCTCAGAGGGCCACTCGCTGAACCTCCTATTTAGCAGAGGACTTGGGGACCGCCTGGCAGGATGTCGCGGGCTTGTAGGGTAGGGATCTGCCGGTTCAAGGATGATGACGTTGTTAGCTGTCATCTCGTGATACACTGGAGCCTTCGCTGCCGGTGGTTTGGAAGTGAAGGTGAACGACGGCGGGGTCTTGGAACCACTGGGCGACCGCAGCAGCCGGTCCCGTGACGGGCTCTTGTCAGGCTTGTCCAGGTGGAAGGTGGGTGACCTGACCTTAGCCTGCACGTGTTCTCCAGTGTCCACTGCTTTGGGAAGGCCCCTCTCCCGCCTGAGGCTCTCCTCTCTCTCCAGTTCCAGTCGTATCTCTCTCTCAATGGGCGTCTCAGGGTCATCATACGCTGATCTGTAGCTAGAGTCATCTAGGCCTGAGTCCTCTGAGCAGGGACTGAATTGAGTGTATGGGTACTCACTTGGCCCCAGGCTTTCAAACTCTTGGTCTCTTTTGGGCTTACTGAAGGTCCGGACAGGCGTGCACATGAAGCTGTGGCTGGCCTGGCTCGTGCCCTTTTTGGTGGGGGGGTCATGCGCCTGAAACTTTGTCTGCTCTTCCATTTGCAGCCACTGCTTGCGGGCCCCCTGGAAGTCGACATGTTCTGTGCTGACGTTCTTGCTCTTATTTTCCTGGATCACGCAGTAGTCACTGGGAACCCTCTTTTCTGAGTTTGTCTTGGCAGGTGAAGGGCGCATGTTGTTGGGCCTCACCCCCTGTTGCAGCTTGTTCTCTGAGATGTTTGTCAAGTTGTGGGAGTCCTGTGGGGCTGAGTCCTCAGAGGAGCAGGTGTGCATTGGCATGATAGGCTCCTCAGGGGGCTGAGGTTGCTCCAAGATGTCAGTGTTGCATGTTGCTATAGCTTCAACACCTTGACTGAACCCTGTGGCACCTGTATCTTTTTGAACAAGCAGCTCTCCGACATTGATCTCCTGGGCTCCATCCAGGAAGAACTTATCACCGTCTTCCTTATGCACGGAAGATGAAAATATGGCCCTCCAGTTCTCATCTGTTTCACTGTCGGAGGAGACGATGGCTATTTCAGCATGCAGACAGTCGCTTAGGTCATCATCTGGGTCTGGGTTGTGACATGACTCAGTGGAAATTTCTGAGGGAGCCTCTTCCAGGATCTGCTGCTCCAGGATGGTTTCTTGTATTTCCTTTTGGCTTTCACTTTCCACGAGGGCTTCCTGCACCTTGCACTGGTTCTCCACCGTCTCTAACATGTGGTTGTCTCCAGCATCATCTGTCACTGTTGAACTGTCTGGCTGCTTTTGGTCCGGCAAGTTATTTGGCTTTTGGCTTTCACTTTCCACAAGGGCTTCCAGCACCTTGGACTGGTCCTCCACCTTCTCTAAAATGTGGTTGTCTCCAGCATCATCTGTCACTGTGGGACTGTCTGGCTGCTTTTGGTCCGGCAAGTCCTGTGAGTCACTAGCCAGCTTGTTCTCATAAACGCTTCTGGGGCTAGAGGGTGTGTCAGAGACAGATGAGGTAATTGAATCTGTCCGAACAAGCTCTTCTTGTTCCACTTTTAGGACCAGGGTGTCCTCTTGTTGGGGTAGATCTGTTGTACTGTCCTGTCCATTAACAGTCCCCATTCCATTGTTGATTTCAGTCATGTCTCTGTGATCCATGGATGTTTCCATGGCACCATCTGTTTCCGGGGCTTCCAATAAACCTATGCTGGAACTAAACTGTTCACCACCTTCTTCTGTGTTTTCTAGCTTCTCTTTCGCAACAGAATCCATTTTGCTCTCAGTTGCAGGATCCATTTCTGAAAGCTGGCTGGTTTCCATGGTTACTGTCTCTGAGTGGTTGCCTCCTTTCAGTTTCTGATTTTGATCGTGGCTGCACTCCTCACTCAGTTCATTTCCATTTGTTCTTTTTACACCAGCTGTAGCTCTCTGTAAAATAAAACAAAATAATTTTAGCTCACAATGGTTAACAAATATAAATAGAATTTTAGCCCCATTCATTTTAGTGCATTTACATATACAGTATAAAGTATTAGATTTGACCTGATTTTACTCTCTACCTCCACTGCCTGTGAGTATTAGACTTCGTCACAGTCTATAGAAATTGAATTTGAAGAGAGACATACCTGTGTGCTCGCTTCCAAGTCCCTTACCAAAGAACCTGAAATTCTAATTCGCAACTCTGCTATAAATGAAATGTTTAACACCTCCTCTCGCACAACAGAAATGAGGCACTGTGCCTCTACCATGTCACTTTTATTTCTTCAAAGCCCTTCTCAGGTTTTTTTCCCCCGTGTGACACACGGGCAGTGGGAGGACTTTGATACCCCAAATCACCATGAGACATTTTTCAAACAAAGCATAAAATTTACTGGGCATGGTTTATTATAATTAGCACCAAAATTAGCATGGAAGATATTTTCATGCATGAAACAGTTATGAATTCTGTGGAAACAAATTAATTGGATATTAGAACATGCCAGTGTCATTGGCCTGTGTCTGCGACCAGGGATGAAATTGTCCCAACAGGTGCTGGTAGCTCAGTAAGGGAAGAGCATTCCAGCACACTTCAACAAGAGTTGGCCATCACTGGCATGGTTATCTGTTGGATTTGATGCTATTTGTGTTATTCAGCCTCAGATCAATATAATATGGTTTTATTCTGATGAACAGCAGTTTTAATTAAAGCAGCATGAGAGATATGACATTATGACAATTTGAGATATGCCATAACTGTCACTCAATACTAGCTATTCAAAATGCTATGCAATGTAATGTCAAATACAAATACTATGGGTTACAGGTAAACAGGAAATAGTGGGTTTTTTTCCCGCATATGGCATGGTACAGTGTGTCTTATACACTGTTAGGCAGAACTGAATTCCCTTGAAATAAGTAGACCTGTTATGTAAGACTGCAGGATTAAATATCACTCCCACACTGGCGTTGTTTTTGTCCCTGCAGTATGCAAGTGCTGGGCTACAATACTGCAGGAGAGAAGGCAAAACCAGGATCTGGGATCAAAGACACTCTCGATCAGCGTTGCCATATTTTAAAACGGTCAACCCATCCAATCAGTGCCTCAAACCACCCAATCTTGAATCAGTACATACAATACATATAATACGTACACTCAGTGAGCACTTATTTAGGTATTTATTAGACTTATTTTTCTTCAGCTGCTGTAGCCAATCCACTTAGAGGTTTGACTCGTGTGTTCAGAGACGCTCTTCTGCATACCACTGTGGCAATGCATTGTTATTTGCACTACTGTCACCTTCCTGTCAGCTTCGACCAGTTTTGCCCTTCTCTGACCTCTGTCATTATCAAGGCGTTTCTGTCCGCAGAACTGCTGCTCACTGGATGTTTTTTTCTTTTCTGCACCATTCTCTGCAAGCTCTAGAGACTGTTGTGCATGAAAACCCCAGGAGATCAGCAGTTACAGAAATACTGAAATCTGCCTGTCTGGCACCAACAATCATGCCACCGTCTAAATCATTGAGATCTAATTTTTTTCCCCATTCTGATGATTCTACAAGTTCCTAACCTGTATCTACATGATTGTATGCATTGCACTGCTGCTACACGATGACTAGTATATTCATATGTGTATATCCACAAGTTATGGTAATTTTCTCCTAATGTTCTGATTTATCAAGATCGTGGACAGCAAGCACTCACGTGCATGCTCACTTGCGCACACAAACAGCAAGCTCAGCTTCACCACCATAAAAACATATAGGTTGTTATCAAACTTTGTACACTGCAGTCAATGACACCTAGCCTTTTCATTCAGTAATAGGCCTCCATCTTTTCCATGCTCAGTATTATGCATTCAAAGATAAAAGACATAGGCCTGACTGTAACGGCAAAGTTGAGATATGCAACTTGATGACAAATGCAGCCATTTCAGGTACAAAAACAACGTTATAATAGGTGGAGGATGAACAAACTGCACCAGCCCCAATTGAATGTGAATGTGAACCTGATTGAAAGTATTGAAATAACATAAGTAAAATATAAACACAAACATGCCTTCAAGCAGTTAGAGTACAACATCTGAAAGAAAACCAAGCAATATTTTTCTCCAGTTACTAAAACAGCAAATGTTATACTGAAATATGTGAGGTAATACTTTCCTCTTTTGAATGTTCACCAGGAGCAGTACAACTAAAGCATTTTCATGTGACATTAAAATTCAATTCAAGCAACAGTCAGTTACTGTCACTAACTATCTTCTACCCTGGTAACTTTAAACTCATTCTGTCTGATCAATTATACAATGCAATTGTAAATTATTATAGCCATGTCCATGAAGATAATGAAAGAGTGCAGGCACTGCACATGGATTTTTAGAATGTCAATTTATTTTCTGAGAGGGACATCACGTCTGTCTCCATGAATGCAATCAATGCTAATTTCTTTCATAGATGTCTGCAATGATTTTTCAAAAAATGTAAATGCTTGTTGGCGATATTTAATTGACCGAAGCTCAAAATATTTAATGTAGCCTAAATGTAGGATACAAGATGCACCATTTAACTGATACAGTTCTGGGAAATTCTACTCCAAACACTGAGCACTGCAGTCTACACTGTAGCTAGATGCAGTACATATTCCACAGCTAAAAGAGATATGTCATCTGAAATGTGACTTCCTGTGTTCGTGGCAATTGGTAGGGAATGTTTGCGATTTGAAAACAATGCCTACCGTCTACATTAAAGGGACCTCCTGCAGATCACAAATGGGTCATTCCATGAAAAATCAACCAGAGGTGTGGGAGTTCCAATTTTGCTCAAACTTTGTGTAAATGTTCTATATGTTATCTATTCAACAAAGAACATCCAAAACATTAGCCTCATTGGATTAGTTGTTCAAGAGATACTGGCACAACTCTGATTTCCATAATACTGTTTAAGACTAGTAGATGTTTTGGTTAAGAACAGCCACAAGGAAAATTAAGTCAATTATATAATTTATTTAAGAAATATGCCTGGGCCTATTAGGTATATGTTGGGTCTGGGCAGAAAATGACCAAAAAGTGTTCGATGTTAACCAAGTAGATGGTACGATTCCAATCAAAATTAAACTTTACATTCTTCAAAGGATATAATAGGCCTACTTATGTACAAAAAATAAAGTTGATACTGCAATGCCTTAGCATTTTTATCAGTTCCAACAGGACCACAAAATCATATTAACCAACATATCTACAAGTGGTGCTGATTTAGTAGGTCATCAAATATATATTTTTTAAATTGTCAAGTGCCACAATTTAGCATTTATGAATGACCATAACTGTATAAATGACCCAAATGTGCAGTGGACCTTTGTGGTTCTAAAGTGTGTATTTTATTTAGGTTTTTGTTCACATACTCCCCAATCAAAAGTTCAGTGTAATTTTTTCTCATTGATGACATATTGGCAAAATGACATTATATTTATCCATCCATTTTCTAAGCGGCTTACTCCTGTTGAGGGTCACGGGGAGGCTGGAGCCCATTCCAACATACACTGGTTGAAAGGCAGGAATACACCCTGGACAGGTCACCTACCCACCCATCACAGAGCTCACACACCATTTACTCACACATTATTTCCCCAAGGATCATTTAGACTCTCGAATTAATCTAACGTTTTGGACTATGGAAGGAAAATGGGGTATAAGGAGGAAATCTGGTTTGAAGTGACAGCACTACTCACTGCACCAACATGCCACCCGAATTTATTGCTATTGCATTGCAACAGTGTAAGTACAGTCACTTTCCTTGCACATGTGGAGGTGTTTTTCTTCAGTGGTAACTGTTGCCTGGCACCTTTTGAAGCCTCCCCCGCATTTATATGAAATATTAAAATACCGGTGAATTTTGTTCTCCCAGTCTTGCCTTTCAGTTTATGTAAATTATCAGTGGTAAAAGAGTTCAGATAATTATGCACGTTGCCTTGAACAATTTATGAAGACAAATTAAAATAAGAAGGATGTCAGCATGGGGTCATTGCCAAAGCAAATGTCTTGTCAATTTAATACATCTGGAAACATATCCAAGAAGCTCCTTTATGCTTGTTAATTTATGAGATTATTGAGTTAAGAGTACTGTTACTTGATTGATAGCATTCAGAAAATCTGCTTAAGCCTGTCGACCGGCAAAAGTAAAGATGCTGCAACTACAGAAATACACTGACTGAAAAAGCATGTTATATCCATAGGTGCATTCTCTTCACTAAGCTGAAACAATGGCACTCGGTCCAGCGCTCCATTTAAAACGTCAATTTGAAAACGTCAAAAGCATAAAAGCAAGATACATACACACTGGTAACCTTACATGCACACCGCTCTCTAAACGACTGGTACTGTAATTAAAGCGTTTGTCAAAAAGTCGTCAGTGATAACGTTTCTGTCCTAGCCCTTAGCATGCAACAATTCAGGATTGTAGTGATTCGTGCATCACACACAGAAAGCCTCAAGGATGAGGCGAAATTAGCTTCTTATACCTACCAGCAGTTTCCAACAGAGCAGCCAGAACGATATCATCTCTAACTTACTAACGCACGCACATTTCTGCGCCAAAGCTACGTGCAGTCCAAATAGCCAAAGAGCGACACGTCGCGAGTAATTCATATGGTTTAATTTTTTCTGTTTGATGTTACTAGATCTATTGATTAGCGGAGGAAATCGAGCTGAAATGAACTCGGGCGAACAAAATAGGTATTGACATAAACGCCACTTGAATGTTCTTCATGGCCAAAACGGTTTCATTTCCCTCCAGCGCTCGCCACACAGCAGATTGTACACGATATATTTCAGCACGCTGGTGAGCTTCGCTCGAGCTTGCGCTTCACCCCGTTGGCTCCCACACTCATATCAGCTATTGAGTCTCCGCACTGCCCACACGTTTTCAACGCGCAATCGATAAACTAATGTTTCAAGGTCAACGCTCCTCTCTGAAAATCGTTGTTTCAAAGACATTGGACAACAAGTTATGCAGCCTATTGGATGTAGTAGGAGACCTTAAATTATATCACGTCATTATTTCTTCATTTATTTGCCAATGTTTCGCGAAGCCTATATTGAGCACACCTGGGTACATTTTGTGATCTAGCCTATCTCCTTCATCATTAGTAAATTCGATGGAACATAGCCGACAAAAATAATGTGCTTTTGCGGTTTCAGGTAGGCTACTAGTAGGATAATACCGATGAATCATAACTGCAAGCTGCTTTAGAAAATAAACATGTAAGTTCTGGCAACGCATTTAAAGAACATTCAACTAGATCGAATGTGCAGACAATTAATTTTGATAATCAAAGCCATGAAAACGGGTTAATAGCTCTTGCACGGCATGACTCATAATAAACAATTAATTATTTAAAAGGTAGACAGGCCTCAGATGCAGATGGTGTAATGCATTCACGTTTGTAAGTTTGTGGTTGAAGGCCTGAACAAGTCTAACCCGTACTTTCAGAGGGAAAGGTCAGCTGTGTCTCCCAATCACATCTGATTCCATATCTGTGTGTGAGCCTGTGTAAAACAGTTTTTTTCAGGGGTTCAAAGCAATTCATGTATTTCTCCAGATCAGTGAAGCCACAAATAATACATTATACAATGTTCTAAAAAAGAACAAGTAAAGTTTAAGCCAGTTGCCACTAGAATACTAACTGATGAATGATTTCAGTCCACTCAACAACAAAAGGTGTAGCACTGGAGTCAAAGGTGGTAAATCAGGCTTCAGGCTCTACATGAACATCAAAGTTGATTTCACAGGTTTTCATAATTCAAAGTGATTTATTTGGCAGTTGATTTGCCATCACTGGACTCAACTGACTTTCAGAACAGCAAATACAACAATATTACTCATAGACACCTGCTATGCTGTCATCTGCTGGCACAAATACACCAACATATTACTGGAATGCTGTATCATGTATTCCTTTACATAATATAGTATACCTGTTTCCATACCCTGATAATTGAATAAAAATTGTATTTTCCTTTGTGAAACTGATATATTTAAACAGGTGTGTGAAACCAGTCTGCTGGGATGTTGCATACAGTATGTCCTATGTACATATGTGTATAAGTATACTTCTTGAAATGCAAAAGCAGTGTCATATTTGTTGAATGTAGTTGAGCATTAGTTTAAAAAGTGTCCTAAATAAAAATTTTGAACTTCCGATCGGGCTGATTGAGCCATTAAGAGTAGAACCCAAACTAGCAAATGGTTCTCTATAAATTAAGTGTGTTCCCTTACACTGCACTAGAATGTTCCACACTGTTATCTTCCAACTCTAAGTATAAAAGTGCACTACGCAGTGTGTGGGAATGCATGACAAATAGAATGCTCTAACAGTACAGAAGATGTGAGATGAAGTATTCCCACAGCTGTGGATTCCTGTGTGGGTTTTATTTTGTAGCCCGCTCCACTGTCCACACTGATATTTATTTTTATTTTTCCACCAGCCCTGACACTTTAGCAATGATGCAGTGAGATTCAAGTTAATCCCCTCTGAATATCTCCCTGCTCACTGGTCCGCCCTGTTCCCCGCTTGCATCCCTGCCACTTTACATACTGTTCAATACAATTTGACCAAGTCCTCTAATACCATGGCATATGGCATATTCTATACAGTCTCCCCTGTGACAGTTACATAGGAACATGATATATAACTCCCTGTTTTGTTTTGGGGGTTTTTTGGTGTTAAAAAACAGAAACCTTTGTTTTTGTTCCGGGTCCTACCTTGTGTTGGTGCTGCGATTCATCTAGATCCGGAGTGCTGTCTGTGTTTACCTCCTGCTGCCCGATGGTAGCCAAGCCAGCTGGAGCCTGAGTGCATGGTAATGAGCCAATAGCTGAACTGAGTCTCCTGTGACACACACACACAAAAACATGCTCACGTGTATTCATGCAAGCACATAATTTTGTGAATTCATGCAAACGCACATCCAGTATACGCCTACATAGACTCTCATGACAAACCAAAATGGTATATTCCTGTATACAGTAATTCCCGGTATGATGTTATTGATATTATGATTTTATGATGATTTATGTCACTGGAGAGAAGTTAAATATTTGCTTGACATGCTATTTTTGAGCAAAACAATGTACTATTAATGGTACGTGCTGTGTGGGATGCCATACCATAATTAAGTGATATTCAGATAAAAATGATTGAAATTCGGCTATGTGAATGGTTAGCCTGTAGCATATGCAATGGTGCTGGATAAACAAAACAATCTGTAATAATAATGTACCAAGCTCAGTAGGCACTTATGGTCTTCGTCCTCATAATCAGCATCAGGTGTTATTTAATTTGACATTTGAAAACATTGCTCTTCCCACACATTAAAATAGGTACATGTTATTAGACTCTAATTGCATAAGGAACATCTTTAAAGTACAGGAAACAGTGAGTCAGGATAGACACACAGTTAAAAAAAAAAAGATAGATTGCTATCTCCAATTTGCTATCTCCAATTTGCTATCTCCCTTCATTTTACTTTGTCTGGAATCAAGGTGCCCTTTAACTTTGTTGGGGTCCTGGACTTGCCAAGACATTTCCAACAGGAAAAAGGTATAAAAAATAATAACATATTTCCTTGCAGTATAAGTGATCACAATGCTTTCATCACTACAAAACACCTCACGTTGAAGGCCACTATTCTCCCACTGGCATTAGTGTACTGTTATGCATAATTATGAGTCACAGACTTCTTAAAATTTATATATATATGCCTAACTACATTGTTTTCCTGTTTCTCTCTTCATTCTCCAATTCACAGACTTCTCCCTGGCTGGTGTTTCACTGCCCTCTGTGGCCAATCAAAAAATTGCAGTCTTTAAGAAAACTGCAAACTTCAGTGAATGCTAATTCGGGAATAAGGAATGCTGATTCGCTTAGAATGAGGTTGAGGTTGCAACCAACATGCAAATCTTCACACAACGACATAATTGTACCTTCTGATGCTAAATAGAACAGAAACATTTGATTAATTTAAGCTCAACCAGAACCACTTAAAACTGTGGAGGCAAAAACTGGGAGGTAAAAATATCAGTATGTGTGTACAAATGTATGTGGTCATGTATGTGAACAATACTGTAATATGTGTTTGAATAGTATTGGGAAATGCTTGTATTGCATTTGCAATGCAGTCATTTGGCAAATGCACAAAAGTTTTTATATTTAAAAAGGTAAGCCAGCATTTCCTTTTGCTTATAGACAGGCAAAGTGTTACCATCAAGGTGCATGTTTTATGACCTGCAGAATAAAGTAGGGAAGGTTAGTCTTGTTTAAATAGAATCATATAAATATTGTCTCAAAACCTTTTTACGGAAAACAGCTCATGCCAGCTTGACTGATTGGGGATGGTCGTTTTACCGCTGGGTTATGAGGGCAGAGAGAAGCCAGGCCAGTGAGATGCAGCTGCCGGGTGCTTAGAGAGACGAGGCAAGCAGCTGGTGAGAGGATGCTGAAAGGAGAGGTCTGGTCGGGGTGTATGGTGTAATCATTGGCTTAAGATAGAAAGGGGCCGCAACATTCACAGCTTGGTATGTCAGTGTGAGTGATTAAAGATGAACTCAAGCAGCCGCTGGGAGTCACTGAAATTGTGGCTGATTCTTGCCTGTCGTAGTCAAGACAAAAAGTTACGAGGGCTTGGGTGAGTGACGCTGTAGCCTCTTGGGTGCAGGAGTGGCAGATGTTGTCAATATAGAATCTGCAGGACTGGGTGTTTGCCACAGTTTGTCCCCAGAAGCACTGCTGGTCATCCAGGGTCATAGCACGCTGCTTAGCTGAGTGAGAAGGAGACACTGTGGAAAGTGCTTTAAAGTGATTAAAGCATCAATCTACAGGGGACCCTTAGCCAGAAGGTACAGGAGTTTTGTTTACTTCTGCTGGCTGAGCTTCAGGTGACGGGTAGACATCCAAGCTGCAATGTCAGCCAGGTACAACCGCCCTTTGGGTGTTGGAGGAGGAAAATGAGGATAATAATTTGATTTTATCAGCACTGAGCATGGCTATGCTATGACATGCCATGAGCAGAGATATTTGGGCCAAGTGTAAAGAGAAAAGCTGAGGAGGACCAAGCAACAAGCCCTGTGGGACACCGGTCAATAGGCAGGAAACATATGCCTTCCAGATATATTTTAATCGGTGTCTGGCATGTTGACCAGTTAGTTGTTGGTTTTTAGTTTTTGTTCCAACTGAGGCTTAATTACTTAAATGTAACTTGAGGTACAGCTAAACACTGAGGTACTGTAAATTCACACTGTACATTGTAGAATAACACTGACATTCTCATCTTGTGCATGGCATAGCCGATGCTAACATATCTGCAAAAATAACCAGGGACACTGATTTTTTAGCACATATTGTTTTATTATGGTTTAAATGAACTATATCAATTATATCAATTAATAGTAGTTACACAAAGTGCTAAACTGGTAAAACTGCAAAACTGAGATAGCAGCTTAAAAGCAATTTTCAAAGGCACTGATTCAGTGTATGTCACACAAAGAAGATATTTATCTAAACATTTGTATGGCACATTGATTTTAAAAGAAGCAAAATGCATGAAGAAGAAATTAAGGCTCTATTACCCCATTCTAAATCATGGTGACAGCTTTAGGTCTGATGTTATGGTACAGTAATCTTTATTTTTTATTAGATTTTGATTAATATATGTGGACATTGGCCTTTTTTTTTGGAAAGAAATACTTTGCACACTGTATAGCTCCCATGCATGCTTGCCTCACAGTACTAAGTACAGTAGCTTCTCTTAATCCTGGTACTGGTGACCCCTTGTCTGTGCTGGTCTCAGTTCCTGGGCTTGACTAATCTGTTTTTAAATTAGTTCTTAATTAATGAGGTATGACTGAGCTGTCTGGTCTGGATTTGAAATCCCTCAACAATAAATAATTGTAAATAATTTATAGAATGGCCATGTTGCACATGTTGTCTGACCAGGATTTAGAATCAGTCTTATACTCTACAAATCCCCCCCCCCCCCCCCCAAGGAACTTAGTAGTTAGGCAGTTTTGTGTTTTGTGTCATGTCATGTGTTCTTACTGATTGACAATAACTCTTCCTAACAATAACTCTCATCTTCTCAGACCATTTCATCGTGCTTACTAGCTTTATTTCTTGTGTGAATTTTCACACGCCTGTGTGTTCGTCTGTCTCCCTGTATTCTGTATGCCTCTCTGCCATAGTACTACTGTATGTCCTTGAAGATTTTATTTTTGTATTCTTTTCAACAGTATTTAATTGTGCCATGGCTTGGATGTATGGATGTGGGTGGGGAAAGGTATGCTAGGCTGGCCTAAGCTAGACTACCTGGGGAGACAGTCATCGTGATAGTGAGGAAGTCTTGTTTGTGGTGGAAGGTTGTTCCGATGTGCATAATGTCTTCACTTTCTCTCTTGTGGAGTCCTTACGCTGGGTACTACTGTACACCATGTCGCTTGTAGGCCATGTTGCATTGCAGGGTCATTCAGATCCTGCTTGAAACACTGTAGGGAAAAACAGAGATGGGGGGTGGGGGGCACAAGACCACATGTCTCCCATAATTGGTAAAAATTTGTACTCAGGATTCTATACAGCCTGACCAATGAAGCTGGGACCTGTTGTTCAGTTCCTGGATAAACTGTGTAATCATCAAGGGTCAAAACCATACTTAAGGAAAGTGGTACTGTCAGAAATGCAGGTTCAAGAGGCACTCCATTAGCCGGTCAAGCAGGCCCAGCAATGGTAGTTAGTATGACTGTGACTAACATTGTGACGGTGTCCTTGCCTTTGTCTGGTTGTGAAATAAGGATATTAAGATGCCTAGTCACAGCTTCAGACAAAAATGACTGAAAAGCAGTATATGCGTATAAAGTTAGCCCTGCAGTATAAATCCAGCTATGCCAGCTCGACCAGCTTGAAAATTCGGCTGATGAAGTTGGTCATGAGCTGGGTATGAGCTGGTCAACTGGCATGGGCAAGCTGGTCACTTGTCTGAGCTGGTAAACCAGCTGCCAGTTGTAGCTGGTAAAACCTAGCTTGAACTGTTTTTTCACCTTATATACATGCTATACAGTATGTTAAAATGTACCATTGAAATAATTAAAAGGTGTTTTACATTCACATTTACATGTTTTACTATGGTGTGAAATCATGGTTTGCGAATATTCCAAGGAATTAAATGAGCAAAGGTAAATGTTCTTCAAGCATTTATTTAAAAACAACCTGAAACACCTTCACACACACACACACACACACACACACACACACACACACCTGCATGGCAAAAAACACAGGTTTTATGGAAGTTACAAGTGCCATGGTTACAAATGCAAGCGAGCAAGCAAGCATGCACATTTTTGTGAGTGCAAACATGGGAACATTTTTGAAATAAAGTAGCAGTTTGAAATAGAATTCAGAAAATACACAAAAAAGTTAAGTATAGTCATTTTCTCCTTTTCTCTCTCAACAAGAGAGTACATTGGAAATATTTGCAACACAGCTGCACACAAATGTAGTCCCAACAAGTGATTTGTGTACTTCAGCCGCTAGATGGAGGTAGAGTTCAATTTAGTACCTTCCCCAGTTCATTTCTACATTAAACATTAATACTGTCCATGACAAGTGAAATGGTTAAAATGGTTTATGAAGCAAATATTTCCAAAGAAATATAAATTCTGTGTGAGCACAAATTATTTCTTCTAACCAGATGGTCAGCTTTGTTTCTTCAATCCACTCTACTTACTGTCTTAATAGATTATGCTCCACTTGGTAACAGGGTGGAATTCTATACTTTATGATAAATCATATACAGGCAGACACAAGAACATTCCCCACCATTCCCCACCATTATTACTACCTCTGCCTTCATCAGTACACACAATGAGTCAAATTAGAACATTTTAGCACTGTAGTAGGATGACAGGACTTTCTGTGCTAATAACACGAAGCTGACCATCTTGTTCATCAACACAACTTACTGTCCAATCAGACTTATACATGCATTATTAAGACATGGAGGAAATTAAGCACGTACAGGCAGGTGAGCTTTCCCAACATGCATTGCACAAGATGCCAGCTCGCCAGAGTCATCCTGATATTGTTACCATGCCAGGGAAGTAGTTAACAAACAATAGATTACATTAGCAAGCAGCAATGTCTGTTTCTGTTTTTAGGCTTTTTGCTACCTGCGGCTGCACTGTCCTCGTCCATCTCCCAGTCGGTGTACTGGCAGGGCCTGTACCCACGCTCCCGAGCCTGTACCGGGGCCCTGTAAGGAGCTATGTTGTTTGCGTTGCAGTTGCCTTTCGCGGGGTACTGACCTGTTCTGGGGTTGCTGTGGCCACGGTAGTCATCCGGTTGGTGCGACCACTGTGGGTCGCTGCTCTGGTCGTCCTCGTCGTCGATGACCACCAGCTCGGCCCGAATCGCCCCCTCGTAGCCCACCCCCTGCTGGCTGCCCTCGTCTTCATCATCCATTCTCTGGTACCCCATGAAGATCATGGTCACGGGCTCCGTTGAGTCCAGGTCGGTCGGGACGCCGACTTTCGAGTTGTCAGGTTGAGCCTTCCTGCTCGTGCCCTTGGACTCGTCAAATGGTACCATCCTGTAGTCCTCCCTGTGCTCCAGATAGGGGGACTGCCCAACGTTCCGCACGTTCACCGCTGATCCCGCCTCATAGCCGTTGGAGAAAGGGTTGCAACCATTCGCGGTATCCGGCCTGCCTTTGGAGGGGTGAGGAATGTGTGGCATCAGAGGCCTTGCCTGAGCCCGCATGTAACACAGCTCCGGAGGGGTCCTCGGGCAGTTCTCCTGGAGCCTGTGGAGCCCCTGGCTCTTCTGCTCCAGCTCGCAGGGGCTGGAGAACCCGGGCTCGTGGCGCTCTGCCCCAGCCTTCCCCCTCCTTCCCTTGGCCTTCCTCAGCAGCTCCTCGACCTCCGCCGGGGTGAGCTCGTCCACCCTGTGCGGGAGGACCTGGCCCTCCGAGCCGAGGGCGTAGACGGACTTTCTCCCGTCGTCGTAGACCTTGACGCCCTTCTGCTGAAACCCCCGGTCAGTGACGGCTGCCGTGGACAGGACCCGGCTCTCCCCTGTCCTCAGGTCCTTCTGGACATTAATCTCCATGGCAAACACGCCTGTGAGGGATAGTCAGCTCTTGAACCATCACCAGTGACTACAAGTACAATGTGCCAGCAGAGGTGACATTTTACATTAGGTGGCTGTGCCAATTTTCAGCGGTAACTCAGTTCTATCATAAAAAGTTGGCACACAGTGTGACCTGCATGGTGACACTGTGTTCCAACCTTCGGTACAGTTTCAGCAGCATTATGCCCTGGTGTAATTACATAATCACCAGCCTGACTGCATTTGTCTGTATATATTTCAGTCTTCTTCTGGCCACACTAACAATGTGGAGGTGGGGTGCATTATGTAAGTAAGTTTAATTATACAGGACTCAGAAAGGCTGGAAAGTTTGATGTAAAAAACACATTCATATGCAAATACACAGCCGCTAGGTTATAAATTAAGGTTATGAATGCCAAGCTATTAGCCACCGGAGAGAGCAGAAGGAAATTTTCTCATCCAGTCCAAGAGGTATGAAGCAAAGTAGAATGTTCTATATTTTGAAACAGTTTGTCTCCACCATGCGACCTGCATGGATTTAAACTTGTATTTCTATGGTTACCCTCCAGGGGTCCCCATTGGCAGTCAAACGCCATAGTCAAGGGACTAACTGTACAATTTAGTTTCTAATTGATACATTTATGAAAACAATTAGTTGATCAAATATGAGGAGAGTCAGGAAAGAAACTGAACATGGATGGACAATTAAATGCTATGAAAAGCATGTCTTTGAGCTGGTGGTCCTCACTCCTGGTCATGGAGTTACTCAGAACTTGAGGAGTACAGGAATCAATTGGTTAAGGCAGTTGATTACATGTGTAGTTACAGTTAAACCAATACTGTTATGCCAGAAGCAATACATTTTAAGGTATAAAACCTAGGACACCATTTTAAATCTCCCTCTCTTTGTCTCTCTCTTCGCCACTCTTTGTTCATGCATGGCTTCGCAGTTATACCACGACACCACACAATTGGCATCATACGTGAGGATTAGTAAGACTGAAACGTCTTAATTATCAATCCTTGCAATTCTACACATAGTGTAGAGGCATATCCCCTACATTATTTTTATTATTATTGTGTGTATGAGCAGCTGTTTAAAGATGGAACCATATGTAGACCAACTTATGTTCACAATAGTTCTACAGTCAAATTGATCTGTTACTCTGAATTACCCAGATGGAATCAGCAGGCTCACATTACATATAAGAAAAACATTTCATGCTCAGTTTAACAGAATGGCTCAAGGCAACCAAATAATGCTATTCAAATTCCTGCTGATACCTACTCTAGCCTCATTTGGCATATTAATTGAAGCCGTAAAGCAAACACAGGAGCTTTCCCGTAGGTTTACCATTAATGCAGCTCCATGCAGGACTGTTAATTCATTATCCTGTTTTGACAGATGGGTGAGTTTAGTTTAAGCTATAAAAAATCCATTAAAAATTAAACATTGCATGGACAACACGATGTGATGCCCTACTTTTTTTTGGGTGCTCCTTGTTTTCTAGGTCAGGACTCTTCTGTTTCTTCAGGTCAGGGGATTTGTAAGACGTAGGGATGTCTGGAAGCGCTGAATAAATAATCTGGGCTGGCTCTGCAAGAGAAAAAATGTCTCCTTTAGCCTGTTTTCAAGTACAACCCAGGAACTACAGAAACAGCCATTTTGTTTTTACCTTTCTTTCCATCAGTCTTTGCTTCCTGTGATAAAGAGAGGGATGGAATATCACAATAGTGTTTTGAAAACATAAGATAGATTGAAATACAGTTTTAAAGTGTATACAAAACAAGGACCTGTCCTACAAGTAAAATAATTTCAATAACATATTAAAATTCCTGCTTAAATAGGTGGTATCTATGGGACAACCCCGCAATTAAACAAGTGCTGAGCAGTGCTAATGCAACCTGCAATTACTGAGACAGCAACGGATGCACAGCCTCATTTAAACTGTCAATTGAAACTAACCTTTTTACTGCAGCTTAAGTATATAAAATAAACCTCCAAAAGTGCGGACCATCTGAAAGTGAATTGTTTTGCATTAACCTTACTATTAATACTACTCTTACTCTTTAGTAATTGCTGCAATAGGAGAAGATTTTGTATTTTATAATACATGATTACCTTTATTATGTCTAGGGGCGATTTCTCAATGGCTCTCAGTCGTTTCAGGATGAAACTTTCATTTCTTGAAATCACCATCTCTTGCCTCTCCAGGGACTCGATTTCTTGCTCCATCCTACACACGGCACAGAGTGTGACACTTGCAATTTCAACATTGTTTTGGATTGTGGCAGTTTTATTATTTTCTTTCGCTTGACACTGCTCACCATCCCTTGAAAAAGCGCACTCCAGAATTTCAAACCTGCTGGACTGTGTTCTGTTCGCATTCTTTTCCCCCAATTCCACCAGTTTATTCACCCCACTTTACCTCTATACACAACTGGGATCGTAACACAATGTGACACTGTAAAGTGTTAGTCACTGTGTGAAACACTATGCAACATGACACTGCAAAGTCTGTAACATTGTTACCCCGTGATATCTGTCCTTGGTCAGAGACCAAATGAAGATTTGACTTTCTAAAGACACGTATTCATTCTAACTGAACATATTGAATGGGAAAGCTACAGCGTGGTTTAGTCTCGGCCGGAGTTACCTCTGAATGTTGATCTGCAGGAGTTTGGCTTGCTGCTGGTGGCCCTGGGCCTGCAGTCTCCTGGCCTCCTGCTCCTGTGAGCTGTGGACACTCACACCATCCTGGAGCCATTGCTCCCTTAGAGCTTTTTTCTGATTGAATGATGGATGCACATGATCAACACAGCCATAATATACTGTACTGTACGTATATCAAGAGCACAGAAACTCAACTTCATATCATACTCAAATAATAAACTCTATATAAGCTCTATATATAAAAATTCTAAATAAATAAAGCTTTTAAATAATATTATTTATATACACTACATAGACAGTACAATCAGTGGGCACTTTATTAGGTATTTATTAGACTTCTGCTGCTGAAGCCTATCCACTTAGAGGCTTGACGCGTTCAGAGATGTTCTTCTGCATACCACTGTTGTAATGTGTGGTTATTTGCGTTACTGTCACCTTCCTGTCAACTTCGACCAGTCTGGCCCTTTTCTTCTGATGTCTCTCATTAATAATGCATTTCTGCCAGCAGAACTGCTGCTCACTGGATGTTTTTTGTTTTTCGCACCATTCTCTGCAAACCCTACGACCCGACTGTTGTGTGTGAAAATCCCAGGAGTTTCTGATATACTCAAACCACCCTGTCTGGCACCAACAATCATTCCATGGTCAAAGTCACTTGGATCACATTTCTTCTCCATTCCATTTGCTCTAAAAAACAGCCAAACCTCTTAACCATGTCTGCATACTCATATGCATTTAGCTGCCACATGATTGGCTGATTAAATATTTGCATTAAGAAGCTGGTGTGAAGGTCTACCTAAAAAAGTGGTCACTGAGTGTAGATAAAATAAATGAATTGGATAGAATTAAAACTAACAGAACACTGTTTAATGAAACACCTTCATATTCTCTGAATGTAAGATGCTGATATCGTGTGGCATCGCATGCTGGTGACACACTAAAACTTGAACGCTTGATTTGCTTAAAGAAAATCCTTTAAATTCCCACCTTGAGGTACTGAAGCTTTAACTTTTCCTCATCTACTTCTGTCCTTTTTTTGGCGATGTCCTCTTGAATCTTTCGCTTGTCCTAAAGAAATGTATACATAAACAGAAAGTAAATAGACCTCGCATGGTCATTTGAGATACTCCTTTCTGCAAGAGTCAACAACACACAAAAGGGTATCAATATAAGACTGCAATTCGCATCACACCCAACACCAAAACCCACCTTATAGTTATATAGAAAACACTTGGTTCTTACAAGGCAGAATGATATAGTGCTTTTGCTTTTCAGCCAATGTTCCCTTTTATTTTGCTCCCTTACACAGCAAATCAAAGCCCGTTCTACATCAGAGAGGTCAGGTCTGTGCTCCCTTGGGAATAAGCATGAGGACTACTACAATGTAAATTTCTTAAATCTTCTAATATTCATACTTTTTACAGGGAATTCAAAAGAAGCAAAAATATTTGCCCTTTACTTTTGTTTCATCCTTTAGAAATTGCAACTGAGAGGTGCTTCTTTTTAATGAGCACATTCCTGTACTTTGTCTAGCTGAAGTGGAGCAATCAGCAATCCAGCCACCTTATTTGCCTTAAGTGCCAAACCTGAAAACAACAGGATGCATTCCCCAAGTGAGCTGCACTTGTTCAAAGCGCAGCACAAACACTGTAAGCCTTGGTAAATGATGTATTAAGTTCAGAAAAATGTAATATAACAGGATTCATTATATTTTTTATCAATTGTACCAGTGCGCTCATATTATTTATTAGTCCCTAATACTATTTATCAATATCAATAATAATTCACAGGCATATATTAAATGCTTTATACCAGAAAGCAGGAAGGGAATGCTGTGTAGATTATTTTGCTTGTTACCCTCTGAACTGAATGACCACAACTGGTTATCTTATTAATGTGTCCGTCTGCCATTCAATATTCTTAAGTCCCAAGGATGCTAATGAGGCTTTAAAGAGTATTCTGTTTTCATTTACCGTGATGGCTTGGAGTCGCTCCTTCAGTAGCTCGGACTCCTCCATGGTGGTCCACGGTTGGTGAGAAGACAGTCGAAGGGGTCGTGTAGTCGGCTGCGGAGAGCCTGCTGCGACAGGGAGACAGGGGAAACGGACGTGTTTGACCGATGTTTGGCTCTGGGAAGGGGGAGGGCACCGATGGCTGCTGACTCAAATAGCTGGAGCAGACTGCAGTAGCTGGCTCCGCGATACGTCGCATTGTCACTTGCCATGAGCAAGGCTTTTCAGAGGATGGGTTAAACATGCTTGGTGATAAGTGCTTTGTTGTTCTTATTCATTGGGTGACAGAAAACAGGTAGCGATGCTTCTGTTTTCTGTCTCCGATCTCTTTTAAAAAGTTGAGAAAGAGGTCACTGTTCTCCCACACTCCTGGTTGGCTTGATTCTGAGTAGCAGAGCGCTCAGTGATATATTAATAGCACTAGAAGAACCAGAGATGAACTGTCAATGTCATGCTGCATATATTAACGGTGTTGTCATTCAAAAACATTATCGCTAAGTGACTGCTGCTAAGCTGTGTCTTTTCCACAGGGGCAAAAGCTTAAACCATGGGCTTGGTGTTAGAGGGCATTCAAATAAAAGCTATGAGTTATGAGGAAGGATCACGTTGCTTGATGGTAGGCCTTCAGGTAGTTAAAAGTATTTAACTGAAACAGAATTATAATACTTTATAAAACTGTCATAAGGAAGATGTTGTATGCCCTTAGTAAAACGCACATCGTGCAACTGTAATTTAATAGAGGATGGTAAGCATATTACACAGTAATTCTATTCCATTTATCAAACAGAAGTGCTTACAGAGGTAATTGACTTTGTTAAGGTCCCTGTGAGCAGTTATTGATACTGCAGATGCCACACAGACTGTGTCACTGATCTAAGTAGGGGGATAGTCCCCAGGCATCACAGGAATAGTGCCAGGGGTGACACAGGAGCAGCAGAAGCATGATTTGCAGAAAGCGACAGGACTCATTCACTGCGTGACTTTTGGTGTCAGAGGAGGTCTCTCGGGCAATCACTGCTGCCACCACAGCAGGACCCCTTCCTGCCAGTTTACTGTCAGCCAGGTTTCATTTGATGATAAATTTTAGATTTACACTTGCTCCCCTCCCCAGTAACTCAAGAGCATGGTATAACTGGAGGGCAAGAGCAATTTCAGCTCCACAGCTGGACACATTCAGAAACTGAGTTCTACCTTCAGACTGCAGTGTGCTACTGACTCTACAGCAGTTCCTAATGCAGGTTATTGGTGATTTAACCCTATCCACTCCAAAATCATGTTCCAATATAAGAACAAAAATATATATTATTTAGAAGATGCATGAATAAACACATTGTTTTTTTCTTAGCTCACCTTTATCCCATGTCCAGCTGACATATATAATTTGTTTTGCAAATTATTCGATACAGACATATTTATGGAACCAAATATCCCACCTGGTTATAAAGCTACAACTGTTTTCTGTCTAACATTGAAGTTTATTTCATAATCCCTTCAGACATTTTTGAGAAAACCATATTCTTGCCGGAAATCTACCGAAGCAAATGCCATCTTGAACTACTTCTTATTGTTCTGTAAATACATTGCTAGGTCATTTCAGTACCAAACTGATGTAGAACATGGCAAGCTTCTTATATGTGTCTTTCCTACCCTCTTTACAACAAGGTATAATGTGTTATATTCAGGCAACAGACAGTATCACTGCCTTTGCATGGCAAAATGAATAAGCATACATGTGAAAGGGTGGAAAGGGTTAGCATGGCATGATACGAAGTTGAAATAAGTTTATAATGCTCTAGATTCCTGCAGATAATTTATTTAATATTTTTTACAATTGAGATGATAAAACTTTACAGCCTTATTACACTGTATTTTATCATGTTATGTCATAAGACATGCGTGTTAATTTTAGCAGAGCCCTGGCCCTTGACTTTAGCATTGACACCGGTGACCTTTATTCACCAAAGGGCACATCAGCATGTTTACTGCCTTTCCTTTCCTTCTGTGTGAAACACAAAACATCCCGCTTGCCGTCGGCCTGTCTGTCCCTACGTGCCTTTAAGGCCACACGCAGCATCCGGAATGCTGACTCGTGGGACACGTAGTGCCAGCCGCTTTTTCCCTCACAGCTGTTCCTTAGATTGTGGAGCGACCATGTGTGTCCTCTCAGGGGAGCAGAGAGGTGGAGCTGTGGTTTACAAAGAGTTCTTTAAACTGCCTTTATTTTAGGATCAACCTCCCACCCCCCTCCAATTTTAATTATTCAATATGTAATTCATCTGATTACATTCACCATTAGCTCAGGAAGTAAGAGCGGTTGTCTGGCAGTTGGAATGTTACCGGATCGATCCCCTGCCCTGGGTGTGTCGAAGTGTCCCTGAGCAAGACACCTAACCCCCAATTGCTCCCACCGAGCTGATTGGTACGTTGCATGGCAGCCTATTGCCGTTGGTGTGTGAGAGTGTGTGTGGATAGGCAACAATTGTAAAGTGTTTTGGTTAAAAGTGCTATATAAATGCTTTCCATTCACCAAGTCAAAAAGTTTTTACAATCAATATACTGTAAGAAATACACATAGATTTAATATAAATTTTAACTGCAAATATGACTTTGACAGGCGGACATAATTTTTGATTATATATGTATAATTCTTGGTTGTACACAAAATGTTCAAAACATGTTCATTAATGTTTGCAATTATTCATATCAACAAGACGATCAAGTCAACACAAAGCACTGTTGGTTACACTGTGCCAATATTAAACCATTTCCATTTGTGTTGCTAGACAAAGTTCATCTTTATTACCCTGCTCAAGAATTCAACAACAGTGATTGAACCTGAAACATTTTTGGTTCAACTACAAGTGTAGTTCCCAGACTCCATTGCCACACAGCCATCCAATTACTTATGTATACAATTTCCTTGTGTGCTGATTCCTAGTATACTGTTTACCTGGTGTAACTAATGCTGTTGCAAACAGATCTTTATATCCCTGGATAGTTATTTGTCATACCCTTGGATGATCTTGAGGTCATCAAGTTCTGGTTGGGGCTAACAGTACATTGTCAGGGTTTCTCCGAACATACAGAAATATTCAAACCAGTTGGCCATGTGGAGGTCTGCTAAAACTGGCTATGTTGACAGAGACAGGTCCACAACAGTATAACTCAACCTGACAACGTACACTTCATATTAAATAAAAGTGTTTAGAAAATGAATGGAGCAAAAGGACACAATTACAGCTGCCAAATCTTATATAGCCAGTGTAGAAAATGGTCAAGTCTTCAAGATGACCAAAAGTGTAATGGTGAAATATTGTTGTTCATGTAAAGGATGAATCCGTGTGTTGGGTGAAAGAGGCAGTGGACACTGATATAGGCATATGGGTCTAGATGTGTGTATGTATGTGTCCTGGTGAGGTCATATGTGCAGGTAGGGGGGCTGTACATTGGCAGTTTCCTCCCAGCTATTTGACCACGGCTTTGATCTCATTCTCTCATTCCTATTATCTGACAAGATGTTTTCACTTTTATGAGAGGCAATATTACCAGACATGCAGCCATAGCACAGTGAGGCAGGCACAAGTGTGATTGTGTAAAAATAGCAGGCCACACACAGTTGTTCTGTTACTAGGCTACTGTGAATGATACAGCATATTACACTACAGGTCCAGATCTTTACAACCTGGGACATAAAGTAGCTACAGACTACACTAATGGGCAAAGTCATTCCTTTGTCTCAACAGGAGACTGGGAAGGTTTAGGCTTGTGACACATTGAAGGGATCAGGCTTTTAACGTAATACTAATAATACTAATAATACAACAACTACTACTACTACTACTACTACTACTACTACTACTACTACTACTACTAATAATAATAATCTAAATTGTACTTCCCTCTAGGGTCTTTCAGCGCACTTATCCCTGGTTATGGGTATGCACTTTGTTGTACGTCGCTTTGGATAAGAGCGTCTGCCAAATGCCATTAATGTAATAATAATAATAATAATAATAATAATAATAATAATAATAATAATAATAATAATAATAATGAATAATAATACACAAAAAAGGGTGCATTTACCAATCTGAATAATAAGTGTAATAAGTATTTAATAAACTTTACGCTTGAATTGGATAGCGTACCAGAAAATACAATTGAACCCACCTTTCAATTTGACGCTTTCGTTGAGGAATTACGTCCTCTCTAATCGTTTAATCGCTCGGGGTTTACGAAGCAAATCCCTTGAGGCATCTGCTCTCACAACAATAACTAAACAACATTATCACCAACGTGTTTAGTCTTTCATAAACATGCAGGCTTCTTATATGCCAATTAATATTCAATTTCATTTTAATTTAGAGAATGTGTGATACAACGTTCTCTAAATTGGCAACTTTTTGTGTGTGCGTGTCTGTGTGTGTCTCTGTGTGTGTTTACTTAGCACTTAGGACACCTGCACATGTTTAGGAATAAAGAAATCGGAAAAAAGCGTCGTGCAGAATTTAATGACAGTGTCAGGTACTCTTTTGCAGTGAATTGTTTAGAGCATGTGCAGTTCGCGCATGGTCCCCATGTTCACTTTGCAACTACTGCTCCAGTTATATTTTTAGATCAAGTCTAAATATGTAAGACACAGAGTACATTGAAAGCATTTTGTCATTATGTTGATATGGTAATTGTAATAATTTTGTTATTAGTTTGTTTTTGTATGTCATTAAGCAATTACAACTCCAGACCCATTCTACTGTATCTATTGGTCGTTTTTAAGAGCCTCCAGATTGGATTGATGGAGGAAATAGCAGCACAGTTGGAGGTATTATAAGATTATGAAATCCCCTGAACTCCCTCTACCACACAATACGCGGCAAAATATGTTTCCCATTAAAAGAGTGGAAAATAAGGAAACTCCATTCATACATTAAGTTTAGATCATTTGTTTGCTGTGCGAAACTAAGGATACTCATCGGAGTTATTCCATATAATTTTGAATTTATCTGGATCTATTTTCTAACTCCACTTTAAAGTCGCAAAACAGAATACTCACCAGTTGTATGCGGGACAGTCTTGGTTGGCGCGCGCAAGATAGCGGTTTTTAGTTTCCAATGAGCAGTACGCAGTCCTGCATTTCAGAGCTGTCACTTAAGGTATCCTGCAGTGGGCTGACAGTTGAGTCTGCTTTGCCAATGACTGTCAACTTGCCCCTGGGCCAATGAAAATGGGTCGCGTGTCCTGATGGAACAGCCCCTAGGCACATTCAGCCCTTGTCAAAGGCGCGCCGTGCGGTCGTGTGCCTGCTAAAAAATCTCAGCAAAATAAATTTACCGCAAAAAGTTTAGTTTTATAGCCCTCTTCTCCGACTGGCAGAACAGCTCTTCCAGCATTCTCCACACCCTCGGGAGTCAGGCTGGTGCAGACGGCTCTGACGGGCAATTAAGGAATTACTGAACTTCAGAATTAACCTCAAATGCCCTGCCCTTACGCCACACTGTCTGAGTAAAACACTTTGTAAAAGTGAGAAGTAAAAGCCCAAATTAATAAAAAATAATTCAAGAACTACTTCTGAGGCCCAATTGACATAGATTAGCTTTAGTTTACAGGTCATTTGGTTTATGCAGATTTACGTTGTGTTACAAAGGCAGGCTTTAACACAAACTGTGTTTATAGTAACGCAACATGTGTGGTCCTTAACTGGACATAGAGTTGTTAAAAATGACGTTATATGTTATAGGTTTTTAACACATCTGTTTTGAGAGTGTATAGTTGGGTTGATATTTTTTCCCAAACAGCACAGTGGGTAATTATTTATTTCAACAGATCTCTACTTTCAATTGGCATAAGTCAATAAACTTTCTTTGATGGAGGGGACTTCAGTGATGACGCACACATGCAATTCAAAATATAAATATGATGCTCTGTGTGACCTTTTGTGTATCTTTTTTAGAAAACAGTGTTTGTGGAACAAAAGTAGTTGATATTTTACTGATGTCTAGGTTACATTTAACCATGCTGAATATAGGACCAGCTTATTGTGTGTGTGTGTGTGTGTGTGTGTGTGTGTGTGTGTGTGTGTGTGGGGGGGGGGGGGTTAACTAAGGTGACTTAATTAGTTGAATTCAGTTTGACAAATGCACCACTGGGTCTCAAAATGAGCTCATGCGTACATGAATGCTCCCATAAACTACTAATTAAACAAAAATAGGTGCAGTCAAAGACAGGTCATGGAGAGCAGGATGGTGTCAGACATCGCTATGCTCTAGTTTGTTTATTTGTTGTTCTCTGAAACCACTCTAAAATATTTCCCGCTGACCCTCTAATTAATGATGATGTGCTCAAAATCTGTGGGAGATGCAATCAGATAGCTGTCCCCCTGGGTTGTTCAGTTATTCACAGTTGCTACTTCCTACATGCCGTCTGTTGTTGGAAATTCACTCAAGAGACAACTGCTGAAAGTATAGTCTAGGCACGACATGAACATTTTCCAGTTTTTTGCAAAAATAAATACATAATGAAGGAGCATACACAATCTATCGTAATTACACTCCCACATAGATTATTCCTAATGTTTTTTTTACTGATCCCCATAAAGGGAAGGTATTGTGATAGGTGTGCCCTGCTGCTTTTAAAAATGTACAAACAGCACTTCTGTGCTGTTATTACACCAATAACTCAGTCTCTCTCTCCCTCTTTATTGCTTAAAAAACCCTTTTAAACACTCAGGCAGGACACTTAATTATCAGTTAATAGTAATAAATTCCCATGATTTAAAGACAAACTCTCATCCCTGAGTATATTATATGACTCTGGTCAGGCATGTGCAGACAGCAGAATACACACATTTACATGAACGTAAGAACCAGCAGCTGAACACCAAAGCAGAAAATCTGTTTTTCACCCTAAGCTTGCAAGTCAATAAAATAAATGCAGGGATTACAGGCTATGAGAACCTTAAATAACAATGTTGCCCAAGTAGAGTGACATATTAACTGTGTGTTGTGCTGTCAATCACTACTAAGAAGCAGAAGCAGTGTTACAATCTATGGTCAGTGAAATTAAGTTAGCTGTAAAAGGAGGTTTGTAAGGAAAGAGATTGAAATGTATCTCTCTCCACAGCAGATACCAGTATGTTTGAAAACATTTGGGTCAAATTGTTTTTCTGTTTAGGATGAATCTGGCCAGGAGGACAACACACCCGGTCACTACAGGGTTAGTGAAAGCAGCACTAGACACAACAATGGGCCCAAAGATGTAAACCTCAAGACAAGCTGCTTAACCATCTCCTCTGAGCCTGACTGTCAGTGTGTGCAACACATGAAAAATTGATTCAGTTTGAAAAGGTGAAGGGCATTGATCTGCTCAGCATGTGAACTGAAGCTCAGAAACCCTCTTCTCAGCCCAGCAGTAGTGACACTAGCAGACACACCCTGCCCCCAACTGTATTCTGTTAACAGTCGTCCTTAAATAACAACTAATGTTGCTTGCTGTTTCAGGGTGAACAATATTTTGAGTGATGACGGTGAACTTTATGAACTGTAATATTAAAAGTTATACAATATAAATGTGAACCAATTTCAGTACAAATAGTGATTGGATCACGATTAATTGCATCCGCAGCAGTCTACTCTTTGATTACATTTCTTCAGGTACCAAAGAAAGAATTGAGGCGAAAGTTTGCCAGCTCTGTGGCAGTGTCTTTAGCAGCAGTTATGTCTCTGCTCACAGACTCATTGAACAGTATGGGGACCTGCAGCACCTGGACTTGAGCTGCGTTCTCAAACAGTGCAAAAGTGTGAGCCTGTGTTGTGTGGGGACCAAGGTCAATCCAGTTTAATGCCTCAGACTTAGATTTTGGGCACTGTCTGTTTCCTGCCATTTAGGCTCTCCTTATCCTTCCCCCAGGGCACTCTTGGCTGTTGCTTGGCTCTTGGCTGTTGCTTTGAGTCCTTGAAATGACTTATTGATTCATTTGTTGCGTTCGCCCATTTGTAAGTAAGGGTGGGGGCTCTTCATTCAATACAGTACACTAAAATATAACACAATGAAAAAACACACCCTTGTCTCTGGATAACCCCATTGGCATGGTTCCACAGGATTACTTGACCTACTTTTCACCATAATGCAATTGTGTGGTCTCTCAATCTCTTTCGATGATATCCCCTTTCTCAGATTATTGGAGACATTTAGTGCACCAAATTGTTCACCACACCCACATGGCAACCATTACACGTAATGACAAGCCTTGGGGTAAAAGCTCTGGACTGTTCTGTGAGAGAGTGCTGAGTTCTGGCCATTGTTCTGGTGTCTGGCCCTTGGATGATATGGGCAAATTACCGAGCCAAGAGGCAGCTTGCCATTGTCATTCATTGGGGCGCTGTTGGACTCTTGAGCAAGGCCCTTAACCCACATTCTACCAGGGGGATTGTCCCCTGCTTAGCCTAATCAAATGTACTGGAAGTTGATTTGGATGAAAGTGTCAGCTAAATTACAAACTATTATTATTATTGTAATTATTATTCTATGAGGAGAGACCTGACCCAATACATCGATTTGAGGTATGGGGGAGCTCTTTCATTCACTGCCCTGTAGGGTAGCACCAATGTTTTAATCTTGATGTGAGCTGTACCAGATAGCTAGTAAAGGGATACAAGAAGAGGTGTGACATGAGCACGCTTCGTAAGACTGTAGCTGTGAAGACTTGCAGCTGCATTCTGTATGAGTTGCAGGGTTTAGAGGCTGGCAAGAAAGCACCTGAAATATTCCAGGAATGAGTCTATCAGAGCTGTTTATCATAGGTGGTCAAATAAACCTTTTCATTCACTGAGAATGTATCAACCAGGGTTCATATTTCAAGCAGAATTTCACACGGTTGCAATAGTTTTCAATAATACGAAGTTGCTGAATTAACAGATTTTGCATTATTTATTTGTACAATATGTGTTTCTTTGAAGAGGCTTTGTTCCCTGTTAGTCATCAACAGACACAGTTTTGTAACCTGGATATTTAATGACACTTCTCAAATGGATTTGTAGTTCTCAATTTCATTCAGTGGGGGCAACATACAGTATGTGATGTTCCCATGTTATGTTCTGGATTTTAACATTTAGCTGCAGTTTTATCACTTACTCCAGAGAGTCAGTAGAACAGCATGCAATAGCTATGTCCTCTGAACAAGGCAAGAGTCTGCTCTGAAAGCTGATGTCATCGCTGACTCTATGATTCTTGGCTGTCAAATCTTGCCTTCTAAGGGAGGCATTTGTCGAGGCTGTGTGAAGCACAGCTTAGCTGGTGCACATCTCATAAAATGCCATGCACAAAATGGATGTCATTCTGTACAAGCCATTACAACAGTGTTAAACACATCCCTGTGCCAGAACACTCCCTCCTGCATGGGTCTCCTAATTTGTGATCTGAGAAATGCTTTGGCTCATTTTGTGTGACCTGTAGATACCTGTGGTTGAAACTAACATAATCCAGAATCAGCCAAAACTATAAGACACAAGGACACTGCCCCAAGAACAACAGTATCAATTACATAAGGCATATTTAATTGATATGAAATTACAAAGAATGGATGACAGTATCATAAAATATAAAAATAAACAGTGTTTATAATGCAAAAATGAATGGTCGCCCAAGGCTTTGTTCATACAAATACATGTTAATGCGATAGTCATCAGTAGTACCATGTACGAGTTCTCAGCAGAGGTCAGGAATGTCCTTGATTTCAGACCTTAGGAAAAGCCCTATATCCCTATGGGCACAGTCTTTCAATGTTTCACACAATTATCTGATTTCCATTGTTGTGCCATGGCAACAAATTAATGCTAAGCTCCAGGAAGAAGCAAATGTGGATCTTTCCTAATCAGAGCCTGAGTGTGTGTGGGTGAGTGTTCATGTATGTTCATCTATTCATATACAATATTGTTAACAATTAGATTAGTTGGACATTAGACAACACGTTAAGTTAGCCTACTGTCACTTTGAAGTTTTATTTATTTATTTGTTTGAGAAAATCACCATATTCTCTGTTGTGCTTTCCACCAGCAGATGGCAGTACATTCCAACAGATACTATAATGCCACGACCTTGTTCTGACTAAATTAAAACATAAAATGGCCCTGATAATCACATTCTGTAGATGGTCAGTGAAAAACCTGATGCTACAGAGAGATTGGAAACACCCAATTTCTGATATGTTCATTAAATGAATGCAATCTGATTGAATCAAAATGAATAACTCACCAGCAAAGTCGTGTTTATGTCAACATAATTTTACACTTTATATGATAAGCGGGAGGAGAAGAGTAGACGAGGAAAGCATAATTTGACAGTCCTTTCATTGTCTTTTCTTGAGTCTTGTTCAATTATTAAATGGATGAAAATGCTTGATTCTTGTATGCTAAGTGCGACAATAGATCCTTAATCATGTGTGCTGATGTGCTAAAATGACAGATGCGACACGTTTTCCACCGTGAAACCAGAGAAACCTCCTCGTTGAAGTAAATGTGCTGCGGAAAATGCAAGTGGGCAGGGTCAATTTGGTGTTTGAGCGTGTCGGGTGTTGGAGCCGCTGTTCCATCTGAGCCCCATTCCAGTTTCATTATCCACTATAGACGGAGCTCAAAACCCAGGTGGGTGCTCCCAGTATGGAGCTCAAATGGGTGACAAAGCCCTAATTAGCAAAACTTTCAAAGTGGGAGATTTTGGGTTTGGTTGAGCCCCTGCCAGGATATGACACCACCCGCCTCCTCTGCCTGTACTTTCATCCTTCTGTGTTTTTTCGACGACACGCTTCAGTTTAGCGGTAAGGGCAAGCTGCCAACGTCAAATGCAAATGGCTTCCTCCATATGACAGCGTCTGTCCATATTGTCCTCCATATCTGAGAATGTTTGGAGAATGCTGAAATGCCTTCCGCTTTCATGGCAAATATACAATGCCCAACATAGGTTTAGGTGTTTGTAATGCACATATTTGTTTGTATGTTTATGTGTGGTTGAGTGTGTGTGTGTGTGTATGTATGTATATGTTTTTGTTTGCGTGTGTATGTGTGTGTAAGTATGTACACGCTTATAAGGTACAGATTGAATGCATTGATGATTGCATTTTCTTTTCTCTGGTGGTCTTGTGAATAGGAAGCATGACAATGACATGCTCTGTCCATTAAAACTCCATTCCAGTTTTCTGCTCCATTCACTCTCATTCATTTGTTTCACCTGTGCTTCATTTGTTGTCTCCACATCCCACTCCTTATATGTACTTCCTTCCTGTCTCTTGTCATTAATTTCACCTGTTCCTGATCTGTTCCCCAGTTCACACACCTGATTCTTGTTTCTTCTTCTTATCTGTTTCGTTTGCTCAAGGCTTGTTCTTCGTACCCTGTATCCTGATCTGTACCTGTATTTCCCTGTCCCCGGTTCTAGCCTCCTGCACCCCGTGCCTTCACCCCTGTATTCTGTCTGGTCTGGTCTGGTCTGGTCTGGTCTGGTCTGGGATATTCCTGATTTGATTCCTGGTTTGAGCTGTTTTTGGATTCTGTTTTTTGTGCCTTCGTCTGTGTGGACTGCCTTCCTGTTTTTGAATCATCTGACCCCTCTCTGTATGTACCCATCTGCCTGGATTTCCTGTTTCTGGGTTGCATTTTGGATCATTTGTGTCATTAAACATGCTATTTTCCTGTTACCCCTGAGTCTGTGCTTGGTTCCTCTTGGTTCCCCCATACCTGACAAAGGAGTAATGACCTCACATATGCATTGATGCATTGACAGTCAGCTGACCTACATAGTAATGAATAAGTTGTTAATAAACTGAATTTATATTTTATATTGTGAAGAAATGGTAAATGGCACATGGATTGTGAGGTAATGTTGCAACTGACAGCCAACATAACAGCACCCTGCATGATATTAGCATGGATTTTGAGTTGAGATGTTGAGCTGAAGAATCAGCATTAGCCACCATCCTTCAGTAAAAAGGAAATGGACATAACTGGATGATGAAACAGCTTGCTGACAGAGCTCTAAGTATGATTGGGGATTTTCAATGAGAATTACTGTGAACTTAGCTTTTTCTGTTTTTCTATGGTAGGGACGTTGAATATGTCTCCTTTTGTGTGTGTGCATGTGTGTGTGGGTGTTTTTGTCTGTGCCTGTGTTTTTATGTGCATGTCACATGGGTCTGACAATTGATAATCTGTGTAACAGGTCTGTGAATGTACACATATGTGTATGTGCATACACGGGTGTAATTTGAGTGTGTGCACGTATGCCTATGTGTGCGCATATGTAACTGAGGTTCACTCGGAGAGTTGACAGCAGGAGTTAGCCGAACTCATGCAGTTTCCTTAGTGTGGTTGCCATGGTGAAGCTGTACCGTGGGCACAGAGGCGGAGTTGGTCTGCAGTGCCCTCCTGATTGTTTCAACAAGAGCTCTCTGGGAAAAACAGCACAGATACAAAGGTACTCATGAAGCAGATACCGCAAACCCCAATCCCCACATCTCCTGAATTTAATAGCCAAAATATACCCACTGACCTTGTTATGAATAGCACCGCCAGACGGCCTTGTATCTGCAAAGGAAATAATCGAGGGGATTATGGTCTCTGTCAGAAATGTAATGCAGCAGAGCCATGCATTAAATGCGACATGCGCTTGTGGTTCGGAAGTCAAATGCACCACCCACACGTTGATGGTTGTTAATTAGCGTGCCCAACTGAAAAAATGTCTTTGTTCAGCTTTTAGTGAACATCTGTTAAGCTTTTGAAAAAAGACTTTGCTGAAATGATGGTCAAATGTTTGCCGGCCTTGCTGTACAGGTGATTGTGGTAATGCATTCAGTGAATTAAGCCTAAACTCACAAAATATATTGAATGGTTAGTTATCATATTTTCATTTCAGGGATAAGTTGAGGACCCTTTTATAGTTTTGGGCCACATGAGTCTTTTGCAAATGTTTGTGCACTTCTGACATATAGCACAAGGTAGTTCTCTGCGGTACTCATTCTGTGGTAATCATAAATGCGGCACCTAATTAAATATGAGATGTTAAGGTGTGGAATCTCGCTGACCCTGTCCTCCTCCCTCTCCTGTCTTCCTGTGGAGAGGTGTCTTTAGATACGAGATTTGGGCGTACTCTTCAGGAATCGTTCCACATGTTGGGCCCAAGAGATTCAGGATTCATGATTATCCTGGTTCTGACTCACTGTGGAGCTCAGAGATCTGGTACCGTCTGACTTTTTCTCGATAGGGGGTCTGGGAGTTAATCGGTACGTCTCCAGTAATGTCTGTGGGCGGTACCTTGTTGGTGACGCGCAATAGCGACTTCTCCGATTGATTGCGCATCTGCAGTTTGCTTGTGGCTGCAAAGTAAGACCTGCTGCCCTCCAACAAAATAACTGCATTGCAGCAAGTGAAGACTAGCAGCAACCACCAACATGTTCAGAGGATGCTGGGCGCTAACGTCTCTTGTTTGGTATTCTCGTAGCTCCTTCCTGTGCTGAGATCTGTATGTCAAAACCGTGGTCCTCCTGGACCTGACAAGGCTGTACAGTTTGAGGGTTTTGACAGTGAAAGAAAGAATCATCTTTATTGGGAAAAACACATTTCTTGATTCTCAGTGGTGTTTGGCAGGCAGTATGTGTTGTTCATCAAATGATTGACATTTGCGTGTATTCTCTTAATGTATCCAATACAGTGTTGGTCAAGTTAGTCTGTTGAAAGAACATCATTTCTCTGAAGAAATATACAGTGGGCTCCAGAATTATTGGCACAATTATCCGATTAGACTGAGGTCCGACTCCTGAGAAGATAGAACATGTCTATCGTCCTCCCTCTCTTCCGGCACCATGCCCTCTTCCCTGAAGAGGGCCAGAGTCACTCCCCTGCTCAAAAAACCTACTCTTGACCCCTCTGCCCTGAACAACTACCGGCCTGTCTCTCTTCTTCCCTTTCTCGCTAAAACTCTGGAACGGGCGGTCTGCTCCCAACTGTCCACTTATCTTCTCCAGAACAATCTCCATGACCCCAACCAGTCTGGCTTCAAGAGTGGCCACTCCACTGAAACCGCCCTGCTCGCGGTCACTGAGGCACTCCACTCTGCTAAAGCAAAATCCCTCTCCTCTGTCCTTATCTTCCTTGACCTGTCGGCCGCCTTCGATACAGTGAGATGAGATTCTGCTCTCATCGCTGTCTGGGATGGGTGTCACAGGGTCTGCACTCGCTTGGTTTTCCTCCTACCTCTCTGGTCGCTCCTACCAGGTGACTTGGAGGGGCTCAGTCTCCGACCCTCACCCCCTACGAACTGGAGTCCCGCAGGGCTCGGTTCTTGGGCCTCTCCTCTTCTCGCTATACACCATGTCTCTTGGTTCTGTTATCTCTTCCCATGGCTTTTCCAATCATTCCTACGCTGATGACACCCAACTCTTCATTTCCTTCCCCCCCGACACCCAAGTCACCACACGGATCTCTGCCTGCTTGGCTGATATCTCTGAGTGGATGACTTCCCACCACCTGAAGCTCAACCTTGCCAAAACTGAGCTTCTCTACATCCCTGCTAAGTCTCCGTCAATCGACCTCTCATTGACTGTTGAGGACTTTGTAGTTTCCTCCTCCCGTACGGCAAAGAATCTTGGGGTGACTCTTGATAACTGCCTCACCCTGGCTCCACAAGTATCCTCCACTGCCAGAACCTGCAGGTTCTTTCTTTATAATATACGCCGTATCCATCATCTCCTGACTGAGAAAGCCACCCAGCTCCTAGTCCAGGCGCTCGTGATTTCCCACCTGGATTACTGCAACTCCCTCCTAGCCGGTCTCCCAGCGTGTGCCATCAAGCCCCTCCAGCTGGTCCAGAATGCTGCAGCCCGCCTGATCACCAGTCAGCCCAGGTCGGCTCATGTCACCCCGCTTCTCATTGGCCTCCACTGGCTTCCTATTGCCGCACGCATCCGTTTCAAGGCCCTAGTGTTGGCATTTCAGGCTGCTAAGGGGACTGCCCCACCTTACATACAATCCCTGATCACTCCCTACTCCCCAGCTAGACCACTCCGGTCTGCCAGCTCTGGTCGCCTTATGGTTCCCTCTCTACGTGCACCTGGCGGTCGAGCTGCACGTTCACGCCTGTTTTCCGTTCTGGTTCCTCAGTGGTGGAATGACTTGCCTACCACTGTCAGAACAGCAGAATCCCTCCCCCTATTTTGACGCAGACTCAAAACCCACCTTTTCAAACTCTACCTTAGTCCTCCCTCCTGATTTCCCCTGCCCCTCCTTCCTTTCTGATATCGCTATCCTTGTCTAACCCCCCCCCCCCCCCACTTATCAACAGAACAGCATTTCATGTGTATTTTGCTAGTTTCTGGATGTGATGCTTTGACTTATGGTAGAACCTATGCACTTGTAAGTCACTTTGGATTAAAAGCGTCTGCCAAATGACTAAAATGTAAATGTAAATGTAAATGTCATGTTTTATGTTTAGTTATTGTTTTGGTTATGTTATTGTCATGTCACGTATTATGTTAGTCTGGTCATGTCACATAATATAGTTTATTGTCATAGTTTTGCAAACTTGTTATGTCACAATTTATGTTTCATGTTATGTACTGTTCATTGATTAGCATTTTTCGTGTCTTTCTGCAAATCTTGCATTCCTGCTTTCTCTCTCTCCCTTTCTGTCACTCACACCCTAATTGTTTCAATTTCCCTTGTCTACTTACTAATCTACTAATGCTAGATCAGGATTGGGTAATACTAACATTCTAACCATGTGTTCATGTTACCTTACGTTTCTTGTGCATGTCATTTACTAATTTACTAATGCTAGGGCAGGATAGGTTTATTACTAACAATTACTAATTACCTTGTTAACTTGTCAATCCTCCACACCTGATTTCCATTCTCTTGCTGCTCTCAAACTAATTGTCTACACCTGTCTACACCTGCATATAAAACTCAGTTTCATGTCATGTCTGTGTGAAATGGTTGCCTCCTGTTTGTCGGTGCGGTGCGGTGCGGTGCGGTGCGGTGCGGTGCGGTGCGGTGCGGTGCGGTGCGGTGCGGTGCGGTGCGGTGCGGTGCGGTGCGGTGCCCGTTACGATCCAAGCCTGTTTTCCGACCAAAGATTATTGACTTCTGTTTTGTTGACCATTGCCTGCCTCTACCACCTCTTTGCCTGCTGTTTTTGTACTTTTGCCCTGCGGAGCAGACTTCGGTCTTGACTCTTGTGCTGTCATCGACCCTAAGCCTGCCTACTGCCCGCCTGTACTTCTGCCCCGCCGACAGCTTTCCTGGCTCCCGGACTTTTTGCATGGTGTACTGATTACGAGACTGCCTTCTCCCTCAGTACTGCGCTTTGTTTTTTTGGCTGGATTTTACGTGTATGAACATTGCTTGTTTTTTGACCACGCTCTCTGGATATTCCCCGAATAAAGCCCTGCTGGGACTTTATTACCACTGTCGTGCATTTTGGGTCCAGCCCCCCCCACGCATCTATCTCGGAACATAGATTTTGTTGTCACAGATTTTGGATTCTGTGTGGATTTTGTGGTATGCTGCAAAGTCAGCCAAGTCTCAGCCTTGTGGTAGAGGCAACTAGATTGTCAGGCAAAATTGCCTGATACTTGGTGGAATCCTTTATATCATTCACCTCAGGAATTAAAACAGCCCCAATTATCACTATATTTCACCATGGGTAGGTCATGCATCTCCTTTTATTGATCTCTGTTTCAATGCCAAACATGCCAATGCTGAATCTGACCAAAACATTAAATTTGCTGTTATGCTGTTATTGTTGCCGGAGGTGGATGCACCAAGTACTAAACCAGGGATACCAATAATTATGGAACCTTGACTTTGGTGAAATCAGTTTATTAAATGCAAGCTTGATTTTGGTTGGTTCCATTGAGACATTTATAAAGTACAGTATTTTTTTTTTTTTTACATGATGGAATTTTTTTGTTCATCTCAATATTTGGAATAAGTGTTCCCAAACAGGGGTGCCAATAATTCTTAAGCCCATTGTCAAATGTGTTTTGGTTGGAATGTGTTTCCAGAAACACAGTGGTGCATTGGTACATTAAAGTGAACACCAGGAAAGTGTTAAGTTAAAAATGTTCTACATACACACCATCAGTGGTCCTCACAGGGTATATAAATGAACACTCCAATAAATGCCCCCCCCCCGGTTTAATTTTCTAACACCTTTTAATGAGCTAGCATGAGTATTCCCTCTCTGAGGTCATTGCGCTTGTAATCCATCCAACAGACCCTTTATTGGTTTTGGCTTCTTGGTGACAACCAAGCTAAAAAATATATATGGAGAATACCATTTACAGTTGAGGTTTAGAAGTACTGTATATTCCAAGGGCAAATGGTGAATACAAAAATGCATTAAGGAAATTGTATTTGACAATTATGAGCAAGTCCCAGTCAAGTTAATGTCATGTCTGTGATCAAACAATTAACATTTATTTATTCATTTATTTATGTAGTACCCATAGCTCGATTGCATTTCACAATAATCCTATCTCTCTCATGGCCTGACCTACATTCTAAAGAGCTGTTCTACTTGAAAGCCATTGCTGTTCTCTGGAAACATTGCTCACCTCTTCAAGCAGCACCTCTCCCCGTCCCTCCCTACCTCCCTGTGAACCTTAATTGTTGTCTTTGTGATTTACTTTGTGTATCTGTATTTTTAGTTGGCTAGGTAAGCAGTGTTTGGATAGTTAAGTTTGGTCACTTTAGCTTTTTGTTTGTTTATTTGTTTGTTTGTTTAAAAAATAAATAATAATAATAATAATTATCCTTATCTTTGTTGTACAGGTAGCAGTTGAAATTGTACTTCCCTCTAGGGTCTTTCAGCGCACTTATCCCTGGTTATGGGTATGCACTTTGTTGTACGTCGCTCTGGATAAGAGTGTCTGCCAAATGCCATTAATGTAATGTAATGTAAAAATAAAATGACAATTTGTTTTTTTAAAAAGCCAGACGAACATTTATGAATAGAATCCTGGAAGCACAGGTGAAAACAAATTTCAGTGACGTGTTCACTCTAAGGTTGGAGGGAGGCGCTGCTTTGCTTACAAAGGAAAACATCAGTGCTGACAATGTGAATTGAATATAGACACTAAAAGCTAAACAAACCAATTCATCCCCTCTAAGAAAACTGTCAAGTTTCCTTTTCCAAATTTAGAGGCCACATCAAACTAAGTCCAACTAAACACTTTTCTTGGAGCTCACCTGCAAATATCTATGTATTGACTTTAAAATGCTTACAAGCAGAAGCTACCTCACCATGTTGTAATGGTAAAGACATGTTAGAAAGATTAGCAGTAACATTGACTGCTTCACTGAATGTGGCCGATGGATATGGATTGGTTGTTTGTGATCATTAATAGCAAGAGAACTAGAGCCTAGATAAAAGTGTCATCTTCTGTATATATTCCACCAGGAATGACAGCTACTGCAAAGACATTCTTTCTTTGAAAAGACATGCTTTCTCATTCCCAATTTTCTAAAATGTCTGCCAACATAGGAAATAGCTCAAATGTTTCTGCCTCAGCATGCTTTTGGTTACTGGGTTCTCGCAGTGTGAGATTATGAAATCCCAGTCTCATTGTCTAATCATCTCCCAATTTGTACAGCTGTGAAAATTAATTTATTTTCATTCTCCTTTTTCCCAGGAGACAAGATCCTGGGACAAGGATGCTGGACATTATCAGGCTATATGGCCACCATGCACCTCCATGAAATTTCATATTTCATGTGAAATAACTGACGAGCAGAACACACGACACACATTTTGCACCATAACATGTGGATTCGGAGTATTGTGGCTGCAGGGCATGCAGTCACCATTGCACATACCTGCAAGCCTGTGACTATTTTACAGCCTGTAGGCCGCACGTACTACAAGAGAGCTACCACCAACTAGTGGTGTTATCTCTGACTGATGACACCTGGTGAAGTGTGGGCTCCTAACATGAAACTGGGAAGAACTAATGGAGCAGTAAACGAGGAGCCCTTACTATAAACCAACTCTACCACTGGTGGAATGATGTCAACAATGTTTCAACGGTGATCATATTCACCTAGCATCTGAGCTGAGGCTCCAGAATATAGCACCCAGCTTACTAAAACGGTGAGAACCTTTACAGACTGAATCAATCCACAGCTGTTTTTAACAATAGCATGAATTCTTTGTACCAAAAACAGAAAAGTGGAATTGTGAAATGAAAAAAGAACATGTGTATGGATGAAATGTCAATAAAATATGATATAATAGTTTTGGATTATAAGAATGATTGTTTCCTAAAAAGAAACTAAGGATGGTGAAGTGAAAAGATAGAGATGATAAGTGAAATCATAAGGGTCAAAAACGTGATTTTTTTTTTGAAACTTGAAATTTGATGACAAAGTTTGTGATGAGTGACATGTTTATCTTCATGCAAAATAGATTTAGGGTTTAAAATTCAATTAAGCTTCTTTATTTTAGGGGTTTAGTGAAAGCGGGTCATTTTTTACCCTTAGGACAAGGGGAGTATACAGAATATTAAGACTACACAAGGATTAAAGATCTGGCCTTAAACCATTTCTGGATCTAAGAAATTGCTTGCCATAGTTTTGTCTGTGTGGCTGCACAGCCTTGCCATTACATTGATCAGAAACCACCATTCTTTCCTCCTCACAGACTGCTCTCATGTTGCCATGGCAACCCCACAGAGGAGATAAACTTACTTTGCCCAGATTCACTGCTATGAGGACTAAATAGGGCACCGGAGTTCTGTTTTAAATAGTGGCGTGAAACACACTCTAAATTTAAGTCTTAGGTTGATGTATCAAAATAATGACACATCAACCCAGCACTCAATCAGCGAAATAGCACTCATGGGCATTTCATAATTCAGTAGGTTCATGCGACTGCAGTATAGCTCTTCCTCTTGCGTTTCGACTGCCATCGTTCACCTCGATGCCCCCACTGCCTCTAACGTGAGGACATTACATTTTTTAGCAGACTGATGACGTCACCCTCAGGGCCCGCCTTTCTATATCTCAGCAGCCTCCTGAGCTGCTCACCATGGCAACTCACCTTGCCTGAAATTTCTCAAGCAGTCTCCAAAATGTACCGAATGGCACGTTGGCACTGATTGACAGTGATCGTAGCCTTGCATGTAATTTCTCAATCTGCATTCCCTAGCCAACAATCATATTAATTCAACTTGAACACGAAATAAATCATGTATTTTTGAGGAAGTTTAATGCAGGTGTCTTGGCTACATGAACGTTTCATGTTATATTTTACATATGATGTCAGCAGCTTGTTGATAGCCAACTTACAGCTAAATATGCTGTCCCTGTAGGTAATACGAAAAAAATGGTCACAAAGCAGGTAGCCTATCGTGTGTTTCGGTTTATTTACATGACCTGCATAGCATCAGCATTAATTTGTATTACCCCTGCTAAATTGCGGGTTCAAAGCAATTTTTGTACAGAGAGAAATCGTTCTCTTCAGAAAATTAAGCGGCGCTGATTAGCAACTGTGTCGATGAGAAGAAGCCATTTTCACAAATATAGTGTGAAGAGGCCATCTGCGGTTCCCCTGTGCGCCAGAAACTGGACCTCTCGTCACCGAGGCGACAGATTCCTCCATCCGATGTCTTGCTCGACCCCTCCGCTGTTCCAAGGGATGTAACATTATTTCGCCACTGCTCCTTCAGGCAGTCAGATTATTGAATGTGGTGATTAAGCACAAATTATTTGTGGCCCGGTTGGAAACACCTAAAATACATGGAGAAATATATGTGTTTGCAAGCAGACCATATCATTCATATTAATTTTATATTTAATCTGAAGCATTTGTACAAGTGTTTTAAATGAAGCCAAGTGAACAAGAACACGTATTTTCCCTCAGTGAAAGTTTACCCATTTTCACAAAAGGCTAATTTGATTATTTCACCATCAGATCACCCCCTCCTTATCGCAAGAACAGCTTCAAAACAGATTCAATGCAATTATTTAAATATTGATCAGTCACACGATCACTGTCATGCCTCCAAATAGTTTTCACTGCTGATTCATGGGGACATTTCTGGAGAGCTGACTGCAACATACTGCGTGTGTTGTGCTTTGTGCTATTTCCACTGGCTTGAATGCCTTCCCGAATGCGTTGTAGCCCTCGAAATAAAGCTGCCGTGCTTTACCGCAAGCGAGGGAAAACAACAGGCTTGGATGTAAGCTAGCTACATGCTGTCCTTATCTTTGTTACATGCCAAGTAAAATCTTTCTTCCACTCCACCCGGAACGTTTTTCTTCCGTATCTCTGCTTACTGCAGCATACGACACGGTTTCCTTTTGTCGTGAGACCCTTGTAGCTCTGCACTGCAATTGCAAATTAAACTGCAGCCTGGTGATAGTGTTCGTTCAGTATGTTGTCATGGTTACTTATTCTAGGGTTGGAACTGGGTTGAGGATGCGTGCCAGGGAAAAAATGGAAGATGTAGGCCTATAGTTTAAGAAAAATCATATTTATGTTCTGTTATTCAGGGCGGCTTAATGTTCAGTCTAACGGGTCGTGTTCAGTTGACAATTTCTTGCTGATCACACGGTGTTTTTTATGCACATGCAAATGAAGACTGTTTCAGCTGACCAAAGGGACTTAAGGGCAGGTGCAACAATGATATACTTGAGATTTATTTACATTGTGTTGCTTCCATTAAAAATCAACTTCAGTATATCCCAGGTTCCTTGGGGATTCAGTGTTGGTAATCCTACAATCAGATGCAAGTAAATACATTTAACTGCCACAGTTCTCAGCCAGGATATGATCTGTGCTAATAAATGCACATAATCATCAGTTTTGTTTTTATATTGAATCCCCATGAAATGCAGTAACAGCGGGATGCATTTAATTGTTGTCCATGTAAATTTAACTGAAAAATTCAAATAATGTAAATGTTGCAGAGGTAAGTCATTTAAATGGTCAGCACCATTATTTCATATTGATTTCCAAACAAGGATGCCAACCTGTCTCAGTTCTGTGTATTCTGTGTACTCTTCCAAGTACACAAAAGGAAAGCCACTAACTTTTGTGTGTTCTGAATTAATGCTATGTGAGGTTTTTGATTTATTTATGTTCCAGCCATATATAATTTAAAATACATATTCTACAGAGCGAATATTTCATTCATACATTGCTGAATCCTGCCAAATTATTTAAGAGTTCTACTTTCTGCTTTACATTGTGCACGCACAAAGTGCTAGCTACTAAGATGACATTAGCATAACAGTAGTGTGGATAAAGATTTCCAAGACTGGTGGTTTTCCACTGTGGTTGAAAAGATGAAAATGGAATTTTAAAGTCTATGTCTGTACATTTTTTCTGCTTTTGACAAACATCATTTAAATGACAATGGCACCAGATGATGGCTGACACAAGAAAGTGGGGAAAACATGAAAGCTGTACTTTTTCAGTGTCATTTTGGGCCATTTTGGAATATTTCTGAATTTCTTGTGAAATATTTTCATTGCTTTGAAAATGGTTGCTCATATTGTATAGTCATATGTATTTGAACTATACTGATGGGAGAACCTGGTCAGTTGTGCTACCATGCCAATCAAAAACCAGGGTTGGCACAAATCAGTGAGTCACTGCTGATCTCCTGGGATTTTCAGGCACAGCTGTCTCTAGAGTTTGCAGAGAATGGTGCAAAAAATAAAAAACATCCAGTGAGCTGCAGTTCTGCGGACAGAAATGCCTTGTTAATGGGAGAGGTCCATGGAGAATGCCCAGACTGGTCAATGCTGACAGGAAGGTGACAGTAACGCAAAGAACCACACATTACAACTGTGGTATGCAGAAGAGCATCTCGGAAAACACAACGCATCAAACCACTAAGTGGATAGGCTACAGCAGCAGAAGACATTACATTACATTACATTACATGTAATTAGTAAGTCTTAAAAATTAGTCTAACAAATAAAAACTGCTCACTGAGTGTATATACGATAAACACGATAAGCAAAATATGTTTATTTGTTACTTCTATCAAAGCTTCACAGGCTGTGAGGGAGTCCCTGGACCACGGTTTGCTAACACCTGACATAGCCCACCGTGTATTATTGGCATTAGGAAAACTTCCACATTTGTTCTCATGTGTATGTTCAATGCTTTCTCCAAAAACAAAGTGCCATATTTATGAGTGTTCCTGTAAACAAACACCTCCCCTGGCAAGATCACCCTCCCTCATAGATTCATCGTCCTCCATCTGTTCCAATAAGCAAGCAATATTTCCCTTCTGTTGACTGCACCCATTCCTGAGAAACTCCAACTCCCTGTGACCCCATGCCCCAACTGTCCTGTCTGACTGCATATTCTCCACGGTGTATTTACGCCATTTCCACAGAAACAGAAAAACAACTTTCCTTTATGCGTGATATCAGGAATACAAACTACCTGAAGCCCGCCTGCTGCATAGCTTGTTCACGAGTACTAAACGGCGTGTGCTGCGGGTAGATGCTAGTACAGGGTTTACTTCAGGGCAGTCCTCCCTCACTGGTCCATTCTACACAACGCACGCCCTCCAGTCTTCAGGGAGGCTCTTTAGCTTGATGAGAAGAGCTCTCCTCCAATTTAGGTCAATTCACCGACCTACTTTAGATCTCAAGATGGCTATTACACTCAGCAATGCTAACAAGACCCAGTTTTCTTCACACTGCATGTGAAGAAACGCACACATATAATTCATGTGACGCACCATTTAAAAAGAATCGACATGAGGCTTCAGCAAACATGCGACTATAAATAGAATAAGGTGTCTTTTGTCCGTGTCTGAGGTATCCAGTGGTGGGGAAAGTGGGGCACCGAATACCAGTGTGATAGACAAGGCAAGAAGCTGAATGGGCAGATGCACTCACAGCAGTGTCTCCTGAGCGATGTAGCATGAAAGAGCAGCAGCAGTTCCCCAGAGCAAACACCACCACGAGCCCCCTTGTGATAGCTCCGACAGTCTGATGTGGACTGCAATATATACACTTGTGTCCCCAGTTCAATAAATATTGACATTTCTCTTAATCTTTTCAATGACGATAAAGCAAGAAGATTCAACAGCGAAATTTGACTATTTTGAATGGAGGAGGCCAATTTCAGAGATTACAAATATGTTGTGTCTGTGTAGATTCACCTTTCAGCCGCCCTTAGCATTGGATTCTAGTGACTTTGTGGGTTTAACAAATCCGATTTGTAAGTAATTTTAGACGTCTTTGGTTTAGCATACAAGCCTGTGTTTGGCAGTTTGTAAAAAAAATCATTACTACCAGATTAATGTTAAGAGCAACTGACATCAACCTACAATAGCAAGGCAGATGCAGACTGCACTGATTTTAGAATAATTAAAGTTCCTTTTTTAGATCTTGAATTAGACTATTTTTGGCACTTGCCAAATATTGAAAACCTTCCAATTGCAGGGTTTCAAGATTCTTTTTATATCAATGTGAGAGTTTGAGTACTTTGGCATATAAAACACCTTTGTGTTGATGGTAAAGGTGAAATCAAATTGAATACATTTGTTTTTCCTCTGTAGCTGCAAATGCATTCCATGGGCAACTAAGGAGAGAGGGAGTCCCATTTCTTTTTAATAGCAAACATTTATTTCATTCGTCAGACAAATCACAACTTCCTCATGTCAGCCCAGGAAAGATTGAAGGCCAAATGCAGCCAGCTCCAAAAATCTTTCCCAAAGTTTTTTCTTGTTCCATTTCCTGGAAGTGGTCATGAAGCTATGCTGATGTGCCACTCCATTTGCTTGCGAAGCCACTGTCTTGTTTCCCACGCCGACCAACAGAAGCTAATGATGTTTGCTAGTAAAACACTGTGGAACAATGGTCTAAAGCTTATATACAGAGGCATCCAACAACCACACTCACACACACGCATCTTTAAAAAAATGAAATAAAATAAATAAGCATCATCTTATCTTACTTATTGGAGTCACTGTCTGAAATATGCTGCCACATGTATTTTCTCTATCAAAGTAACAAATATTTATTTACAGTGGTACAAAGGTTAAACACTTGATTGACCAATCCATGGTAAGTATAAATCAAGGTACCAGCCAATGGCAAATAAAGTTATCATTTTAAAAAAGCCTTTAGTTTTGTATTAAATGACTGCAGAGACCACAACAGTTGAAATTATTTTAAGTTACCAGAATACAGGTATATATAAATCTTTGTGACCCTGTGAAAAATGTATATATATGTCAATATATGGCAGAATATCAAATACAAAATATAGGAATACATTCTACAAGATATACATAATATCACTTTTAAGAAAGTGGTGACAAATGACATAGTTTCTAACATCTGCATTATATTTTGACATTTATTTGAGATATATTCCTTCATTTTGGATTTTATATTTACACTATCACACCCTTAACAACTGATGTGTCACCTTTAATAAAACATTTTGGCACAGACTTTTAAAAATATATAGTAATGTCACGAAATCCTCAACTGAAAACATAAAAATAAGTCAAAGTATTGTCAATCAGCATGAAAATAATGGATCCATTCATGGTCTCTTATATAACCTTCCTATATTGTAGCAAAACATTATTTGTACATTCCTTTTTTGGCAAGCTTCAGTGAAAACCAATGGCAAATATACAACTCACACACTACACAGTATGATGACTGTTGCACTTATTGTAAACAATAATATTTCAGCACTTGAGTGAGAGATGATTGTGAGCGGTTTACTTTAAGTGCAACTTTGTAAATACAGAACAAGAAAGGACAACAAGGAATCTGCACTATAACACCCCCATGAAAAAGTTTAACCTTGTACAGAGACATAGGAGCAGAAATGTTAGGCATCCCTAAATTCCAGATGGAAAGAAGAGGACACAGATGATGGGCTCATTTGGCTGGTAACAATCGCTACCACTTTACCTTGCCATTTTACTGAACTGCAAAATCTACAAGAGTATTTCAGACTTTGCTTGTTCTGCTTCATGTACAAATGGCAGGTTGCACTTGAAAAAGACTGTGAGAGCAGAGCATTAGAGTTCAGAAGAATACAGAACACATACATATCTTTATGTAGTTCCTAGAGTATGGTGGATGACTCACTTGATTTTACAATATTACACTGTGCATGTGTGTGTGCATGAGTGTGTGAGTGCACGTGTGTGTAGCATGTGTAAAGTATGCATGTGTGAACATGCAACTCTGGACAAAGAAACAATTCGCATTGTACGTTCGTTGTCTTTCAATTTCAGAAAAAACTTGGGGCATTTAGAGTGCCACTATTTTCAAGTTCTTTTTTCTGACATTTTTCTACAACAAATTCAACTGACCAAGACAGACATAAGAATGTGTTAGAAAACTGTGTGCTGTGTACGAAAAAATGCTTGCTGTGTTGGAAAACAAAAACAAAAACAAAGGATTAAGAACATTGGAATAACTTGATGAAGAATTTGGGGTAATCATCCCAATGACTGAATCATCATAAATGCATAATGAATATAGAGTAACAAATACTGTACGTTCTTAATTGAGAATGACATGCAGTCTGTTTAGTATGCTCTTGCCCTCAAAATTGTATTTTGTTTGTTCTGATATAAATTCCTTTACATACAAATTGACATGGTGACAATCAATAAATAGTATAATATAAAGTATGTTAAACTAATTAACCTCTTCACAAGACAATTTCCATTTCAGATTCAAAAGCAAAATGAACAAATTATGCCTAGACCCATTGTTTAGTTAGGATTCCATAGAAGAACACACTACACTGCGTAAATAGAAATATCATATATACAAGTGTGAAGCTAAGCCAGTATTTTCTTTTACATTTTGCATTAGGCATTCATGTACCATAATACAATTGGAGAATATTGATGCAGTACTAGAAAGTCACATATGATAAAATAAGATAAAACTGTGGTATTGCATTGTACAAAATAAAATTGAAGGAAAAGTGGTTTTACAAATGCAATGCATTATTTTGACCTAGACTACAAAGCAGGCAATAGTTGTGTTCTGCCCAATGTGTTCACACTTAATTTGCAATCCAGGGAATGCATTTGATTTTGAATCTTGAGCATTCATTGCATTTCCAATCTTGGGAATGGATATATTTTAGAATAGTTATGTTAACACAACTGCACTTGGCTGCTGAAAAAATGCAGGGCATTTTGTTTGGGCAAATGTTCAGCATATTCCATATCAATGCATTGTTCAGAGATATCTATAGTACAGCAACCACAAAAGTGAAAAAAATATGCCATGTCCTTTTACCTGTAGCCCGTATTGTACTGATACAATCAGGTATGATGAATGATAAAATGTAAGCAATCTATAATATTTGGGTAATACGGTGAGGGGCACCATACCAGTATGGATACACAAAGTTATCAACTCAAAAGCCACACAGCAATCATATTATGTTGTATCCAGAAATTTTCTCTTGTGAATTAATATGTTCTGGTTAAAATATTTGTATCTACTTTATTCATTTAGTTCAAAACTAAATAGTAAAATTAATTCATAAATATTATTGTTCTTATACTATCAAATTTGACGTATTGACAAATTTCAATAAGGGTGGTGCTCTAGCTCACCAGGTGTTCAGTATAAATATTTACATTGAAAAAAATATATCTTTTTTTCAGAATAGTTTCAGTATGAAATTCTTTTTCACAGCACCTAAACACTGCCAGGAGAAGAGTGCCAAGCTGTGTGGCTGTAGAGAGGGTTGAAAGTTAAAGAAAGAGCACTGGACAAAAGTGAATTATTTAAAAAAAGCACACCTTCTCCTGCATGTTTCAAGGAATTTGGCACGATACGGAACCCTTCAGAGGTTTTTAGGTAGACCACGTTCAATTTTGGCTGAAACAAGCAAAAAAAAAAAAAAAAACCTTCAGAGAGCATCACAATAGATTGTGCTTTTGTGTTAGTATAAAAACTAATTAAAAACAAAATCAAATCATTGAGACATGCACAATACAGCTTCTGTAATAGAAAAAGCAGTATCTCAAAAAAGGTGAATGATGGATTGGCTTGTACTGTACTCTTCGAGAACTAAGGGGAGTTGGAGGGGTGTTTCCAAAGATGACAGGCTGCACAATTGGCTCTTTTTTGTAAATCCACAGATCAAGGCCACGTACAAAGGTAGTGGTTGGGGGAGTGAGGGGGCGGCTCACTCCTTGAAAACCGGACTCAGCGATGTCCCTTTGAAGAAGATGTTCCGGGTGTTGTCTGGGCTGGTGCCCCGGTCTGGGATGAGGATGATGTTTCCTTTCCTCCGGAGGGTGGAGTCCCGGCTGGATGCGATGGACAGGGTCTCGGAAGCGGCCTCGCTGCCCTCCACGGGGGTCACCCGGATGGTGGTGATCCCGTGCGGGTGGTGGTGGTGGTGGTGGAAGTGATGGTGGTGGTTGGAGCCCAGGTCCGGGCCGGAGCAGGGCCTTCTGCGCTCCATGGGGCCGGGCACAGGGATGGGGACGTAGGCGTCTTTCAGCGACTCGCAGCTCTCCGAATCCCGGTTCAGGTCATTGAGCTCGAAGGACTGCCGGAGGCTGGGCCTCTCCTGGGGCTTCCACTTCCAGGAGCCGCTCCCGTCGGTGGAGGGCGGCTGCACCACGGGCCGGCAGTGGCTGTTTTCCGGGTGCGCCTCCACCCGCACGATCCCGCCGGGCTCCTGGTCGGTCAGCGCCTTGTACCGGATGGACCCGGTGCAGCTGACCGTGCTCCCCTCCGAGCTCTTGGGGCTGCCTTGCAGGAGGCCCTGCTGCTTGGACATGGCGATGACCTGCATTATCCTGGGCTGGCTGTTGGCCCGGCACACCCCGCTCTTCTCCGCCACCTTCAGCCACTTGGAGCGGGCCGAGCCGCCCTTGGGCGAGGCGATGACGTTCTCCTGCGTCTCCTCGGGGATGTGGACCAGCTGGGAGGAGCCCGGGCGGGACTGGATGGAGACCCGGGCTCCGCCGACCATCCCGCTGGCGTTGTTGGGCATGAGAGGTATGCCGCCGGCCGTGGGAAGCTTGACGTACTGGCTGCCGGGCGGGTGGTGCTCGCCATTGACACCCACGCGGACGGGCTCCGAGTTGCAGCGCATCTCGATGCTCCTCTGCGGGGAGTGGCCAGCCTCCGTCTCCATCACCTGCAGGGACAGCTTGCGGCTCTCGTTCTTGGTCTTCCACTGCGAGAGCAGCTGCTTGGATCGGGTGGAGTCCATGGAGGCATGGATGCTGGCGTTGCGGCGGGATGGGACCTCTTCCACGGCCGGGGTGTGGGTCCTGGGCAGGGTGTTGCTGAAGGTCACCATGCTCTCCTTCCCCATCGGGCTGCGGGGGCTGAGTATCTCCACATCGGCGCTGGCTCGCTTCAGGTTGCCCATGCTAGCGTCGCGCGGGTTGCGGGTGAGGGTGGCGTTAGCGTGCGGGGGCAGGCCGTCCGGCCCGCCTCCGCCCCCGTTCTTGACCTGGAGGTGGCGTCCCACCTCCTGGCTGAGGTCTGTCAGCGAACGGATGGGGTCTCGGACCGGAACCTGCTGGATCGAGGTGTCCTCACTGGGTTGGAAGTTGCCTACAGCATACAGGCCCTGAGGGGTGGGGGAGAAAAACAAAAAACAAGGTGACACATGGCCGCTTCCTTTCATTACAGCATTCATTAACAGGATTACGAATTTGTGCTTGCTCACCTTCCCTTTGGGTTCCCTTTGGGAACAGCAAGGCAATACATTACATCTCACCTCTCATTTCACATTAAGAATTACAAGTAAAAAGCTAAAAATATTATATCTTCTTGGGACGATGGGAGGGGAGAAAGAACAGACAGTGCTGTCAAAACTCTCTTGTTTATGCAAATCAAACGTATATTTACAGGAAATGACCCTGTTTCCTTCAGAGTAAAAAGGCTACTAGTATACTAAAGTAATCTGAAATGACTCCACTGACATTCAGGGTGAGAGAGAGGCACTTCTTTATAGTCTATTGCAGCTCTGAACAGCTATTGGACTAAGTTCACTGTAGGTGTCAGTGGGTCAGTGAAAAAGGAGCCATCAGTCTGTGTTACTGTCTGGGGAATTACGGAATATAAGCACTGCCAGAGGGATGCTCATGGATGGAAGTACTCTTGTGTGAAAGAAAGGGCATGTGTAGGAGGGACAGGGAATGAATGCGTGGGTTCTGTGCCGATCCATTTCATTTTGTCTTACACAACTATTACTCTTTTAAACGACAAGGAACAAGGTAAATGTATTCTGACATATTGTACACTCACTGAGCACTTTATTAGAAACACCTGTACACCTACTTATTCATGTGATCTAATCAGCTAATCGCGTGGCAGCAGTCCAATGCATAAAATCATGCAGATACGGGTCAGGGGCTTCGGGTAATGTTCACATCAACCATCAGAATGGGGACAAACCTCTATGTGGATAGGCTACAGCAGCAGAAGACTTAATAAGTCAAATAATAAGTCTAATAAATACCGAAGTGCTCACTGAGTGTGTATTGAAGTCTACCCTTTCTACCTCATGAAGTGTAAAGTCTGAAATACTGTTTAATTTCTGTTTGAATATCTGAATTTTATGTATTTTTCCATGTAATGACAATTCATTCTGATTCACTGCTATGCAACGCCCCCACACAATCACAAAATGACATACAGTATGTTGAATTTCGTTTAGATATACTGCAGGTTTCATAGAGGTCTGCAAGCATCCATCTCATTCTAAATGTACTATATCCAAGCAGGACATAAGGACATGCATTTGAAGTTAATGCAAACTCTACAGCACTAGAGTTTATTTGTACAGCAAAAAGGGATGTACACTTGCAATTGCATTGAAAGACATACATATCGTCCAAATGCCATTTCAAGGAATAATACATTATCAGTGCACTGTAAATGAATTGCTAATACAACGACATCATTTCAGTTAAATAATGTGTGCATAAAATAATACTTACTAAATAGACGGCTACCCCGCCTCCTATGAGGAAGCCACAGTAGACGTCTATGGCGTGGTTTTTGAACTGGATGATGCGAGTCAGTCCGCAGATGATGGCACATATGATGAAGGAGAAGACCAGCAGGGGTTTCAGCAGCTTGGTAGAGTCCGTCAGGGTAGCGTTGAAGTACATCTGTGAACACACATTCAGTTCTTTCCCATAAACGCGGCCTTTCAGCTAACGGAGCTCCCTCACTCCCAATGTGTGTTTTAGATCTGTTTGAAATGGATGTGAAATTCACCACACAGTCTACCTTGGTGTACATTGTACTGTATGTAGCGCATTTGCTTGTGGTGTGGGAAACACATAGGATCACTCGAGCAGTTTATGTTTGCACAGCATTTCAGCAGTACTTTGTAAGAATATAACAAATGCAGTACTTAATTTGGACTCCAAATGCGTTCATACTTTGCTAAAACTCTGGGTTTATTCCAGCTGTCTGTGCTGCACTTAAGTTGGACTTAAGAAAACTGTACTGTGAAAATGAATGCAGAAAGCATGTTATTTTTGTGCCAAGTGTAATGAAGTTTGATGAAACTGTTTCAGTGGGGAAGCGTACGGAGGGTATTACTTACAGAGACATACACGGCCGCAAAGGCTGCCAGGGTTGCATGCTGGGATGGAAAAGACTTCCTGTGAAGAACACAAAAATAATCACCCTCCAACACAACGACTCTCTCCACTATAATCACTACGTCCAATAGTCACTCTCCGACACAATTGCTTACACAGACAATCATTTTCTCCAGCACAACTGAGTCTCTAACAATAGCTCTGCAACACATTCACTCTTCAGGAAAATAACTCCCCAACACAACTGCACAGTTGCTCACCTACACGACTGCAGTCTACACAATCACTCTCCCACACACTCTCCAGTGGTAACTCACTGACTCTGTCACTCACCCACTCAATGAGTGTCCAACACAATCAATCACAATTGAGTTTTGAACACAGTGAATTTCCAACACAGTCACTCTCCAACTCAAGCTTGAAACAGCTGGTAGCTGGCTGACCAGTTCAGACCAGCTTCCAGCTTGACATGGTATGTTTTGAAATGCTCAGACTCAAGCTACCAGCACTAGCTAGTTCACCAGGTCATGCCCAGCAAGACCAACTTAATGACCAGCTTGGCCATGCTGGTTGATCAGCTCACACCCAGCTAGACCAGTTTGAGCAGCTCAATTTTCAAGCTGGTCAAGCTGGCATAGCTTGATATTGAAGTGCATGAAAACCAGAGCCTCCGTAATAACATTTAGCTTATAACATATTCCATAGGCATGTAACAGACACTGATCCAGAGGAACAAGCAAAAGTATATGCATACAGGTTAGCCGACAAACAGTGCTAATTCTACGTATTCATGGCAACTGATATGAAGTGCAAGCAGAAAGTAGTGATTGTAGTATTATTAGGAAGCAAATTGGTTAGAGATATCGCTTTAAATTTAGCATAGACCTTGTTAGTAAATGTTCAGAGTTCAGTGTTAGTCGAGGCAAGGTGCAGTTTAAATGGGTATGCTTTTGGTGTGTAACAGATAAGGGCAGCACCTCAGTCCACTACTTGGGGCCAGGGTAGATAACAGACATGATTAAGGACCCCTTTAGGGACAGTGAAGCAACGAATGGATGAGGCAAGAGTGGGAGGTTTGACAATATACAGAAGAAAAGGTGGAGCTGGTCCCTCTGGCTGCAAAATAGACCAGGGCAAGATAGAGATATTTAATTCAAGCCACCACCACCAACCAGGAGAGATGAGGAGAGGTGTTACGTATTTTGGCCGATTGTAGATGAGACAAGCAGCAGCATTCGTAACTATTCTTTATCATTAATTCATTATCTTGTACCTTCAATTATTGAAAAAGATGAAGTGTAGTGACAGAATGTGCTTTGGCTTCACTACACTCACCAGAAACGTTTATTTTAATTAATATTGACAGTGACAATGCGCATTTACAATCATTCGACCTCATAGCCACTCTTCAACACAATCAGTCTCCAACACAGTTACTCTGAAACCAACACAATAAGTTTCTAACACAGTCACTCTCCAACACAATCAGTCTACCACATAACCACTCTCCAACACAATCAGTCTACCATATAACCACTTTCCAACACAATCAGTCTACCACATAATCACTCTCCAACACAATCAGTCTTCCACATAACCACTCTCCAACACAATCAGTCTACCACATAACCTCTCTCCAACACAATCAGTCTACCACATAACCACTCTCCAACACAATCAGACTACCACATAACCACTCTCCAACACAATCAGACTACCGCATAATCACTCTCCAACACAATCAGTCTTCCACATAACCACTCTCCAACACAATCAGTCTCCAACAGTTACTCTGAAACCAACACAGTCAGTTTCTAACACAGTCACTGTCCAACACAATCAGTTTACCACATAACCACTCTCCAACACAGTCAGTCTCCAACACAGTTACTCTGAAACCAACACAATCAGTTTCTAACACTGTCACTCTCCAACACAATCAGTCTACCACATAACCACTCCCCAACATAATCAGTCTACCACATAACCTCTCTCCAACACAATCAGTCTACCACATAACCTCTCTCCAACACAATCAGTCTACCACATAACCACTCTCCAACACAATCAGACTACCACATAACCACTCTCCAACACAATCAGACTACCACATAATCACTCTCCAACACAATCAGTCTTCCACATAACCACTCTCCAACACAATCAGTCTCCAACACAGTTACTCTGAAACCAACACAGTCAGTTTCTAACACAGTCACTCTCCAACAAAATCAGTCTACCACATAATCACTCTCCAACACAATCAGTCTACCACATAACCACTCTCCAACACAGTCAGTCTCCAACACAGTTACTCTGAAACCAACACAATCAGTTTCTAACACAGTCACTCTCCAACACAATCAGTCTACCACATAACCACTCTCCAACACAATCAGTCTCCAACACAGTTACTCTGAAACCAACACAATAAGTTTCTAACACAGTCACTCTCCAACACAATCAGTCTACCACATAACCACTCTCCAACACAATCAGTCTACCATATACCCACTTTCCAATACAATCATTCTACCACATAATCAATCTCCAACACAATCAGTCTACCACATAACCACTCCCCAACACAATCAGTCTACCACATAACCTCTCTCCAACACAATCAGTCTACCACATAACCACTCTCCAACACTCTCCATGGAAAGTAAATCGTCACAGACACTTGGGCCATATTTTTATCCACAGTCTATGTTTAGGAGAAAACAGATGGCCTGAAATTTCTGTAGGTATACGAAGGCCTGGATTCAATCTAACAGCAATGCGGGTTGACTAAGTTTAAAAGACAAGATCAAGCAAATATTTTGTATTTTCTGTTACTTGCACAATGTCACTGAGTTAACCAAAAAAACTTCATGTAAGAAACAAACACAGGCTAAGATGCAGCAGACTTGCGGTTGCAATTTGTTGCAGTTGCACAACGAGGACCGGGGTTCGATTCCCGGTCCTGCCAAAAGCCAAGTTTGGCTGGCTCTTGTGGACTTGGCAGGGTTAGTGGATCGCCGTGCACAACAGCACCCCAGGCACCTTGGAATCACGGTCACGAATATGAGACGAGACGGCTTGAAGAAGGCGTGTTGCTCTCCTTCGGGCCGCCGAGGGACGGGGTGTGGCGGTGTATCCCCCAGCTAACACTAATTGGATTAGATGGGGTACAACTGTCAACCAAATTGGGAGAAAAAGGGAAAAATCTGAAATAAATGTATTAAAAAAAAAGTCTTGTTTCAGTCTTCGTATGCACGTTCGGCATCAAGTTCTTTTTTATTTGCTCTTTCTGCACCTTTTGTACTGTGAAGTGTAAAACTGTTAGTGGAAAAATGTGTTAACTCAGCGCAGCATGTTCGTATGGAAGTGTGTAGGTGTCAGCCTACAGTATTTATTTCATGCCGGTCTTTCCACACAGCCATTTCATAAGTGGTCTCGAGCTCAGCTTTGTGTGGGCTTATGGGAGTGTCATTTTCAATTTTTGATTCAGCTTACTCTGTTTCCAGGCTCCTGATGGACATACTTGAGTGATTCAACTGCTTTCCGCATTTTAGCTGGACACCGAATGACAATCGCTCATTCAATAAACAGATACCGTAGCTCATGAGGCGAAGAAGGCTAAGTCATTGTTTCCTTCATTACCACGGTGCTTAAATGACACAAAATACCACATGAGCCTGCCCACTTCGCTGTGACTGACCTGCCCGCGTTGAGGACAGCCGGATCGGCTCCAGAGCAGATGTCCTCCATGATGAAGGTGTTCTCATCGCAGGAGGTGTTGAGCGTGGTGTAGTTGGGCTTGCAGACGGTGAGGAAGTAGGGCGCGTGGTAGCCGGTCGACAGCTGGATGATGTCGGTGATGAGGGCGGTGGCACAGAGTCCGAATATGTGAACCCCTGACAGGGATATTAGGGAAAAGCACACAGGAATCACAAAAAGTAAAGCTTTTTACCCATGAAGCTGACATTCTAATCTGATTAATTTTATCAATGTACATCAGGGGTACGTTACTAGTTTTCTGACAGCTCTATAAACTGTGCAGACCTGATTTACTCCTGTATTTGAAAACTACTAAATCTTTAGGATACACTTGCAGTCAAATATCAGATACGGTTAAGTGAATTAAATAATTAAGAGCAGAAGAAATCCTGAAATGGATTGGCCTTTTGCGGTGCACGCCTGAATATACATGAATGAGTACGGGCTGTTACACACTTCTTATCAATATTCATGTTTTTATGTGCTTTACCTGTAATGAAGCACAAACAACTCTGTGGGATTCTATGGATAAGTATAAATGCATTGCTTTCACATAACAGAGACATGATACATGATAAACGCTAAGCTGGTCCAGTGATCCGTACTAAGGCTACGTAAGAATAAAATCACAAATATTCAAATGTTATTTTCTATTGCAGGCTGTTTTCAAATGCAAGGTCTGTGAAATAGTCTCATTCTGAGATGGCAAGCCGGCACCTCAGCTTACCATATGATTTGTTCACATAGTATAGCTGCTTAGAGAGTTTTCACTGGCTGGCTGTTTAAGCACCCAGTAAGCACCGCCTCCTGTTTCTCACTTCCTGAAAATTCACTCATGTTTGCTGCCAGGAAACTACTTAGCTAGACTCTCGATAAATAACACAAATATAACTGTTGTCAAGTTAGATTTAATGGCCTACGGTTTTCAGTTTGCTTACGAAAGTAATTGGCCAGAAAACACATTGGGTTTGGTGAGCTGTCCTTTATTATCAATCATGGAAGATCAAGTGAAGTAGCCTGTCGGAATTCAAAAGGAGTATCTGTGCTGTACGGCATTGACAAGAAAATACTGGAAGCTTTGTGGCCAACTCGCACCGTTTTTTGCAAGCATTTCATAGGAATGGATACAGGATTGAAGCCAACGCAAACTAACATCATGGTCTAATGGTAGAAATGATGGTTTGTTTTCTGTAACCTCTTGCCTTAAACTATAAAGAAACAGTTTCACTGAAATGATGGGCTGGTTTCACAGAGACAGATTAAGTTTGACATATACTCACTACAAATCGTGTTATTATATTTCTGCGCATAAAATAGTACTGATGATTCTGCCTTTAAAGAGTGGTGACTCTGCCTTTATGTCCGTAATTTGTATGATATTTAATTTTAATAAATGTTATAATGGAAAATTGCTCAGGTATGGTAGTTGAGTTCAACCCTCCAGTCGATGTTCTTTGGCAGACACTGTTCTGAATTTAAATCCCCCAATCATGTGCTGACAGTACTTTTCTATGTTCGCTTTATCCTGTCAAATGCATGATAGACTAAAGCAGAAGTAACGCTTCAACCTTTCTGGAATTTTCTGCCGACGCTTCAGGTGCACCAATGTTTCCAAATATATCCTGACTGGTTACATCGCTCAACCAAATTTACATTTTACATTTTGTCATTTGGCAGACACTTTTAATCCAAAGCAATTTACAAGTGCATAGGTTCTTCTACAAGTTAAAGCAACACATCCATAACTAATATTTGTATTTATTTGCGACACCTGGCCTATATTTATCTATTTGTCTATACATTTTATATAACTACCACAATTCGTTGACCTCGGATTTGCCAATGTGGTATGCCATTTGACATTTTGTCATTTGACAAAATAAAAAGTAGCCTAGAACAAAGTAATATTTTCTACGTGAGAGAGAGAGAAAAAAGCAGACATATGAGCCACAATTCCAGTACTATTCCAGTACACATTTCCATTCAGGTGAGCTGCATTGATAATACATCACCAATCTTCCTTTAAAATGTCTTTTAAAACCGAAAATGCAAGAAGAAATGTAGAGAATTTTGTATTATTTACTGTAGCTGGCCTTGGATAAACAGGCCCCCACACTTATGCAGGCTCCAGGCAGGTTATGAAAGGTTAGGTATTCTCAGACAGATTCTTCTCCCAAGAAACCAAGGTCCCAGCAACTGTTTCCGCCCACTCCCATCACAGCCATTACAGGCAGAAAATCCCCCAGAGAGTGTCCACTGCAGTCTGATCCCACATGCCTACAGCGACCCCCTGACTGATATCCAGGCAGGTTTGATATGTTATGCAGCTCTGTATTAAATTAACACCCACCAACTGACCACTCTGAACCCTGAGTGAAATCCCATACAATCAGCTCCATCTAACCGTGTTGTGGGTAATTACTCTCTTTTTCAATGAACAGAATGGAGCGGTTCTTCAATTTCTCATGTTGCGGTGTGAAGTTCATCTCCCTAAGTTTGAGTTTGATGTACCACGCACTGAGAAGGAAAAAACCCAGAAAAATACATTTCTTGACCATGTAAAACTTTTCAGTTTCGTTTCGAGACAAGATTCGACCATCAACACTCCAGAGATGCATTACAAATATCAACCTACCTACAAACCTGACGGCTCGGCGGATGTAGGAGTTGAAGTTGCAGCCAGCTGCATTGATGTTGGCCTCCGCACCCCCTCCTCCTCCGATTCTTCTCCTGGTTAGGCAGCAGTACAGAATCCCTTCTCCAATCATTATCTGCAGACAGATCAGACACACCAGGCATGAGGAGTTTATGGTTCCTGGGACTGGGAAAATGGACCTTCTCATCTGTGGATCAATGTATGGAAATGGACAAAACTTGTATGTAATGTACCGTAAACCTTTTTACAGAGGTTCTTTTTCAAATATAGTATTTACTGGCTTCATCCAGAAAAATGAATCTGAGGCTCCACCTCCTCTATAACATGACCGAGCAGTGAGGAGTGACAGTGAGGGAGCTTGTCTTGTTTCCAGAAGGTTCCAGGTGAATATGTTTCCATGGCACCAAGTTCTGCCAAGTACTTAGCTTGGAACTTAATAAAAACAAATTCAGTAAATACAAAGGTACACAAATAAATGAATTAAGAGCAACATCTTAAAACTTAGCTTTGGCTTGAGCAAATTAATACTATGTAACTTTTGACTATGAAGATGGCGAAGATGACGGGATTGAGTCTTGAGAATCTGGCTTGGCTGAGAGACCAAATGAGACCTGAGCCCATGGAACTGGTCCCACGGCGCACCAGCTTGTGCTGATTAAATCTCTCTGCTGCAGGGGGACGGCTGGCAGAAACCGCGGGGCCACATGAACGCGGGCTCTCGACCTGGATTTCCATCTGACGGCTTAAAAGCTGCCCAAAATACAATGGGAATGTAGAGCAGGGGATGGGGCATGTGGTGAGAGTAAAGCCGCACAATGTGAGACTACTGCTACATCAAAGGCAACCATGGTGCCCCATGCTTTCCCAGCCATGTATTTTTTCCTAATGTACAGGTAAACGGAAGCAGTGATGGAAGTGTATTATTGTGTGGCAGTCGGATTCAGTGACAATGTTAAGCTCTTATGGTTCTTTCTAGAACCATATTTAGGGGTATCCTGTGGTTTAGGACCCATTGGAGAGTCATGAGAGAGGCTGAGGTAGGTACCAACTAAAAAGGTGCATACATACTTTGCATTAATATTCACACAAAATAAAAAAACTGCACTGGAGCACTAGCAAGTGTAGTTGCTAGCTACAAATGCGAAAAACTTTTTATTTCCATATTTAAAGATAAGTGAACTTCAACTTTAATAAGGGGTGGATTGCAGGATATGTATATGATAATTAATTGTGTCATGTGCTCAAAAGGTTTGGGACTGTCTGCACTTGATGTTGCTATGAAGCAATTATAAAATGTTTTCTCTATGATCTTTCTAAGAAACATGTATAGGACTGCCTAGGCTGCTCTGGGGCTTACTTTGGCGCCAAGTTCAGCCTGGGGCATTATAAATATTTGATTTGTATAGTTTATCTTTACCTACTCCCTTTCAATTGCACACTCATAACATGCACAATACGCACCTTACCAGGAAGGCCTTATAATTCATCCTCGACTCCAACTGAATAGATTTTATTGCTAACACTTATAATACGCCGTGAGACCATTCAGAATTGTGTCTGGTACATATATTTGATATCTTCTGTACTCATAAAGGACAATTGGGTTAGTGCACTGGCAGTACCACTGTAGACTAGGCTATATGCTGGCCTTTGCACATCTGATGAAATCCCCTGTGGATTGGGAGTGAATTAAACTGGTGCAACGCAGGCCCATTCAAGGCAATCAAATTTAATTGGAACAGAAGAAAAAGTTAATGAATTGCCTGGGAGAAGGAGGAATAGTCACTCACTGCAATATTGCACAATTACTCACTTAATACAGGTGAGGTTAGAATATGAATGATCTATGGATTGCACTCAACTGAGTAAGCAGCAGATTTTTTAGATGTACTTTTTTACCACCTATAGGAATTCAGGTCAAACTTGGCATTCAGGAACAAATGCTGGACAAAACACCACAGGGATTTGAACAGTTCAAATTGGAAAGGGTAGAGCAGCAGTCTAAACTTTAAACACAGCGAGGAGTTTAAGTAAGAATGGTTTCCTCACCATTTTCTTGAATGGCGAAAGTCATTTTGCGTGTGGTGAATGTCATAAGCCACGATGTGAAACATCTGAATCATCTTCGGAATTTGCCAGCACGCTGCGGCAGCAAGAACTGGAGTATTATCCAATGTGTATGTGTGTGAGACGCCTGCGTGGAATTTTATATGGAGGCTACAAAGCTCATAAACATGATACCCCTGGGCAACAGCCTCATAAAAGCAGAAATGAAAACAAGAGGTGAAAAAAGGACATTTGTATTTCCCGATGGTCAGCAAACTGGCAGCGGGCCGGACACATCCTAAATGGAAGGGTAGTGGATTTATTTGTGACCTGACAGTCAAGGACCGGGTCGCCCACCTGCCCCCTGGTGACAGGCCTATGCCAGCCGAAGGCTAGCCGAGTCCGATCAGACCTGACAGTTATGAGGCGGACTGCAGCGGCGCTGGCAGTGCCGGGGAAACAAAAGCCCAGCGGGTTGCTAGGAAACCCTGGAAGCGTGTTTCCGCGGATATAGACTAAAAATGTTTTGCCAGGCGGTTCATGGAGCTCTGGAGAATCATTTCTGCGAAAAGCACTGCACAAACCTGGCGAAAATAGCTGATGCAGAGCCGATAATGAGTTTAGCACTTTCCAGAGGTATGCTTATGAAATGAACAAAAGGATGTCAGAACAAGAAGGGCTGGGCTATCTGCAAGAGGGGTGAGGCTAATGAATGAGTCCTTTCTATATGCCCCAGAAACTCAGAATAGCTTGTTGGTATACGTATCTTTAGTATATCAACTCAAAATAACATTCATATACAGTGCCCCCCATGTTTGGACAAAGACCCATCATTTATTTATTTGCAATTTGCCTCTGTACTCCAGATAATAAATAAATAAATGATGGGTCTTTGCCCAAATGTTATGGAGGGCACAGTGCATTTCACTGAGGCTCTGGTTAGTGGCATCAAAAGTGATATCCTGGAGGGAGAATCTGCTGATTCAAGTTACTGCAATTTCTCTCAGCTGTTTGTTATACTTTTGCAAGTATTACAGCAGCACCATTGCAGCTTTAATTTTTTAGATCATTAGTTTAGATCTAAATTCATACAAGTGACAAACTGGTGGAGATTTAGATTGATAGACAGAGTGGTGCCTTCATATAGCACCTACCTGGGTGATGCAATGGCAGCCATTTTGCACCACAATGCTCACCATCCATCAGGTGGAGAGAAAGAGAACATTCTCTTTAGCCAATTCATGTTTTGTGGCTGAAACAATCAGGAGCACACGGGAGCTTCAAGAAGTTTGTGTAGGAAACTCTTCCCACCACTACCGTCACAGTGACTTACCGTGACAGCAGGTCCAGAGAAGGCCAGGCTGAACAGCATGAGGAATGGCACCACCTCATGCATGGGCTCGATGTAGGGCATGCTCAGGCTGCGGTCATTGCAGCTGTAGCCCGAGCGCACAGGCTTGAACACATCCGTCAGCTCCAGGAAGTACAGGCTGACCACTGACGACGCCAGGATCGGGAGCTGCAGCCGGGAAAGAAAACGACAGGAAAGTCCTGAGGTAAACACTGGGCTCCTGAGTAAGTCACCCGTGTACAACGATGAGAATTCCCCAAATGTCCGTTACATTGAATACATTTTTTTATCATTCTGTCTTGTGACTATGGGAGTGCAACAGTGTTTTTGGACCCAAACAGGTTTGCCAGTTCAAAGACTGGGTGGAGCACTACAGAACCAAAAATACTCAACCCAGGATTGCTCCAATCAATATCCTTTTCATACAGCAGTGTGCATCCTCATTTGACATCAGTCAAATTGACCTCCCCCCTTCAAAGATTCCCCCAAAGATCCATTTCACTTGTGTATACATCATATTGCAGAAGCTAGTGCTGCTCTAACTTCTGTTCAAGCTTGTCTTTAAAATAACCCTCATATAAAAAGATATGTTCTTAAATCACTTAAATCTCTTAAAACAAGTGATTTTCTCTGATTTAGATTTGTTTCTTTCGCAGTCTACCCAATCAGGTAGCAGTTGTCCCTTGTTCCATCTCTAAACACACAACCACATTGGCCATCTATCAGACGGAACCCACCTACAGTATATACTGTATTATAATGGACATCTTCATTTAGGAACATTGCCTGAACATTGCCTGAAGGCGGGTTTGTTGAATCCGATGTGGCACACTCAGACGTGGCCCTTCATTTGAAGAAAAATTATAAGAATATGAAAATGTTCTTGCATGAGGCCCAATGCCGAAACTGCTATCTTACCCAAAACATAGGCTTCTGCTAAGCAAAACAATAATATAACTACAGTATAATACAAACCTCCTGGGCAGCACCTGATTGAAAGCAATAATTATGAAACCAAAAGTATCACTCCATCATAAGCAGGCGAATTGTGGCCCAGGGGCCATATTTCAGCCTCATATAGAACGTAATGCAATGTAAATGCAACGTACACACTGAAGAAACATATTTATTTCAATTCAAGTATTCTGGTGCCTGCTGCAAATACCAGTGAGGATTTTCACTGAGCCTCAACTAATCCTGTGTAGATCCAAAAACATGCATTTACCATGTATTATATCGCAAGTGAATTTATATACATATTTAGTGCTTTGCAAAGGTGCATGCAGATTGTTTCTTTACAGTGACCTGGGATGAGATAAAAATTTTCCTAGAAGATGGAGCAAATAATGAAAATGACCAAAATGGAGGAAGATGGTCCTGAATCAGCGTCAAGGCAACAGTATACTTATGGCATGTGATTGGGAAGGCCCGGTATAAGTGAATGAGGAACACTGTGCTACCTCGCTTACAGGCTTATCATAGACTATAACCGATATGTATACTTTAAAAAGGACTTGCTGCCATCCTATATTGATTGAATCATAGTTCTCTATGGTGTTTCCATGACCCTGACTGTGCGGATTTTAAAACACAAGACACGTGTGACCTAGCATGACATTCAAAGAGACAGCATTGGCTAACAGCAAACGTATTCAAATAGCTGCTTGTTCTCAATTCAAAACATGGACGGAAACTGGGGTAAACCCTGGACCAAAGCTTTGTTCAGTGCAAGTTGACATTGTGTGCCTGTGTGCCTGCATCAACAGCACTCTTTCATGTCATGCTTTGCTTTGATGTGCTGATGAACCGAAACGGAAGTGAATTGAAATTAAACTAATACTATATGTTTGTTCATCACATTGCCTGTGGTTTAGATGTGTAAGCTACATGAGCAAAAATTGTAGCTAAACAAAACCATATAAACTAAAAGATTCACTCCTCAGAACCATCCAATAATGATGGATGATTAAGAAATACATCATATATCTTCAACCATTGAAATACTTTATGCTACATCTGCAAAAGGAACAGTAGAGGTTGCATTAATGCCAGATTATTTTACCATCAAAAAAAGTGTCAAAATGCAGGAAGAAAATAGGTGCTACATTCGGAAAACACAGGTATATGACATTCAATTCACATTAGCACTGTTTTTGTTTAGCACATCGGTTTGTCATATTTTGTCATTTAATTAATGTCTCAAAGCTTCAAAGCTCTAAAAATAAAAAGTCTCTAACTGAACAGTTATTCTGAACAAAATTTTTATTTTGTTTTGATGTACAGTGAAGGCAATTATTTGGACAGTGACACAATTGTAAAGGGCAGTAATTCCTACACGGTGCACTCAATATGGATGTACTGTACATCCACTCAAATTAAGACTGACAGTCTGGACTTTAATTTGCAGGTATTTACATCAACATGGAGTGAATCATGTAGGAATGACAGCCCTTTAAAAAGGTGACCCCACTGAATATTCATATTATTTATTACATAGCTCCCAAGTCTCACATATCAGGCTCACACATTCAGGACCTGTCTCAAGCAGAAGCAGCCAAAATGCTCGATTTACAGCATCTTAGATAACAAGTTTAGTAGCTAAAGTAGGACAAAATGTTATGTTCCTTCTTAACTGTGTGGTCAAAGCCCAGATAACAGGCAAGTGTTTTGCCGAGTCAGTTGTATTATGCAAGGCTCTGAGTTTCCCATTTCCCTGCTACAGTTTCCGCCTTACAGCTAGGCAATTAGGTTTAAGTGTTCTGAGAGCCGGGTATCCTCAGAGATAGGTCTTGCTGGAGATTGCATTTTCCTCCCTACTACCTCTCTAACAGATGGTTGAGGATGCCAGAGTTTGAAGAGCAAAGTTCTAATAGAAATTCAAAATTAAGGGATTTGATGATACAGTGAAATATTCACAACTGAAAATATAACATTGATCACATCATATCATATTGTTTATGTCAATGAATGTGAAAATGTGAAATGTAGTTACAATGTCAAAATATATCCATTATTTAAAAATACTTTCATTTTTATACAAGCATACCCTGCAGAAGGTTAATAGTTGAATACAGTTGTAACATTCAGTTGACTTCATATAGTAAAACTCAGAAAATATTAAATATTTATAATGTTCATATGTATTTCAGATACACAAGTGAATAAACATATATACAATGAAGTTCAGGGGAGATTAAGCACACAGTGTTTGCAGGACAATAAACTCAAAGTAGGTATCTACAGTGTAAATCTACATGGTTATGCCTCAGGCAGTAAAAAATTCCAACATTTCAACATACATATTTTTTCAGCAGAGGGCACCCCCAGTAATTCATATGTACTGTATACACTCAGTGAGCACTTTAGTTGGTATGTTTTAGACTTACTAAGTTTTCTGCTGCTGTAGCCTATCCACTTAGAGGTTTGTGTTGTATGTCCAGAGATGCTTTTCTGCATACCATTGTTGTAATGCATGGTTATTTGCGTTACTGTTACATCCCTGTCAGCTTCGACCAGTCTGGACCTTCTCCATTGACCTCATCAACAAGAAGGCGTTTCCGTCCACAGAACAGCCACTCACTGTTTTTCGCATCATTCTGAGTAAACTCTAGAGACTATTGTGCGTGAAAATCCCAGGAGATCAGCAGTTACGGAAATACTCAAACCTGGCACCAACAATCATGCCAAGGTTGAAATCACTGAGATCACATTTCTTCCCCATTTTAATGGTTGATGTGAAAATTAACTGGAGCTCCTGACCCGTTTCTGCATGATTTTTTACATTGCACTACCGACACATGATTGGCTGATTAGATAATCTCATGAATATGTAGGTGTACAGGTGTCCTAATAAGGGCATGATAAGGGCATGAACTCCAGTCCTAGGTGTGAAACTGCATTGAACTGATGCCTGCATCAAGGTTTGATGCTTTAGCCATGCTCCACCTACTGTAAATTTAAGGGTATAATATTAGAGTGGGCCTATGATTGAATGTGATTGATGTTCACCATTGGTTTTCGCAGGAGGACGTCTGGGGCTATAAATGTGGGCCTGCTGAGCTGCCCAGAGTATATGTTTCTGGTGTGGAATTAGCAGTAATTAAGCATTTCATTTCTAAAGGGCACTCTGCCTAGAAACACAGCGTGGGAATTGAAATGCCACTGTGCCAATCAACCTTCCGCACTTTACTATTTGCTACTCCACTTTTACTATGACGCTAGCTATTTTCTATCACTTCTAATACTGTCACATTTACAAGAGCAACAGTATTACTCTTGTTATTTTTAATAATAACATCAATACCACTGCTGTTGCCATGTGTATAGTACACTTACTACCACTACAACTACAACTGTTACTGCTATTACATTTAGTACTACCATCTCCACTGCAGCAATGCTATGATTACACAGCTTCTACTACCACAACTGCTACTACAAATACTATAACTAATAATGAATACAAGTATAATCTGTATCTGCTCTTGAGGAGGTATAATAAAAAGGCAAAAATGTACCGTATGATAACATCATATGGTCCGCAATTTTATTCTCCCAAAGACATTCAAATATTAATGTTATGCAATCCTGAGAGGTTGCAAATTGCAGGTACTGTAGGTATATGTGATACAAGGCCAAGAGCGCCCAGCTATAAAAACACACGTGGCTTTTAATCGCAATCACACCTCAAATCTGTTAGTTTTTTTTACAAGTAAAATGAGGTTCAGGCCCATTTATTCGCAGATTTATGAAACCTTCAGAACATCCAACAACAGTCTCAGTGTCATACACAGAATAACTCAAAATAAAAGCTTTTAATTTTCCCATGTTCAGCATCTGATTTGTATTCCAGAAGTTTTCGATTTGTGCATGGTCTGAGCTTCATGTGAAGTAATACTGTAATGAGCTATGACCTCAGGACAGATGCACTGGTTTGTACGGAATCTGCCCCTGATTTGGTTCCTTCAAGGCCCTAGGTGGCCTCTCTGCACCAGATAACTCCAGCAGCTCCCATGAGCTTCAGACGGTTGACCAAAATATACTAGGTCAGCCGTGTCACCTCTGAGCAGAGGACTTCAGATAATAAGCTGCTACTTGCTTTGACTGCCCTCCCTGTGATCAATCAGTGTACTTTTGGAACACATGTTTGATTTAAAAAGATCCAATTGTAGACTAATTTAGCTTACTGTAAACTTTGGTAAAACATCAGTGTTTCCCCGTCAAATCTCTGTACCAGCTACATAAACAAATGCTTATGTTATGAACAGCTAAAAATCCACATGATCTTCTGAATGTCTTTCAGCACACGCAGTCGTATTATCATATAAAACAGAATATTTAATTGCAAACTTCAGTCCAATACACAGAGGGTCTCCTATTTAAACATCAATGACTGCACAAACACCACATGCCAGTAAACTATAAATAGTATTTACAAAACTACCCTGTCTTTATTGAGGAATGTGACAGATTTGCGGTTACATTGGGCTGAAGTAGCTGTGCCCACCTATTATGGATTCTTCCTTATGCCTTGTCTTTTATTCTGATGTAGACTACAGGCTGTAATTTAAGCCTGAAAAGGACACCTACACACAAAGCCCTGAATGGGAGAAACTGCTTGGTGGAAAATTACATTAAAATGACTCAATATTTGGCCATTGCCAGTCTGTGGAACAGACATGTAGGATGATGTTTAGTTGGGTTCCCCATTCCCTCATGCCCTCTGCTCTCCCCACCTTGTCATCTCCTTGGGCAATTGTGCCTGAGGTCCCAGAGTTGTCCAAGCTTCTACCTCTTAGTGTAGTAAAGCCACTTTCAGCTAGCGAGAACAGAAGTTTACCGTAAATCCTCAAATTGTGGCCGGGGTCTTTTATTTACACAAAGCAGGCCTTTATTTGGGGCAGGCTTGTATTCGAGGCAGGCCTTTATTTCTTATTAGGCTTCTGTTGTAGAATTTTATTCTTAGAAATAAAGTAAAAGGCTAAACTTAAAGTGGGCCAACACTGTTCAACACTTCCTGTAACCGTTCAGAAACGCAACTTGAGTAGCTAAACCATTAATAAAAGCCAAATCAGATGCGTCTTCATAAAATACCAACTTGCCAGACATGCCTTCATGAACAATAACAAATTAGCGTAGATAACAGCAAGTTAAGGATCTTTTTTTCCTAAAGTGCGTTTTATTGTGAGACATACGTTTCGTTTGGAGCGATAGGCTATCAAAAAATTTTCACTTTGGTTTGGGATTTAATTTACTTTTGGACTGTTTGATTCAAGTGCTAAATGTTGGGACTGATGGGCACTGAAATCTGGGGGGTATTTGATGGTTCACTGTTAAGTTTTATGTAGTTGAAAGAGTGTTGGGATTTCCACCCGTCGTGTTTATTGCGAGTCAAGGCAGCCGCTTTCATTCATTCATTGAACGTGCGCTGTGCTGTAAATACATGGAAACCTTATTGCGTAGCCAAGTAGCCTAAATTGAGTTAATTTTTAATTTTGCCTGATTTACTTTTTATTAAATTCGTAGGCTGGAATGCCTCATGGCAACAATTGTGTTTAAATGTATACTGCTTCAGCTTTTGGCAAGCTACTCAGAAGGGGGCGGCAAGCGACTGGTAGCTTGAGAGCAACGTGTTGGAGACCCATGGTGTAGGACAACGACTTTTCATTGGCAACAGTATTAAACCAACCAACAATATAAAATATTAAGAAGAGCTCTTTATTTCAGTTAGTTGAAATCGAAACAATGTCTTCTAGTGCTCATGGACTGATAGCCCTACTGGTAGGCAATATTACCCCGGCTTGTATTTGGGGGCCGGCCTTTATTTGTCTGAATCGACCACGCCCCCGGCTATTATCTGAGGCCCGGCTTCAAATAGAATGCCGGACACACTGTAGATGCTTCCTGTAGATGCTTATCTGCCTCTTATAGAAATACAATTCCAGCCTTCCCCTTGCCACACTCACAGACTCAGAAGTTGCATGGTTGAACACTGTTTTTTTTTCTAAGCTCACATATTGCATGTCCGGCCACGTCCAGTTTGGTAGAAATGTTTGTTAAGTAAATTATTAAATACAGACATATTTATGGAACCAAATATCTCACCTAGTTATGAAGCTATGACTGTTTTCTGACTAATCTTGAAGCATATTTTGTAAACCGTGTAGCCATTTTCGAGGAAAAAATGTTTCCAACAAGGTATGATGTGCTATGGTCCTAGTAGAAAGGACTAGTATTGTTACCATGTACTGTTTTGTACTAGGACTAGTACAAAATAAGCAGAGATTGACTTATAGGGGGCCAATGTGGAAAGCGTGTCGTAAGTCACGACAGCCAATTTCACATAAATCGATGTTTATGCAAAAAACATTTTTTTTAATGGTTTGGTGGCACTCAAAATGAAATGGGACACAACTCCCTTTATATCTGGTGGAGTGGAGAGATAACATTTGTTGGAAAGCTCCTCTTTCAATTAGTTTCTAAAACTTAAAATATGTTTTGAGGTCAATACGACTGACTTTGATAGAACAGGTCACATGTGCGAATCGATATACTGCCACAGTAATGGACTGGTTTGGTTCAGAAATCTTTCTAACCATTCGGTGGAAAAAATCCATGCTTTTTGTCTCCTTAAACTGCAGTTACAGTAAATAGGATGGATCAGAATGGTTGATGGATATTTTCATCGGTTGGTTTAAAACTGCTAGCAGTTCATTGGTGACAAACTGTATGCGCCAATCATAATGCAACCGGGGACTCGTAAGGAGAAAGCAACCATATATTTTACTATGGTTTCAAATTTGTAATTATGGCCTTTTACACATAAGTATAACAAAGTACACAGTATAATAATAATAATAATAATAATAATAATAATAATACAAAAGATACTTCTGTACAGCAAGTAAATGCTTAAAGGCCTGAATTGCTCTTAATGTTCAGTTATACATAAATGCAACTCATCGTTCCATTTTTCACAAACATAGTATGGTTCTGGAAAGGGCTGAACTGATTTAAGCTGTTGAGTAGTCTAAATCCAGGCCATACAAACAGGCATGAGAAGCTGATTACTGATCCACAAAAGAAAGCACCCAATTGAACTATAAGTACAAATATTGATTGATCTCAAGTTCGAGTCTGCAACAGGCAGAACACTTCTCACAGAAGTTACTGATGCCCTTTCTTGCAGCAGTGCTGGAACTGCACTAGCATGAGCGTGGAGCCAAAGCAGGGTGACCCTCCAAGCTTTTTGAAAAGGGTTATCTGTGGCTACTTTCCACTGCATTATACACAGCCCTGTGACAGCAAATCGAGCACTGCTGTAAGCCTGCACTGAGGTATAAAATGAAGAAAAAAATAAAATAAAATAATTAAATGTAAAAACAGCCAGACCGTGTATCATTGCGCTTCTGTCTCTATCCGCCTACACTGAGCAGAGAGGGTGGCTTCGCTACTTCCTGTTTTGCATTTCTGACATTTTTTGGGCTAACTGAACAAGTTAGGGAGTTTGCTGATGATTAGGGTCACGATTAGGTCAGAATGCTGAATATCAAGTTTGGCAGAAATAAGTCAATAATAAGATTGAAAACCAGTCAGTAGGTGTGATGGGGCATATGGCTTGCGCTCCAGTTCTACAGAACAAGGGTTATCCGTGAACTCTTTTTGTGTTCACAGAAGCACACTCCATTACCTCACTGACTCTTTTCGCTACAGCTCTACCAAGGTGACTCTCCCCCTCCTCTCCCCTACCCCTGAAGCACTCATATCACAAAGGGATAGTGCAAGACATGACATTAATAAATTCATACAAAGATGTAACAGTGAAATTGCAAGAAAACCAGAGCAAGAAAAAACTACATTCTACATGCATTAGTCCTTTACATGTCTACAGTGTCTGACCGAAGTGAATTGCCACCCTGCTTGAATTTTTGAGGGAATACAGATCACTGTGTAATGAGTCATTATTCAGAGGAGGAGGTGGACTTCCACACTGTGTGCTTGTGTGTGTCTGTGTGTGTGTGTGTGTGTGTGTGGGTGGGTGTGGGTGGATGGGTGGTTGGGGGGCTGCAGGGTTTTATTTCTCAAATACTTTGCCTTGGAAGCCTTGAAACATTAGAAAACAAAAGTTATATCCACTCATTGAGCAGGTATTTAGGTATTTTTTTAACTTATTAATTCTGCTGTAGCCTATCGACAGAGAGGTTTAGCGTATTGTGTGTTCAGAGATACTCTTCAGCGTACCACTTTTCTAATGTGTGGTTATCTGTATTACTGTCACCTTCCTGTCAGCTTTGACCAGTCTGGCCCTTCTCCTCTGACCTCTCTCAATAACAACGTGTTTCTGCCCGCAGAACTGCTGCTCACTGGATGTTTTTTGTTTTTTAGCACCATTCTTTGCAAACTCTAGACAGTGTTGTGCAGGGAAATTCCAGGAGATCAGTAGTTTCAGAAGTACTCAAACCACCGTTTCTCGCACCAATAATCATTCCACCGACCAGTTCACTTAAATTAGATGCCTTCATGCATTTAGTTCCTGCTACATGATTGCCTAATTAAATATTTGCATTAACAATCTGGTGTACAGATCTACCTAATAAAGTGCTCACTGAGTGTATAAACAATCAAAATATATACCATATAGTGTATATACAGTCAGCTTGAGAATTATTAGCACCCTTCATAAATATGTATGAACAGAACAGAATGTATGGGTAAATAGAACAGTCTGCATTTAAATGTATTCTTGAAGGAGCTGAATTCCTAGGAAGATACAGTATGCGCTTCCAGTGGCCCACACTCCTGTAGCAATCGATGGACTGCTTGAGAAAATATATTTATACTTTTCAGTTCCCCCAAGCTATCCACAAAAAGCACATATGATTTAAATGGCCAATGGCATGAATGGGCAGGTAAATTGTGCCTAGCGAAACACATCAAAGACAGACTGTTAAAATCTTTCCTTAAGATTTGTCAGATGAAGGGAAAATGCACTACCTCAACATGAACAGGAACCGATGGGACCATTACCTGCTTTCACTGACGGAAACCTATTTACCAGTACCTGAATTCATACTCAGATTTAATCCTTTTTGTGTCCTTTGATTCTTAAGTGCATGTGATGTTAGATTGGATCAAGTAATTATGGTTGCCTGATTGGGTAATCTGGAGAATCATGTGTACTGTGATGCAAGTTCAATTCCACTGCTCCCATCCATGCAATGACAGAGAGGTCAACCCTCAGCTCAGGGAAGGAAAAAACCATCTCATGCCAGTTTGGGCCTAGATCATAGAACCTTTTAAGAATGGAGAGTAGCATGGAGCATCTGTTTAGCCATTGTTCTTAAGCATAATTTATCCATGTTTTCTTATCCCTGCATTTCGAACAGCCAGTTGTTTTCTAAGCCCACTGCCATGATCTCCATCCATTTGGCAAATTTAAATTCTGTACACCGGAGCGCATGCTGGCAGCTGCTGCCTGTTTTCCACTGGCTGAGCTGCATTCTGATCCATGCAGATTGCATGACTGACTAGAGGAATTGCTCTTGCATGATGTGACAGGGACAGGCAAGCTAATTGAAACCCTTTCTACCACAGTGAATTACAGGCTACCCTATGGCCACAGTTGGTACTGGAATGGTCAGGATTCAATCCCAGACAGTGGGGTGCATCCACACACTCAAAACCTGGTGTTTTACCAGGATGAATCATCTACCGGCTTACATTTACAGTAAATCGTTGTTTGTTCATCTTCATGCCAAATGTTTTTAACTGCTGATTAGTTTTTGCTTTGCAATCCACCATTCAAGCTTGTGTGGACTTTGGGCTTGGTTAGCTTGGCTTGGGCAGCCTGTAGCCTAGCAGCTAAAGTACATAACTGGGATCCGTAAGGTTGGTTGTCCAAGCCCTGGTGTAGCAATGATAAGATCCGCAGAGCTGTTGGGCCTTTGAGTAAGGCCCTTAACACCACATTGCTCCTGGGGGGTTGTCCCCTGCTAAGTCGAATCAAATGTAAGTTGCTTTGGATAAATCCATATATAACACATTATTATTATTATTATTATAGGAAGACACTTCATGTGCCACATTTTTGACAGTTGATTGGCCATTTGGGGTTGCTGGTGCATAATGCGGGGGCGACATGGCTCAGACATGGCTCGGGCAGTAAGAGCAGTCGTCTGGTAGTCGGAGGGTTGCCAGTTCGATCCCCAGCCCGGGCTGTGTCGAAGTGTCCCTGAGCAAGACACCTAACCCCCAAATGCTCCTGACGAGCTGGTCGGTACCTTGCATGGCAACCAATCGCCGTTGGTGTGTCAGTGTGTGTATGAATGGGTGAATGAGAAGCATCAATTGTACAGCGCTTTGGATAAAGGCGCTATATAAATGCCAACCATAATGATACAGAGACATCCCACCAACAGAAACCACTCCCAGACAACACTACAGTCAAGTATGTGCTAATGGCCTGGTCCAGATTCATTACTAGAGTTCAAAGCTTGACTGCACATTAGAACCCTGCCTTAACAGCATGTAGCAACCACAACGATCAACATTTGATGTATCTGGATGTATCTGTGTGCACCTGTATCCTCCAGTACCACAGATAGGAATGCCAATTCCCTCAACATATCCTGACCTATTTCTATACATATGTACAATTACCCATCCCCCACAGTGATTTATTTTACATAATTGATTACACATCAATTTAATGTCCATTGAAATGATAAAGTACCCTGTCTAAAGGCTAACTTAATCGTACAGTAGATGTTTCTCACAAACATCTGCCTACTAGCAGCACTTCTAATCATTGGGTAAAGGGTGCGATATCATACATGCAATTAATTAAATAGATTTTTTCTTCAATTAATTATATTAATAGTCCTTTATAAATCATCAGTATATTTACAATCATCATTATCATCATCAATGTGCCATATCTTTCGTTGCATGGTGACAAAACGACGACAACCCAAACACAATGATCTGAAATCAGACATTTATAACCGTGTTTTATTTTCTCTTGCTTCGGAAAGATCTAAATCTAGTAACGACAGGATAAATGTAATCCACATTTTTATCATCCAAGTACGAAAAATATTGAAAAAAAAAAAAAGCCAAACGGAAATATTAACCCCCCCCCCCCCCCCCCCTTTTTTTTTATGTAGTAAATGTTCTTACAATCAGACGCGTATGGTGAGATGATTATTACCCTATTCTACAATAGTAAAACCTCTGTCATAATCATTGAACACGGCAAGGCCACAAGACTTGGAAAAAAATATAGGTTTTCTAGAATTACAACTTCAACCGGGGTAGAACAGAAGTTTTTCACACTGATAGGCAAATAGAATACGTATAAGCATATAATATGCGTGAAAGCGTAGTAACTGCATGCCAAAATCAAACATTAAACATTTAGGGTAGAACTAGTTCTAGGTCTACAGCTAAGGGTATTACTAGCGGTGGTCATGGAGACATTTCATTGAACGTGATCCTCATACGAATATACCCCTGTTAATGGATACACTATAATCGCTTTAGCCTTGGAAACGATTGATTTGAAAGGGATTCGGAAGTGAAAGGGAAAAAAAACAAACATATTTAGTTAAACGACTGTAATGTCAGCTATGTAAAATAAGCAAATAATTCCACACGTAGCATGTGCACTAGATGCTCAAGTACAAGCACACCTACCTCAACAAAATAGAAGCAAGGCAACAAGGTAACGCTGTCTTTGGTCACCTTCCCTTTTTGTCTTTCTTTTGCAGACATGTTCGATCCTCTGTCTATCTTTGACAGTGGGGAAAAGAGCCAGCTTTATAACCAACTGATCCTGTGTCGTATTCGCTAAATGAAAATTATGCGAACACTGTTGCCGCTTGCTCCATCCTCAAGTGTTGCTATGAAGTATGCAATTTTCCCCGCAGCTCACAAGTCGCGAGCTAACCGATTGCTATTGAAACCCAGCAGCAGCACCAAACGTTCAGATGCAAACGCGGCTGACAACCAGTGCTAGTGATAATACAGGCACCATGGACATCCTTTCCCCACGTCTGCGTTGATTTATTGGTTTGTTATCGCTCCCAGATTTTGCGAATAATCGAATTCGTGAACGCAAAGTAATGCCAGAAAATGCAAAGGCAAGATATCGAGGGAACTGACGTCAGAAATGTGGTCAAATCTTTTCACACGGTGGAGCGCACGCGGAAACAGACGCGCATGCACACCAAAACAGCGCACGCATCCCCACCAAATATGTAATATGTTTCATGGCACGTATCATGGATACCAGATGTAGTAATACATACCTTTGACATCAGTTATTACAGCACCAAACCTATGCTCTGATAAATGTATTATTATTCAACGTTATAGATATAGATATATATATTCTGCCAGATATTTACTTCCATTATGTGGTTTATTTGTGAATTATTTATTTACAATATCAGAAAATACCTGGTTTGTGGCACACATATGGCTCTCTGATTCTTATATACTTTTCATGTCAAACAGAAAAATAGAGATATTTAGTGCATTGGACATTTCATTAACAGTCCAAGTACTTGGCAGTGAATATGTTTTATAAAATACTACAAAGTGACCAAATTCAGGTCACAAACAGATAAAGAGGTATTGGTAAGTGATGTTTTTTTTTTTATCTTGGAAAAGTGATGCTGATATACAGTGCCCTCCATAACGTTTCGGACAAGGACCCATCATTTATTTATTTGCCTCTGTACTCCACAATTTGAGATTTGTAATAAACTACATATGGTTAAAGTGCTCATTGTCAGATTTGAATAAAGGGCATTTTTATACATTTTGGTTTCACCATGTAGAAATTACAGCAGTACATATTCTCCAGGGCTCCATAATGTTTGGGACACATCAATAGGACACATCAATGTAAATTAAAGTAGTTTGGTACAATCTTTTGTTGCATATCCTTTGCATGCAGTGATTGCTTGAAGTCATGGACATCAATAGTTTATGGATGTCTTCTCTGGTGATGCTCGGTATTGTAGCCATCTTTAGCTCTTGCTTGTTTTGGGGGCTAGTCCTCTTATGTTTTCGCTTCAGCATATGAAGGGCATGCTCAATTAGGTTGAGATCGGGTGATTGACCGTTTTGAGTTTTGAGGCATTCACTTGAATTTGAGCAGATAGGATGTGTCTGTACATTTCAGAATGCATTTTGCTATGATCATCAGCAGTTATATCATCAATCGTAACACCCCCACCACTGTGTTTCACAGATGAGGTGGTATGCTTTGTATCTTGGGCAGTTCCTTCTCTCCTCCAGACTTTGCTCTTGCCATCACTCTGATATAAATTAATCTTTGTCTCATCTGTCCACATTACTTTTTTTCAGAACTGTGGTTGCTGTTTTAAGTACTTCTTGGTAAACTGCAATCTCTCCATCCGTGGTTTGCATCTTGCAGTGAAGCCTCTGTATTTCTGGTCATGAAGTCTTCTGTAGACAGTGTCATTGACAAATCCACAGTTAACACCTGAAGAGTGTTTCTCATCTGTCAGACAGGTGTTTGGGGACTATTTTTTTTATTATGGTGAGAATTCTTCTGTCACCAGCTGTGGAGGTCTTCCTTGGCTTGCCAGTCCCTTTGTGATTCATAAGCTCACCAGTGCTCACTTTCTTCTTAATTATGTTCCAAACAGAAGATTTTGGTAAGCCTAAGGTTTGGCCGATGTCATTAATCATTTTTTCTTATTTCTCAGTCTCATAATCGCTTCTTTGACTTTCATTGGCATGACTTTGATCCCTGTGTTGATAAATAGCAATAATAGTGTCCAAAGGTGATCAAAAGACTAGAGGAAAGAGTTGGTGCTGAGAGCTCTCTTATATCTGTATTAAGGAGGCAATTAAACACACCTGAGCCATCACAAACACCTGTGAACCATATCTCCCAAATATTATGGTGCCCTGACATGCGGGGATCATGTATAACCACTCCTGTCATTTCTACATGGTGAAACAAAAATGTATAAAAATGCCGTTTAATAAATCAAAAGCAAATGAAGACATAATGGGTCATCGTCCCAAACGTTATGTAGGGCACTGTATATAGCAATGAATCTTGAAATGCCTTATGGGTACTTTGGCATCATTCTAAGTAAAGGTATTCAGAAATATACATTTAAGTCTGGGCATACTGAACCAAATGTAACACTGTCTATAAGTGATATAACAGATACCCATATAAGCACTTTATAAGTATGTATACAGACATCCATAAACATTTATGTCACTCTCTGAAGCAGGTGGAACAATAATATAAATATATTCATGCTAGTCGTTTGGATTAAAACAAGCTTGCAAGACCCATTACATTTTGTTGTGCAGAAGAGCTAAACAAATGAGTATAAATGTTTTACTTTTTACTTCAACAAGTAAATAACTAGCTTTTGCACACTTTTCATCTGCATTCCCTGTAAAAATCCCTGGTCTGCTGTATATCCCTTTTCTTTTTCTGAAAACATCTTATTTTTACCCTTTTCATGTCAATGTAAGTTTCCATGTTATTTTGCATCCCAAGAGCTTAGTCGACACACAGGGAAAAATGTATGTAGACAAATGGAGGGAGTCCACACGTGTGTAGGGAGAAATAATCCCCTCATAAAACCACAAATAAATGACTCCTGCATCAGAAATGTCATCTTTTATTATGCAACAACTCAATGGGGAATTTGGAGCTATTTCAGGATTAGGAGTGATTTGTTCAGTTGTAAAACAATAATGCAGCCCTATTTTCATATGTTTCTTTGATTCTGTGGAAGCCCAACAGCAATAGCACACATATAAAATATACTGTACTGTACATCCAGGCTAAACCAATAAGCAGAAATTAACATTTTGCCCACTCACTTGTTAAACTATTTGTCACCTACAAACAGTCTAAATACAATTTTTCTAACTCTCCCTACCCATGCTCCACTGGCCTAGATTGATCTGTTAAAAGTTGAGGTATTAAACCAGTAGGTTTAGTGGAAAGTCCACATGAAGGAATGTACACATGAAGGGGATGCAGCTATAGCTCCAGGATTCATCAAAGCATGGGGATGAACCAGAGGAGGAGAAGGGCTTCGACACCTCTATGGTCCAGGACCTGGTTGGAGCAATCCATGAGCTTGAGGGGGGCTATATCAATATCAATGGTGATATTGTCTTCTCATTTGAAAAGTGATTTGTCCAGTGTTGTAGCTGTAGCTCCATTGTGTCTCTAAGTGCACCAGCCACAATAATTTGTATCCGTTAAAAAACAGAATATTTCCGTGAGAAAAAAAGCTTCTACTTTCACTGTGTTTGAGCTTCTGTAACTTTGTTTCAGTAATATCTGGAGTAATTGTGACTTTTGGAAAACAAATGACAAAAGGTTACCTGTCAGAAGAGATTACGCCTGTCGTCAAAATGGTCCAAGAATAGTAACCATTTTATTTTAGGTATGTAATTTTCAACCTTGTGTCAAGAAGGGGTTAACCTGGTCTGTTTAGGTCAAAATGTTTCTCAATCCACAAACTACCCATTCTCAACAAAACGTATGCTTTGAGTCATTTCATTGAGGCACATGATAATTAATGCTAATAATACAGCTTAGCAAATAGGGCCCTGCTTTATGTTGGACATGACAATGCATTTTATGTGACCCGATACTGTCTGTGTTGAAGTCAGCTATAGTACAATGAATATTAAGACAGGGAGGAGGCAAGATTACCAGTGAGTTGAATCTGAAATCAGTTGTTTGTTCAATAGCATTGCTTTAGAGCAGGTGGCGTGTGGATCCACAAACCTATATTTCACATGGATCTGATGAGCTAATCATTTGTGTCCAAAACCAGCCCTCCCAGATGATATAATGATAGACAGATCTGTGCAGAGCCTGCTGGGAACAAGATTAATACATCCAGGCATAATTAGTTGTTGTCAGAGGCTGAGGCCCAATTTGAGGAACACACAAGGATGGAAAACACGGCTGGCTGCAATTTCACCAGAAGCATAGTTTGCATGTTTGGACAGGGCATGTTAATTTTCACAAAAGCATATTATAAACATGGTGATATGCCCTTTGTAGAATTTTTTTTCTTTTAGTTGAACAAGTTTTAATCTGTTTGATACATTTTGAAGCATTGATTAATTTGTTCATAATTTTTGTTATTTACGCAACTGGCCCTATTGCCCGACAGACATGCTGGGAGGATTGGCCTTGTGTTTTATGTCCAGGTGAGCCTTCTCAATCATTGGTGTGTTCAGTCCTGTCCATGTACATCGTCACAAGGGGCTTAGCTAGTTGATGAACAGTCTGCTTACTCTTATCCTTGCACTTTTATTCGTAGCTACATGAAAGTCCATATGTATACTGTAAGTGAGTTACTATACAGATGCCTTTTTTGAAACAACATGTTTTAGGACCTCAAAACAAATTGTTAAAGACACTGAATATGCATGAATAGCCATGTCTTCTTTTTAAAACTGCCATCCTTGTTGGGTAAAAACTATGTACAAATGAGGTGACAAATAAATATGAGATAAGATTATTCAGCTGAAACCTAGAGCAGATTGACCAATGTTACCCTCTCAAGGTGTACTGTAGAATGTGAGGGCAGACAGATAACAGTTCATATTACATTCAGTTGTGAGAAAAAAAAAGATTGAGTGTGTGTGTGTGTGTGTGTGTGTGTGGGAGTGAGAGAAGAGAGAGAGAGAGAGAGAGAGAGAGAGAGAGAGAGAGAGAGAGAGAGAGAGAGAGAGAGAGAGAGCGAGAGCGAGAGCATGTCATGTCTTTGTTTTGTTAAAAAGTTGATTAGCTGGTCTTGGCAGGCTTGTGGTTGTCCTCACTTTGACCCAATAGCAGTCAGTGCCCTATGCAAAGAGTGCCTTCATACTTCACACCCCCCTCCTGAGCTTCAGTGGCTTTAAAATGCCAAGTATGCCCACTGTGTGCTGAAGGACAACCACCATTAGCTAATGTGACAAATATTGCTTTTCCTACACACCCTTTGTCTGTCTACAAGCATAAGTCAGTTTTGTGAAATCAGTTGACAATGAACTATTTCCACCCCCACCATAACAATGAAAACGGCAACCATTTCAATCAACATCATTATTAAAATCATCAATGATAACAGGTGATTTTTATTTCATTATTTTGGCTTGATGGTGGCTTTTGACATTATTCCCATTATTTATGTACTTGCTTTTTAGCTAAGCCATGGTAGGCACCTAGCTCACGGGTCAAAGCATGGTGTCTACAGTGTCAAAATATTGGCGCCAATATTTTAGTTTTTTTTTTCAAGGGAGAATGTGACATGTTGATATTTTTAAAATAATTGAAATTCCTGTTTAAGGGCATGGCACATGTTCATAATATAATATTCTTCATATTAAACCGTGTTTAAATCCAATCTGTGGATTGAACAAATGGTTCAAATGGTTCGCTGCGTATCATGCGCCACCCTGTGTTTATTATTATAGTTGCAGATCAGTTCCTTTTAGGTCATATAGAAATATACATTTCATATGCTAATATGTGTACGTATTGCAAAGGAATAATGTAGTGTTTTGTGACAACATGCAAAAAATGTTTCGTAAAATCTCTCATGGCCGTGTGTATCCGCTAAATCGAAATTACCATGCGCAGTTGATTGCGGGGTCCCTCTAATGGCCAGGTGTGCCTACGACTGTAATCACATCTGAAACGAAGCGGAAAACGCCAGGGGGCATTATGTCGCATTTCTCGAACGCGACCCACCGAAACTGGCTAACTGGAGTGTGAAGTAGGCTATAGGCGAGTCTTATTTAATCTTGCATGTATATTCTAATTTTTGTTTACTTCCCACTAACAGCATCTACACTTAATTAAAAAAAGAAAAGCACATAGATAGTTCGTTTGGACAGGTGTCATTGCCGTGTTTTCCCGAACAGTCACCGATTTAGCTCGTGTCGACAACGTTAAACATCAGATTTATATTCACAGAACCGGCCTTGGTGTTTTCTGCAACCACCTGTCCATGACAAGTCAATTATCTCCAGTTTTGTAAATCGTATTAATGTGTGAATTAAATAATGAATTCCAGGGTCCAGGGTAACATTAGCTACTCATATCTAGGTCTCATAACCCATGTTCTGACACAGATGTAAATTGATTTGCATCTGTGTAATGTTTCTATTCTAAGCAAGAAAATATACTTCATGCATCTCCAAAATTATTTAGAAGCTGAGAACGCATCGCATGTATTGCACTTCGCGATTCTAGGGGTAAATATCATTTATTTTATATCTTGTGATTCTTCTTTACTGAAGGGAATAGGGCATTTTACCAAACAAATACATTTCTTTATTTACTACTTCATTTTACCTGCAATTTGAAACCTACCAAACTCATATAATCAATTTTTTATTATCACTGAGTGTATTGCTATTGCTGTCAGCACTGGCCCGACATTGGTGGAGCAAACCTTGGTGGGGAGGACAGCAGAATCATTGGTCATCTTCCAAGCAGACTGCAGAATCATCTCTTGAGACTGCATCTGAATTTGATTCCCCAACTATCACCACCCAGCACCACTCCCACAGATTTTGGTATTTTTATTTTCATGGTTTCTTCTTAGGGTTCATTATGGATATAGTCTATATATTTATAATTTGTATGTTGGGTCTTGCGTGTCATAGCTAACTTTCACTAATGCTTGACATATAGTCTCCATTTTTGTCATAGTTTATGAAGTGAAAACAAAAGTTTTATCCAAATTGCCCATCTGTGTGGTCTATTGCCCTTTCACCTAAAGCTATAATTTCATATTCATGGCATTGTTTTTTCTTTTAGTCCCAGTGCCTCCTGACTCCACTAGGTGGGGTAGTCTAGCAGAAGTTGTTTTGATATTTATTATGTGCATCTTCAGTGTGTTTGTGTCCTCATCCTTCAGCTCTTTTGAATAAGCATTACAGTTTTATATGGAGGGAAAGCACAAATAAAAAATAATTGGTCCCACATGCAAAGATGATTGCTGCCATTATGCTGGACTGGTGACCAGGTGTGTGTGTGTGTGTGTGTGTGTCTGTGTGTGTGTGTGTGTGTATATATATGTCCCTTAAATTCTCTAAATTATCTGTCTCAATGCTTCTTTTCCGTAATACTGCTTTCGTTGCAATTAGGCCTGTTTGGCTTGGTACATAAACACAGCAGCATGCATGGATTTATTTTTATCCCCAAAACGTTCCGTTATTAAATTCTCAGAAATACAGTAGTTTGTTCATTCCAAATGCTTGCTGGTCTGAGCACCATCCCTGATCTCAGGGTTGTGAAAAACCAGTAAAAGCAGGGATAACAGCCTGTAAACATTTGGAAACAGCAATGTGGGATTGTGTTCTGTGCTGGCAGCGAATTCTGCTTTGATTATATCGTCCAGCTCAATTTAAATTGGATCTTCATTTACACTAATCATTTGCCCCACATAAATGCTAATTTTGTGGAAGGAGAACAATTTTCACTGATTATTCTCTTATCTGTTTCGATGATCTTTTTCCACCCAAACATATTCATCCATACAAATGCCTTCCTGGGACCCCTTTAGATTTTCAGTGAAATTTGGATATGCTCCTAAATAAAATTTTTACATAATGCATATTGTACAAACATGGCCACTAACTTGTAAATAGAACATTTTCTCATCTTCATGCTTGTAAATTGTATTATATTGATATTGATGAGGCGGCACGGATGGTGCAGTGGGTAGCACTGCCGCCTCACAGCAAGGAGGTCCTGGGTTCGAATCCCCGTCGGCCGGGGCCTCTCTGTGCGGAGTTTGCATGTTCTCCCCGTGTTTGCGTGGGTTTCCTCCGGGTACTCCGGTTTCCTCCCACAGTCCAAAGACATGCAGGTTAGGCTGATTGGAGAGTCTAAATTGCCCATAGGTATGAGTGTGTGAGTGAATGGTGTGTGTGCCCTGTGATGGACTGGCGACCTGTCCAGGGTGTATTCCTGCCTTTCGCCCAATGTATGCTGGGATAGGCTCCAGCCCCCCTGCGACCCTGATCGGGATAAGCGGGTTCAGATAATGGATGGATGGATGGATGATATTGATATTAAATTCAAAGTGCATTAGCCTGGGAATAACAGTTCTTGTATTTATTAATTTCTTGAGAACGTCTTTACTTTAAGCATTTTGTATTTCAATGTAAGGAAAATGCACACACATGCAAACACACACACGCACACACACACACACACACACTTCAATTAGCAACTTCAATCCCCATTGAATGCATGTTGTCCAAATATAGTCACTTGTAAAGTTAATATTGTTAACTTTTGTAAATGATGCCTGGCGCACCTTGACTTTTGGGTGTGATTGACTCATGTTTCCAATTTGCATGCATCATTGGCCCTGGTGGCAGTTGTGCAGTCAGCTCTGGACAAAGCCAATATAAGCTTACATTTTGGGCGAATATTTGCACAGTTATATTTGTCACTGAAATAGCTCATGTATAACAGAGACAATGTCCCGAATATCATTTCACAAAGCCTTTATTTGAAACCAAACAAACATCCCTAATATTTCTATTTGAATGGTTGTTGCAAATGGCAGATATGCTGTAAACAAAATATAAATTCAGATTTCGTATTTATATAAGCTGAACCACGCATGGTCATATTTGTGGAAACTCCACTGGACAGCAGGAACGATTGAAATGTTGTTTTTGTATTGAGACCTGTTGGAAAACTGAAGTAACAGAGTTTTTTGGTTACTGTCCACTGGGTGGCGCAATAACCTCTGGTTGAATGTTACTCAAGTCTTCTTGTTTGGTTGCGTGAATGTGAACGTGGACAGCAAGCTGTTCAGCTTTTCCAGAGCTGTTTAAACTTGGCTGACTTAAGGCTATAAGAGTCACCAAAGGGGCTGATGACTCACCTGCTACAGAGTCTAAAGACAATGCAACCCATTGGGATCCAGGTTGGGCGGCCCCAATCACACATCTCAGATCCATATTGAGATTTTAGTTGCAGTTATTACATTCCAAGTGCATTAGGCTGGGCATAATAAGTGAACTGGGACCAATACAAATTCATTTCTTTAAATCTATTTTTTATTTCAATGTAAGGGAAATGTACACACACACACACACACACACACTTCAGTCAGGCACTTCAATCTTAATCAATTGTATTTTCACAATTAAAGCTTGAAGAAGACTTCCCCAAAGATGTGTCTGTTTTCAAATTGTTCCATCCCTTTTCTTTTCCTATGTGGCATTGCCAACCATAACACACACTCATGCCATGGCCAGGTCATCTGTAACTACACAGGGTCCCTGCAGATGACCTGCATACACTCCTCCACAGCCCTTGGCTGGAAGCCAGTGGCTATTTCCAAAACTACTGTACGAGCCACACCATATCACACGAGAGCTACTGTCAGCCTGGAAAGGAGCATTTCTAACTGACGACACTCGCTAACCTGCAGACATCTGGTGAGTAGCTAGAGGTAGCTTATGTATTGGTAATCTGATGAGCTCTGGCTGACATAAACCCAGCCTAACACGAAGGACAGATGTGTGTCCTATTCATTGGTGAATAGCCTAGACTGGCGGTGTCCTGATACCAGTAAATGTGTTCACTTAGGGCCATTAAGGCTTACAATCTTCACATTTAACATTACGGATGGAATGAAGGATAATGGGACCATTCAAATGGCACAAGATTTGGCATCATGCTGGTGTTATATATTACAAAATTAGCTGGGCATGACTATTATGGACTCCCTCTCGCCAGTGTGTGTTCGTGTGTATGTGTGTTTGTGAAAAGGAGAGATTGAGAGCAGGAGAGATGGTAAGAGAGTCATGTATCTATGGAAACTAATGGGAACTAATCATTTGTAATAGCAATGTGCCTGTTCATGTTACAGTTATTGACATAAGCTTTATTTTCTAATGTGAGTAAAGTAGTGCACATTATTAATGATTCAATGGAATCTTAATCTTCTTAATTTTCAAATAAAAAAATAGTTTCCCCCAAAAAATAGGTTCCACTATTATTGGCACCCATGGATTAATACTTTGTGCAAACACCCCTGGCAGAGTCTTTTCCTATAATTTGGGATAAGATTACAGAACACATTTTGAGGGAGATCTTTTCAGAATCATTGATATCCTTAGGATATCTCCCTCTTCAGTTCAGACCAAAAGTTTTCCATGCAATCTAAGTCTGGAGACTGAGATGGCCATTGCAGAACATAGTTGTTATTTTTACTTAACAATTTCTGTGTGTATATTTGACAATGATGCCTAGAGTCATTGTCCTGCTGGACAATCTACCTATGACCAAGACTCAGCTTCCTAGCAGAGACAACCAGATTTTCTGCCAAGGTACTTTGTTGAATTAATTGTGCCATTCATCTTCAATGTTGCCCCTGGACCACTGCAGCAAAACATCTCCAAAACATCAATGGCCCACTACCATATTTGACAATGAGATGCTTCTCCTTGTATGCATTCCATTTTGCCTCTGAACATGTTGATGGCCAAAATGCACAATTTTGGTCTCATCTGACCATAGAACTCTCTTCCAGTCATAATTCTAATGAGGTTTGGCAAAATCAAGATGCTTGGTTTTATTTAATGTCATTGGTAAGGGCTATCTTCATGCCAGCCTTCCAAAAAGTTTGCTGGTATGCAGGTGCCATTTTATGTTTCTTCTTTGACACAACCAATCTCTGCAATTCTTGAACTGCGATCCTTAGATCCTAAAAATCCCACATCGCTGTCATATGCAGCAAAGTTATGGGGTAGTTAGCTTTAGCATAGTGGGGATGGGGTAGATGTTTGTTTGTACCAGTGCTAGCTAGCGTTGCTGTGGTATGTTTCAGTCCGATGCACTGCAAAATAATGTAATATGAGCAGGCATACTCACAAACACATTAATTAATCGTTGCTTTTATTTTTTAAATAATTTAAATGGGTTTAAGGCAGGGGTGCACAGCAAGAGTCCACTTCAGGATTTTTTGTCGACTTCTGCTCTTAATTGTTTAAGTAGCAAAATATTCTCTTGATCAAACATTCGTATATGCACCAGCTCAGCTGCAGGCTGCTAGGGAATCCTAAAGATTGTACCATGCTCAAGTACAAGAGCGAACTAACATCGTTTCTAGAGCTGTCATAAAAATAAATTGGTTATTGGTTGTAACAAAAACCAGCTCTCAGGTCCTCCAGGACCAGAGTTGTGCACCCCTGGTTTAAGGTTAGCTGCAGCACATTCACACACATTGTCTCTCTGTGCATTGTATTAATACTGAAATCTCAAGACGTTCTTCTGTGTGCTCTTCATTGTCCTGCATTTGATTTCACGGAGAAGGGTAAAATATCCTAACAGTGGTTAGCCACCAAGGCAACCCTTTATTTCACTAGCCCAGCTGTACAGCCTATCCATACATGTTGCCTCTTGTGCTCCTCCTTCTCCTTCAATTGACCAAAATGCTTTTAGATATAGTACACAGTAATGACTGAGCATGGTTGTTTTATTGCATTTTGAAGTTGAAGTCTTCCTTTAAAACCAGCATAGAATTCACTCTGGAGCAAATGGGATTGTTCAGACAGTTTTAGAAATGTCTTTTGAAAAGTATCTTTTTGTTTATCTGAGCAGATTGATTATGCAGACACCAAGAGAAATGCAGATTATTGCTCATCAGAAAGCCAGCATGTCGAGGAACTTCCCTAGTTAATTCATTATCACCTTCACCCAGAACACATTCAGTTCTGTTTCCCACCTGTCACTCTGTTTCTCACATCTCCTTTCTGAGAAAATCCTCATTTTGGCAGGCTTAGAAAAGGCTAGTTTCTAGAAAGCAAAACTGAGAAGTACATTGGCAATAAAACACATTTCCTAAATCAATATATCAATATGTTATGATGACAGATTTCTGGAATAAGACTGTTTCTGAAAGAAAAAATAATACCCCGTTGAATGGAATACACTATATATACTAAACATTTTCTTTTAATGTGATCTAGCAATGTTGTTGTTGTTATTATTAAAGGGGCAATAGGTAAGATTTTTGTGTTAAAACGCTGTTACAAGGCCATTGTAAATCCCTTCCTGTCGTTGAAAAAGGCTCATTGACACGTTGACTCACCCTCTGCCTGTGTTTATAGTCCTTAAATTCTGGTTTCAAAATATACAGTTGATGGGCCGTCACTCTGTACTAAAACATTGCACAGCTGTGCAATAATTCAAGCTCTTTGGTTGAAAAATGGTTCTAATTTCCACAGCCAATAGCATGGGGGCTTATATTGATTGTTCACGTGTAGCTGCCAAAATTGCATTCCAGACAAGCTGTCACTGAAAGTCTGTATACTATTGCTTATTATCCAAGTGAAGACTACAAATATAGTTGTAAAACAATATCAGTTCACCTATCGGAAGCAACAAGCAAATTAGCCATAGTTAGCTTGACGAATTTACAAATGTTCACCTGAGGCAATACAAACATAGTTGCAACAATGCTCACATTGCCTCACATTTGTACATTTGTAAATGATATGGCTAATTTGCTTGTTGCAACCGATAGCGAACTGGTATTGTTTTATAACTAGATGTGTATTCTTCGCTTGGATAATAAGCGATAATATACAGAGTTTCAGTGATCGCTTGTCTGGAGTGCAATTTGGGCGGCTACACATTCCTTTTATCTTCTTACATGTTTATCTTCTTCACGTTTCTTGTCTCAAACGGGAAGTTGCAGTTGCATCATTTATGATCTTATTTATATAGCCAGCTAGTTCCATAGCCAAATAAGTCGCTTGCTCATAATATAGTTAGTTAGCTAAAGTGAAAACTTCAAAAAGACAAAACATGTAAATAGTGTTGTGCAGCACACTAAAGTCAACATGTCATTCGGCGAACATTTTCTTAATTGAACACTTCGAAAAGACGGCAGGCTCTGTGGCGTTTGTCATTGTAAACTTTCTAAAACAGTGCATGTTGTGGTTTGAGGGTGTTTGTTGCTGCAATTCCTCTCTTAGGAATCCGAAATTACCCATTGTACCTTTGTTGTATTTTATTATTATTATTATTATTATTATTATTATTATTATTATTATTATGGGACATAACATTGTTCCAGGCTCCATAAAAAAGGGTGCCATGGGTCACCACTCGGGGTTCCACTCATTTGGCAAAATTAATTTTTTTAAACTAATTTTTTTTATTTACATGAAATACACCTAATATATAATCTTCCAGTCATGTTTGCTTTGCTCATAACCATAGTTTTCATAGTATTTTCAAAGTTAAAAGTTTCAAAGTTAAATATCAATGCTGATTGGTTTAATTCCGCAGTCCATAGGGCATCTCCTTGTATGAGGTGTTAACTGATACTGAAACATCTTCACTGATACAATCCTTCTCTGGGCTACAGCATGGCAATTTATGCATTGCCCTGGGAGCCCTTTTCATGAAGGCTGTGCTGTTAAAGTTTGGCTGAAGGCCACCATCAGCTCTCGCAAGGTCAAGATTCAACACCAGCCAGTGGACCGCCAAATTGCAAATTGAAGCTATTAAATGTGTCTACAGTCCAATTAGATGATAACCAGCCCAGGCTAAATATATTGGAATTCAGTCTATTCACCTAGAACACACTATAACCTTGCAATCAGTGTCCAGGCCCCATGATCCAGCTCGCAATTGAAATTGGGCTGTTTTTAACATTGTTCGCAACCCCTCCTCAGAACTCCTCTTTTTACATTTTTCAGACTTCTGGGGATCTGTTCAATTCTTCAGGGGTCTGATGAAGACGAGGCATGAATTTCTCATGAAGCTTGGCTTGCAAGATAAGCCCAGGCCGCTTGAAGCTTGAAGCTTTGAAGTTTCCTTCCCTCGCTTTCCTCATGGTAACTGCCGCTCATTTATATGGTGACGCTTATGATTAAGTTGAATGAGTAAGTGGTCTAGCTGTTGGGCATGTTTATCAAAGGTCTTTGATAATACATGATATGTAATTCAACAACAAAAACAATGCCTCAGTTAGTGTACAACTGTATCAGTCAATTTAGATATAGGGACTGAATTTCCTGTTTTGAAATTACAATACCAGCATGCCATAAAAGCAGCATTTTTCTCCTTAGCCAAAAGAGCCCCCTGTATGGACAGTGATCAATAATCACAAGCCAGTGTTAATAATATACAGGCCATATACTTTTCCGCCTCTGTGCTACAAAGTAATAATTGTCTAAGACTACAGATATTGTGGGAGAGCAGTTTGTTTTACAGCTGATCACAGTGGAGCAAATGCTTATTGGAATCCAGCCAAAGCATTTCTAAACTATCAACAAGAGATTTAAACTCAATAATTTTCAATAAACAACCCACAACAGTAGACTTCTTATAATACAATAGTTAAAGTTTTGCAGTTTTTTTTTTAAGGATTTCTGAAACATTAGACCTACCTCTTCAGGGGATAACAGAAGGGAGAACACAAACGACCATGGGAAATATATTTTAGTGCGTGTTATAACACATTAAATTTTATTACAATGGATTATAGTGTAATATGAATTTGTTGAACTTCCCAAATCAAAATTTCCATCACACATTTATTGATAATATATGATATAAGTCTGGGTCTTTTTGAGCATTACAACACACACATTATAAATAAAGTTATTGTTGGAGATTGAATTAAGGGCATTGGAAAATTGGCATTGAAAATATACATATAATCTGGTGCAGAGACCGGTAAGTGCACATGCTTAGTGGAAGATCATTACTGTTCATCATATGCTTACCAGAGCATAAGAGCAGATCACATTCAGTAGTTAAATGCTGCACAGAAAAATATTCAACAAGGGAATTTGGTGTTTAATGAAATATTAATGGATAAGACATGAACACATTGCTTGTGGCTGAAGAGTCCAGGTTTAGGGCTTTAATTAAAGTGGAGAACTCTGAAATGTGAATCAAGAACTCCCAGTCTTTCAAAAATAGAAATGTTAATTGTTTATTTTTATCAATTAACAAAATGCAAAGTGAGTGAACAGAAGAAAAATCTAAATCAAGGAGGAGTTAAAACTGGGTGTAGGAGGGTTAAGACTGGGTGAGGAACAGCCAAACTCCGCTTCCAAGGTGAGGTTGCTGAACACAGTTTAATGTCAGAAGTCATAGACCATGGCAAGCACAGCAACAAGACACAAGGTAGTTATACTGCATCAGCAAGGTCTCTCCCAGGCAGAAACCACCATAGTGCTAAGCTTGGATTGATCTCAGCTTTTATTGTGTAAGGGTAAGATCATTATTACCATGCAGGGTAGTGAATGGAAAGGTTTTGAGGAAATTGAATGCGGAACATCTTGTACAGTACACTTGTAGGACAGTTTAAATCAAGTTAGAGGATCTGGGCTGCATGCATCCTGTTGAAATGATAGTTTGCCACCATTTTATGTACTGTGCTGGCGAGTTCTTAGTGCTTCACATCACAGATAACTTTTTAGGAGCAGGTAGGGGAGACCGGGGCTTGTTGTCACATGGGTAAGTTGTCACACTGTTAATATTTTCACAACCAGAGGGCGCTACTTAAAAGTGGAATACTAGTTTTGTGCCTCTATATGGTCTGATGTCATATCCTGTTTGGGAAACCAGAGCACACTGTAAAGTGAGGTGAGCATATATTTCCCATTTTTCACAATGAAAAGTAAAAAGTATCAACTTGATATGTTTTGTAATAATCTTCTTCTAGTTAAAAATCTTAACAATTATACATTTGCACTTGTTAGAGGAGAGAATAGTGTGTCTTGTTATACTTTAGCTAGTGTCCTGCTTTAAGCTAATTTTAAGATATTGCTAACATTAGCAAACATGGCAGTTTGGGACAACTTACCCGCTCATGGGGCAACATGGGGCAACACGTGTTCACGCTCACTATTTAAATGCCTATAAGTCTGTACTGAAACAAGATATGAAAATGAAATGAATACAAAATATATGCCTGAGACTTTGTTCTTTCATTTGGTATGAAATACCAACAATAACAATATGATGTATTGATCCCAAGATATATAAAAGAGTGTAAAAAGTGTGACAACATGCCCCGGTCTCCCCTACTCATAGTGAGAAAAGGGCACACCAACCTAGAAACATGCAGAAATTGTACAGAATATTATTTTATCAAGATGAATGAATATTAGTGACAGCAATAATAAGTGTTCTCTTTTTTTAGCCAAGCAAAGGGGCATGGCACATCAGGCGCTTGGGGCAATAGGCAAGAGCACAGAGTACCATCCCCCACCCCACTCCCTGCATGCACAGGCGCCTGTAATTCTATGCATGTACTGAATTTGCACAAATGTGTGTTTTGTATCATTTTGCAACATGCAATATGCATTACATTATGCTTTCTGCATTTCATAAATCATGATGCTGGGTCAACTGAAATGTGTTGCACAAGCATCAGAAGTGATTTAAGAAATACATGAAGCATACAGTGATGTCTATTTTTATCAGGACAACATTAGCAACATCAAGACATCAATTACCAGCAATTATAATTACAATCACAAAAACATAGAATTGAAGGCTGTTTTGATTTGACCCAAGCATGCCAATTTCAATGGCATCAGTGCACTGCTATTTTGTAAATCAGTGTTGTTAATCAAGATAATTGAGTCTCGTATGCCAATGATAAATGCTTGATAATATTAATATATATAATCTGTACAAGCTATAGGATAATTGTCAACTGTCATTTTGGATATGCCAATGAATCGTTTAAAATGGCACTGGAAATTAATTCATATTGCGTGGAGTTATTGTTGGGATATTCACCTAAACATGGGAATCCTCAACATCTTTTGGCTGACATTTCAGAAGACACATGCCACATGCACTTTACTTTTGAACTATACATTTTCTTTCCAACTCATTCCATCTGTATTGCTACTATTATTGTCAGTTATTTACGTGTATTCTTTATACTTTTGCAGCCATAGCAGTGATGGTGCACATGGTGAGGTTTTGCTGCAAATATGTGTCGCTAATCCGGAGACAAACACGCGCAATCCTTGAAATAGTTAGACTCATCTGGCAGCTGTAAGATCTAAGAAACAGTCGAGCTATAGTGGTCTACAACTCTATGTCATCGAGCGCTGTGAGAGACAATCGTTCTGACAAGTTGTTAAAGTATTTTTCTGAGCGTAAAGGTTATAGTCGCTTCGCTCTAAGCAAGTGTCTCTCCCATGACCAGAGGCGTTCTCAACACGCGCACACGTGAGCGGTTTTTTGACTCACGCTTTTATTCTCAGCGTTCATTCTAGCTGAGCGCCTGAGCGGATCCGGACAGAGAGCGCGCTGTCGCACGCAATTCGATGCTTTACGGATTATCCCCTCAAACTGTCGATACATGAAGAAGGAACACGAGGCAGAAGGGATATTATGCCGATTTTGCAGTAGGAAGAAAGAGGAGGGAGGCAGCAGAGCGTTTTTGATGACAGCGGGTCTCCATCGCCCGTTCCTTTCTCTGTAACGACCATGCTTTATTTTCAGTTGGTAATAATGGCTGGGACAGTCATGCTAGCTTATTACTTTGAGTACACCGACACTTTCAGCGTGCGTGTGCAGGGATTTTTCTGCTATGACAGTTCCTACACGAAGCCCTATCTTGGACCGGAAGAGTCGAGCGCTATACCCCCAGCGGTCCTATATGCAGTGGTCACTGGAGTGCCCGCACTTGTGGTGAGTTGTGTTCTATATGTTACCTGTAGTGTGCGAACAGTGCGCCGCGATGGACCATGCCATAGCCTACAACAAGGCTCCTTACATAGCCTACTTAAGTTTTAATATCAGTCTGGATTATGAGACCCATCATGGCAATTCAATATCAACAAGAGCAATCGTGCCATCTGTCAACTTTAGGCATTTGTTTTAAATAGACGTATAGCTTTAAATACTATTTATTATAAAATGTATATACTACAGTTACGAGTTAAACATACAAAATCAAATGCCTTCGTATAATTATCAATTATGTAGCCTAATTGCAAGTGCGTTGTTATGTGCATTTCTCTCCATAAAAGCGGTCCAATTCCATTTTGGAGAAAATATTGACAGTTTGTTTAATAACATTTAAAGTCGTCATGCAGCAGCTACTATTTCCTGATAGCGTTTGAGGTGTAGACTATAGCAACGTAATTTATTGTGAAGTGAACCCATAATTCAACGTTCCAGACGTCCACTGCCATTTCGTTTTAATAATGCAAGCCAAAAAAAAAAAGAAGAAGAAAAAAGAAGCAGAATAGTTTTACAGCTTTTCTTGCATTTTAATCAAATAAATATTCAGTCTATGCTTATGAGTAGAAGCAACACGGAGTGGGTTAATAGGGTTGTGTTGGTAAGGGGGGTGTGTGCGAATATACATTCAATCTGTTCAGACATAAATCGGCGGCAGTGGTTATCTACGGCAGAATCAAAGTGCATCGCCCTGCAGACAAATATCACCCATTCCCTCCTACTCCATCTCTTCACTTTCATGGTTAGTGTCTGGTGTGTAGGCTATATCGTTAATTTCCGCCTTCAAAATCTACTACCCGTGCAAAATATTTCATGTGCGTTGTCCTACATGTTACTTTGCTTTTAAGGCATCAATTCACGCTGCATGCTTAATTACAATTGTTAGGACTTTCTGAAGGCTGTCGTTGTTTCCGCAATGTACTCTTCAGCACCTCTTAGTGTTTATCACCTGGGAGTTTCTGACATAGGTTGGGCTGTCCTTATTTTTCGTCCTAACCTCTTAAGATGCATAGTCTTTGTGGTAGAATTTTGCCCCCCATGTTAGCAACATACAGCTAGTCATCTGGTTAATTTATTTGAATCAGATTTTACTCTTGACCTGTGCATTAACCAATCCAGTAGGTGTTCCATAAGAGGAGGGAGACATCAAAAAATTGCATGCTTATGATATCTGATCAAACAGTTGAGCTGTAAAATTGCAATAAAATTGGTTAGGTGGTAACACATTAGACGGTGCTTTGCTTGTTACCCTTTGGGACACACTCTTTCATGTGTCTCTCTTAGCGTGGTAAATATTCATTTCTTATTTCACTCATCATTTTCTGTGTCTGTTTATTACCATAAGCAAGCGTTCATAATGACTAAAAATAACATCTTCATGTGCTTGGCTTCCATTCCATTAAGTAGGAAAAATGTGCACACAGCACACCAGTATTATGTACTGAAGTATTATGTACTGAAGTACTGAAGTTCTTTTCTTAAGCATGTTTTTTCAGTTGAAGTCACAGAAACAGTAGACTATTCAGTTCAGTTTATTGTGCCACAGTAGGCAAGTGATAGATATATTTTAGCTTATCCTTGTAAATCGTTTTGTATTTTGGTAAGTGCAAACAAAGAGCAAAATGGACAATGCAGGGATGTCCCATATTGTATTCATACATATTACAATTTGTGTGGTTCTTGTTTTTCTTTACAAAAACAAATAACCAAGACTAGAAATTTGGGTACAAGGGCAAAATGGTGCTGCAGACAGCCATTTACACAAATTTATCAAGCTTCGCGAAGTTATGCTCCCCAGCGCAGCTTAAATTGCGATAATTATATTCTTCCAGAGGTTTCTCAATGTCACATAGGTAATTTGGGCTGTGCTGTGATCTTATCAGTATAAAAGACTGAGGGAGCATCATTACGCTTCCAGCAAATTGTGCTAATGAATATCTACACAGTGCTAACATGTGACACCCCTGGCACACATAATCAAACTAATCAAGGCAAAAAGGAACCAGCAGAGGCAAGTAAAATATACTCTACCTACCAGTAGGAGAGGGTATAAAGTGCAATTATGCACATGCCATTTCTAAAAATTGTGCCTACCCATAGACCAGCCAGCTACAGTACATTGTGACTGTTGCATTCATCAGAATCTAATATGTTCACATCTGTACGGTGACTGAGCACAACTCAATTGCAGTGTCTGCTGGAAATGGATGTGGAAGGTCAGCTGGATGTAATAGCAGAAAGTCAAGTGAGTCTTCCGAGCATGGGAGCAGGGCGTAAGCTATCTTCAGCAGGTCAGCTGCCCTGGATGGCGGCTCCCCCTGCCACCTACAAGGAAATGCATCCAAACCACCCGGGATAAGCAACTAATACATTATTTTTTTCCCATTTAGCTAGAGTGAGAATCACACTCCATTATTCAGCTTGAAGAAACATACTCGAAAAAGTGTAATACCATACAATTCCATACAATGTTTTTCTACTGCCACAATTATGAAAAATCATAAGACCAAAATATTTTTGTTGATTACTTTGCATTGCATTACCTGAGCATAACACACTATTACAGCATGTGTTTTGTGTCTGTTTGGAGTGCTGCCGTAGTGCATGACTATCTCATTGTCTCACAGTCAGCCTTCTAAATATGATGGGTTTTATCCAGAACCAACTGTCATGTCAACATTTGCAAGTAATGGCCAGCTGGTTCGAACGTAAACCCAAAGTTGTCTGCAGGTCCTGAACTGCAGTGTGTGCACTGGTCAGAATGACATAGAAAATGACACTATATCAGTATCTGTTAAAGAAAGGCACATCACATAAGCATGAAAAAGTTGACCATAACAGTCTCATTGATACCTGGTCTTGACAGGAACATCAATGTACAGGTTAGTGAGCCCCACTCTATATACTGTAACATTTGGTCTGGTCTGTCTGGTAAAGGAACCTAAAGAGCAGGCCAACATAAAAATGAGGCCAGAGCAAGCAGGTGCATATACAGTACCATGTACAATGTGACTGCAGTTTGGACAAACTTCATGTTTCACACATTTGCTTCATAGACACCACTATCTGAAGAGAATTATGCATCAGTCGTATCACTGCTTATGTACTGAAGCTGGTTAGGTACCATTGTACACTTTGGGTATGTGTTGCTCAGTGGTACAGTAGAAGTGCTTTATCAGAGCACTGGGATTGTACCCAACACCCAACTTCTAACCATAAACTTATGTGGTAAACTTCAAGGTTGCAAGCCCAGTGGCTTATCTATGAATGTGCATTGATTCAGATTTGCTTATGGGTTAGAGGGGCCAATTATTTTCTGTTAAACATTAAATTGATAATGTTTAATAATTAAATTTGGCTCACATGCAGAATAGTCCACAATGTTTTTAATCATATACACTAGATCTGATTTGGTATTGTGGAGTATTTTGCATGTCAGCCAAATTGTGTGGGTAGGGCTGCCAACATCAGGCTTGTTACTTACTTGTCTAATGCTACCATATGCAAACACTAGATTTACTCATTAAAAAATGAGTAATTTTCTGAAAAAAAGTGAAGATGTCACTTACTTTGTTTTTCTATGGGCACAGCCTGTTATAAAGCCATTCAATCTGATTTCTGTGTTGAGTCACCACGTATGTTCTTTTGCAATGGTGTTGTCGAGGACCCGGCCCTAGGCCCCCCTGATGAGAGATTGACGGGGGATGGGTTAGAAAGGAATGCATTGTTAACCCCTCGCACACGCCATCGAGGTGGTAGTAAGAACGCCTGTAAGAAGAAAAATATGTGGTTCACAGATAATGAGCAGCCATACTTGTCAGTAGAGGAGTCTGAAGTCGGGGGACTTAGATTTAGGGTTTTAAGGAGCAAGGTTAAAGTTCTGACTGAGAATACCCCAACCCTACAGGGGAGGGGCACAATGCCTGGCTAAAGAAAAACAAAAATAAGGAAAATGGAAGGGATGTCAATACCGAAAGAAAATTAAGAGGCTTCAAGGGCCTTCCTGATTATAGCACAAATAATTTATCAGATAGATTCAAAGGACTGACTATAGAAGAGTTGGTGGATGATTTACACTCAGCTATTGGCTGGATGTCCTTTGTAGATCCCTTAAGGCGCCGCAGAGAGGGGCACCTGAAGAGTGTGTTGAGATGGTGGAGGGCACTAACTTCTGGCTTGTATGAAGTCAAAGTTTGGAGAGAGTCCAAGGAGAGATTATGACAGGGAGACAAATACCAGTGATGAATAGGTTAATTAAAAAATTACATAAGAGGTAGTGTTTTTCCACTCGTATATTAAGATGGTGGAAATTCCCAAACCGGAGGGGCACATGAGATAAAATATTGGGGAAATTTCTTTTGAGGTATGAGAAAATGACAATTGGAAAAACAGAAATAATTAATATGATCATTAAAAAACAAGTTACAGTGTTATGAAAAGGCATAATGGCCATTGCTCTTCATTGCAGGCATTTTCTTACAGTTTTGCATGTTTTTGTTCATCACTCAACTGATAAAGAAATCACATCCTTAGCTTGAATAATACACCATACAGCCAGCAAAGCACAGCTCAGCCCACTTGCCTCTGCAGGCTCTATGACCATCGCAGGTGTGTGGCTGTCAATCATCATGGTCACTGATGGGTTTCAGGTTATTGCCATGTTTAGAAATATCCTGGAATAAACTGCTGACTCTCCCATTGAGTAAGCGCTTGGCTTCATTGAGGTGATTTCATAGGTACGACAAAGTCACATTTTTTCTTTTACACAGGGATAAACCATTAAAGCATTTATAATATGATGACAGTATCAAGTTTCCACATTTCCCATTGCACTAAACCGGTCAATATCTTCTCTATAGTATGAAAATCAAAAGCTCAATGCCTTCAATACAGTGTATTTGTTCATCTGCAGTCTGCCTGCAGGGGCCTGTTCCACAAAGCAGGATAACAGAGTTATCCAGATAGCTGCACAAAGTACAACCTGGAAAGCCCTTTTTTTCTTCATATACATGTTCCAGATTGGGGTAGTTTTACTGAGGGCAGATATCGGGCTAACTCAGTAATCCTGCTTTCTGGAACAGGCCCCTGTTCAGCATGTCAAGGTCCGGTGAAGGCCTCTACACTGTGTGTTGGACACAGTGGTCTGACGTAGCTACGGTGATGATGGTGTGACCTGCAGCTATGCTCAAAGTGGAGTGCAGTGAGAACTTTCTACTGCATCTAAGCCCCAAGAGGGAATCCTTGATGAGGACCGTATCGATGGAGTTTTCTTTTTTTAATCAATTAAAACAACCCTTCTCTGCAACTGATCTACACTGATCATGTCTCATATGTGAATTGCATTGACTTCTTGGACCTCACATCGCTTTTTATGTACTGCAATATCACATATGAAGGCCTGCATGTTTTGCACTGTAGCCAATTAGCAGCCGATCTTATTCAGAGAGACTTGCAAGACCTATATTTTACGTGGTATTCATTTATATTGCTGGATTTATACTACAGTAATTTAATTAATTCAAAAAGTTAAACACTCATTTATCACTTGTATCTTGAGATTCTAGCACCTCGTGTTGCACTTTATCTTCATCTAACACTTTAATGTGGCACTTATTGTACATCTTCACCTCTCATCTTGTAATCATGCCTCACTTTAGTTTATCATTTACAATAATTTTACTGAGTTAGCCTATGCTTACTGTGTGACCTAGCCTTGTTGGTCATGGCTATGGATACCTGATACTTATGATAATTGCCCCTTATCTGACCTGTGTTCTGTAGTTGTTCCAATGAGGTTTGGTATAAACTTTTTGTATATTGCTTTGATGAAAGTGTCTGCCAAATGGAAAAATGTGATATAATGTTGTGCCCTTCCCCACGAGAGATATCCAGCTGCGTGGATAGTGGATGGTGAAGGCTAGAGTCTGTCTGGCATATGCTGGCTAACCGACAGATTTAACTTGCATCACTCTGCCTATCCATGGTGCTTTTAATCGTAGTTAAAATAAAATCACATTCAATTTACAGATGATTTTTTGTGCAGTTTTCTCTAAATAGTTTACCTAAATCAGTCTGAATGCTGCCCAGATCCTTTTTCTGAGCAGGGTAATGTAATGTAATACATTATAATGTAATAATGATGTAATAATTGAATGTAATATAAATCAAATGATATGCTCATTAACCCAATGATGTCACTCAAATATGTAAATTAACATATGGCATAATCTTCTTCTAACATATCTGAAGCCTATTCCACCATACAGTGGACACACACTCATATGCTCATAACTCAAATTTAGACTCTCCAGCCTAATCACAGGGAGAACATGCAAACTCCACTTAGAAAGGCCCTTAGTCAGGATTCAAACCTGCTACTTCTTGATGTGAGGTGACAGTGCTACACACTGCCGAAGGATATACTGTGTCTCTGGTCTTTTTCTCAAGAAGCATATATTCTACTATACTGAAGCTATACTACAAGAGACTTTCAATAAAAAATAAAATAAATAATATTTTTGAAAATATTCACTGCAGCATGTTTCCAAGACAACATGTCATCCAAGACACTTGTATTGTGTCAGAAATGTAAAATACTTAAAGCTTTTGTGCAGGGTCTCCGGAGGATATAGACAAAACCCTGAAGGCAAGTACCATAGAGGGAAATGCAGAACATGAGAGTTATAGCTTTAGCAGGTGTCTGCAGCAGGTGCAGTGGAGCTCTCTGATACATAAATTATGACCTGTGCTACAAGCGTACAAGCTGTGACCTACAGCAGTAATTTGTAGCTGTAGAAATTATTATTTGAAAGGGAGGTTGACTTACTGATGGGTACATCTGGACTGTGCAGCTGACATAAACACTGATGTGACTTGCCAAAGTGGGCCTTGTGTCTATTGTCTGTGTGTATGTTAAACAGAATGAGAAAACAGACAGGATGGAGAAAAGGACAAAAATGGACTGCAGTCCAAACCCTGGTATATTTCCAATAAGTAACTGTAATTCAAATTATATACCAAGGACATGTAAACCCGATAAAATTCTTATAAAATAAAATAAAAACCTTTTCTCTTTTAAATATAAATTTCAAATTTTGCAGCCGACATGCGGCTGAACATGTCCAATCTTACCCTTAATGTCCAACTATCCCCAACTGCAGCTGTGTTCATGTACAAACCACACTGCCAATTCAGGAGAGTGTAGACATCTGTGGTTCTCCCCTGAAACATGTGCTGTCACTACTCTACAGCTAAGCTCACATAGTGTGGAGTCGGAGGAAGAGCTTTTGGATGCGGTTTTCGTGTTAGTGAGCGAAGAAAGGCGGCCACCTGACTGACTGAACCCTGCGCAGTAAAACACTGTATACGCAATTGCATTTAATTGAGTCTGAATTTAGGACCATGTTGTGTCTTGGCCTACATTAAAGGCAGTGCACGGGAAGAGAACATTTTGAAGGCTGTTGTCACTGAGATAGAGGACATGCTGTTTCTCTACATAAGAGGTGCAGTGGGAGAATATTTCTTCTATCGCCTCTCTCTTGTGTCAGTTCCTGTTTATTTATCTTGCTGGTGCTTAGGCACATCTGATTTGATGTGGAGCTCTCTTGCAAGAGAGATGACAATATTATCTAGGGTGCTTAATAATGTGTGGATGGCTGCTCTTAAGAGCTTACTTGGTTCCTCAGCCCTTCACGTTGATAGACCCTATGAATAATTCATTCCTCGAGGTCCGTTCATTCTATCAGTCAGATCTGTAAAAGCAAATCAATTTGGCTTTCCGACCTCTAAGCTGGCCAGTCAAAATCTGCATGCATTTATTGTTCCCACTTTATTATTTATTTATGTCAGTAATAGTGTTTTTTGCTGGTATTCTGGACAGCTTTGTTTCTCTTGTTTCTGTAGGATGTATTATCTGAACTGCGCTTCTGTTCTAATGAAAGCCATTACAATAAATGAGATAGTACAGGTAATATTTTGAAGCCGTTGACCTGGATAAATGAGGTCCTGTCCTAGGCATATTGCACGGGTGAACCACTGAACTCCTGGGCTTGCAAGCAGACTCAAGCTTTATAAGTGATATATCAACGTGTAATTCAGATGCAGGTCATGTATTTTTCCTCAGCTGTGGTGTAGAAGAAACCAAAGAGATCTTGTTTTTGTGACTGTAGCCAACCCTACATCACTTTCCTGTTTTTTGCAAAGTCCTCCTGGTTTGGGTTTCTCACTAAAGCCTATCTCTTAAACCTCAAACTTCTGCCAGCCAGACACTGTGCAACTTTAAAAATCCCACAGTTGATCCCCTCACAAAGAACAATTCAGCCAACCTACAGTGTATCATTGGTGGGTTCTGTACTGTCCAATCATACATCTGCACATCTGTGAGGCAGCTGGCCAATAGCTGTACACAAAGAAAGAAAAGGTGTATTTTGCTTCTGAAAGATAAATGATAATAGTCAAATATTTGCTCTTTCCTGGAGTTATCTTCGCAGAACTGACGTATTGTTCCCATCTGCTCAACTAGTCGTGCATAATATGAAATTTCAATTCTGCCCTTTTTATTTGAAAGCTTTCAAAACTTTACATGCATCAGCAAAATGTGGGAGTAAAGAGAAAGCAAGCTAGTTAGTTACCCAGTCAGTTGTTTGTTATTAGAACATTGATGCATTTGCTGTTATTCAATCCAGCAAGGTAACTTTCTTAACAAATGTCAAAAGTACTTAATAAATATACAAAAGAAAGCACTGTGTACTGGGTGCAGTAACCAACAAATGTTCTCATACAATTTACTTTTCACACAATTTTTCATACAATTGTTACCCCTATTCACTGCCTTGGTATTATTCCAAAAATATCACTTGTTTTGTGTGTGACAAAAAGATTTCACGTGACAAGAAAAGATGCCATTGATTCCTATCCAGCCTGTAATATTACTTAATCTTCATAATGCTGTTGGCACATCGACAGAAAATCTTTTAGTTCCTCCAATCTTTGGCAAATCCCATGTTTTTTTCCAGGGCATAGTCTGTTCCTGTTAGAAGAGCTTCAGAGTGCAACGCTAGAATTACATAACACTGCAACATTCAACTGTGTGTGTTGGGACCCTGTTTGCAAAATGATTAATAAGTGCTGATTGGCTTAGAGTGATTAAGAAGTCCATCCCAATTGCATTCCAGAAAGATAAACAACACACAAACAAATATTGTCTACTGACTGCAGAGATGGTTCTTCTCGTTGTAAAGGGGAGAAAATAAGTGGATAGTATAAAGTGCCAACAGATTGGTACTGTTTCTAACAATAGCACTTCACAGGACCAATACAGCCATTTCACAGGTTATTGCAGGCAATTTCTGGAGCTGTTGAGAGATCTAAAGTCAGAAGTCAGAGGCTTTATTAAATGAAAGCTAGTTTACACTGAGTAATTGAAACTGGTGGTTGCATCCGATTTTTCAGTTAGTAGATAACTTACTGTACCTACCTTTTCATGCTAAAAGTGTTGGTTTGAGTCAGAAATTTCTGGCAAGATAAATTCACAGTGAGTGCTGTTTTCATGGTAGTTGTACTCAGGTCCTATCCATCATCTGTGTCATCACATAATATAGTTCTATATATAGTCCTAGTGGGGTTGGAAAAACTTGAAGTGCACAAAAACACATTGACTTATGCCTGTGACTGACATGACGTCTGAAGCAAAGCTTTATTTATTTTTGAAGCAATGGTTTGTAGCCACACTGTAAATGACTTGAATTTGCTTCAGCCTGACAATCAAGTTGATCTCTATCCTGTCTATGAGCAACCTGCCTAATGAGCTTCAGCCCTCACTTTCAGTGTACTCCCTCTCCTCCTGATAACTATGTGGCAAGCTTTGGCTTTAAATTTAAATGGGCGAGAGAACGTTTTGCTTCAAGATGGCTCAGTCGAGATACGGTAATACCGTGATGGGGCATTGCTGAGGGGATGGGTGATGAAGTGACTGTACTTGTAGTATTCCGCAAGGAGGAATGACATTGATACTCTTGGATAATAGGTAATGTAAATTATACTTTGAAAATGCTGACATTTATAAAACAGCTGGCAGAAACTTTATTTTTGATCGATGAGAATTTTGATAATTGAATCACCGAAATACATTATTTTTGATGTCCCTAAAACATCTCTGTTAAAATTGCATGTTGCTGTTAAATTAGTTACACATTTTAATTGAATGTTCCATCATTATTTTCATTACTGATAAAAAGGCCAACCTTTGCTGTCCTCTGTCATGCAAATTAATCAAGCCCTAGAGAGTTTTGGATTTCACAGTGTTTTTTAAAACCAATTATCTGAGTCACGCTCATACTTTAGATTAGAAAGTTATTTAAGATTTTAAGAACTATGGGATTTTTAGGCCACAAGTTTATGACTGCATAGTTGTACTCTATGTTACAAGTCATTAAGAACAATACCCTGTTGACATGTTCACAATGTCAACATGTCAACAGAAAATTGAGGATCTCCTCAGAAAAGAAGACAAATATAAACTTTCCTCTAAATAACGGACCAACAAAAAAAGAGGCTTTTAGTGGTCATTTCGGATTCCTTTTCCTCTCAAATACTGAAAGAGTAGATTTAGATTTTTTAGTGCAGAAGTAGCTCCCTCATGAAAAACCGTGATCGATATGATATCATTGTCAAACCCGCAAACATTTTTGTATTTATATTTTTTTAACGAGCGCATTGGCTCTCCTCACACGGGGAGGCCGCACTCTTCCCCCGACAGCTCAGAGAGTGCAGTTTCTCATCAGGGTTATATTGTCTGACATTTGTGGGCCAGGATGCTATGATTGCTATTATTAGTGAGCAGTGAGTAATGCTCGTTCCTCTTCACAGCCCTGTGAGCCTGGATGAGTTCTCGCTGAATCGTGAACAAATTAGTTTCCGTGTCTTTTGCTTGCTCAATACAATGCCAAGGCTTAACAATCCTAAAGCTTAATTTAAATACGTGCCGTAGCATATGCATCGCATTGGTTACGTTTAACACATATCCAGTTCGTCGGTTTACGGATTTCTAAATGTGATTTATTCAAATACCGGTGGTGAGACGCTTTGAAATTATGAATGGATTTTCTAATGCTTGCTTACTCTTTGTGATGCTTACCCTGATGTGTAATCCACTGATGTTCCTTCTCTAATCCTTCGCATATTTCTTCTACAAATGTTTTGTTTTCTGATTATTGTACTTGCAATCCTAGTCACTATTTTTTTAATGTAATCTTTTTTAGGAAATGGCAATTCAAAAATATCGTTTCTATTTATTTTTGTTTGGATTTAGTAAGCATTTATTGGTGAGCAAGTCATTATAAAGCAAAGTATGAAAACATTCAAACATAAGTATATATGTAATTGCTATATGTCAAAATATTTGCTATCCGTTTGATACAGATAACTTGCATTTTCCGACAGAAAATACTGCCTTCCTAAAATATGGTGCGTACAGTATACACGTCATATGAATGTTCAATAAAAGTTCAAAAGTTCATGAAATGCCAGAATGTAAATGACTTGCTCTGTGCATTGGGTTGTGTAGTGTCCCGCAGAAGGCTATGCTGTTTAGAGTACTGCCTCGAGCACCGATATTCATTTTTACAATGGCATAGAATTTTCATTTTTTCCCTATATGCGAGAAACGCTTGAATCATGAAGAACTCTTTGAATTGTTCTCTTGTGTTCTATTATTGTGGGATATGATGTGCTATTTAGCTGCCAGGGATACAGAGCTGAGATCCATAGGCCTTAGGGGACCATTGTGAGTATGGTCAGTTATAAGTGCAGTGTTGACTTTTGTCTTTGAGCATACATTTAAAAAAATCCCGTGTGTGAAACAGAATGCAACTGGCTAACATTTTATTGCTGCATTTTTGTGCTTTGCTCCTCTTTTCTCTCTCTTGTGAAAATGTATTGCAGCCAATTGCAAGAACTTCACAAGAACTTTCTAATTTACAAATAGCATTGCTTTTTTTCTTCTTTTTTTTTTCTTCATTTGCTTTTGCTCATAGAAATGTGGTTGTAACCTGTTTTGCAGGTGTAATCAAGTCATCCCATGTTTGCCCAAAGTACAAAGCAATAATGGGATGACCTGACTATACCTATAACATAATTTTGTTGCAATTCATAAATTGCTTCTATCTATTAGTAAATAGTTGCCATTTCTTTTTTTCCTTCTGCCCATAATCTTATGTACCCTGTGTGGTGCAAGGAAGCCAAGTACCTCTGAGAATGAACTGGATTTCTATTGCAGTTTCTTCTATATTGTACTGCTTGAAGTGGCTGTACTGAGCAACCTGGCAGCACTTGAAGCAGGGATGAATTTCATCCATCAGTATAATACAGCAGAAATATAGCAGCTAGCCTTGCCAAAGGAGATACATATCTTGCCTTGCCAAAGGAGATACATATCTTGCTGGGGTCGAAATAGGCACCTATAACATGATGCCTTAGTTTCAGAATATCAACTGGCTATCTTTGCAAGCTATCTTCTATGTCCTCTGGAGGATATCTCTTGATATGTCATAGAGATTCCAGCCAAAGGATATGGCATGGGAGAAAAACACTTGTGTTGATTCAGTGTATATGATTAAAATTATTATTTCACTTGTTGCCTGATTTGTTACTTTCTTGATGATAGTAAATTGTATTCCTGGGGCCAGAGCAACCAAAATTGAAGCATATTTGAAAGTGCTGGCTAAATTTTCTAGAATTGTTATTCACTTCTAAACCTAAGTGATACTATTGATCATTTTATTCTCATAGGCTGACTCAAAAATTGTGTTGGCCAGACCCTCTCAGGTCCTATCTATCATCAATTCATTTATATTACCAGTGAGTCCTCATATCACTCTAGAGTAAGATTTGGAATACCAAAAGGATCAGTGGTCAGACCTCTGCTCTTCTCCTTACATATGTTACTTCTTGGCAACATCATGCGCAATTATGACATTCACTTCCACTGTTATGTAGATGATACCCAGCTGTACACATTTGCCAAATCTGACACCATTGTGAAACTATCAAATATGGAAGGCCTGGAAATTTCCTCCTCCTTAACTTAACAGAAATATTGGTTGTTTGAACCAAAGTCCATCAGAAACAAAATGCCTGACATTACATTACAACTTGATGGACTCTCTCTGGCTTTGAGTGCAGTCATCAAAAACTGGGGTGTCCTGATTCTGATCCTGAGTTCTCTTTTGAAGCACAAAAAAAACACTGATAGGATTGCTTTCTTTAACTTGAGGAATATAGCCAAAATTAGGGAAATTCTGTTGGTACATGGCGAAAAGTTAGTCCATGCTTTTGTTACATCCAGATTGGATTATTGTAATGCCCTCTTGACAGGATGTGCAAATGCCTCCTTAAAGCCCCTTCAGCTCATTGAAATGTTTTTACTACTACTTCAAAATACTTCTGCCCTACTTGTGCCAGGAATTGTCATCCGCATAATTATTATTTGCATAATTCATTATTTGTATAATTATTGATTTAAGGTATTCACTTAATTTAATGTATTTATATATGACATATAATGCTACTGTTAAACTCACTGTTTGCTCAGTGGCGGTCAGAAGCAGGTGGGCACCCCCTCTGAGCTTGGTTCTGCTCAAGGTTTCTTCCTGTTAGTCAGGGAATTTTTCCTTGCCACTGTCGCCCTAGGCTTGCTCTGAGGAGGTTTCAGGTGTGGACTCTTTTTAAGCTGCTTTCTGACCATTTTCATTGTAAAAAGCACGATACAAATACAATTGAATTGACTTTAATTATGTTCTCTGATACATAGTACTATAGCAGAGTACTGATATATATTGTGATGCATTTTTTATATTTAGAATGATGATTTTCCCCAAAAATATGAATCCCTGTAATTCCAAGTAACTTTGTAGTTGTTTTTGCCATGTTCCAATTTGATGCACCATATGAATAATCATGATTAGATGTAAAAAAGACAGTGCTATGTCAAAGGATGTGCTATGTTTTCATGAATATTCATGAAGTCTAATATAGCACTTGGCAGATGTTGAAGTGTTGGAACATAATTGGCCTTGCCCTGCCCAGGATTGGGTGGGTTAAATGAGTGCACAAGTGTACTTCTCCTGCGGTGATCTTTCTGCAGGTGTGGTTAGCACAACTATAACTTGATATGAATATTTGGTGATAACTACCTGTGAAGAAGAAAAATATGAAGCATTTTATGGGCTTTTTCTTGAAAGAAATATGTCAATTCTGCACAGTGAATCTACAGTACAAATGTTTAATACAAACTTGTCTAGAGGAGACTTTGAAGGGGATTGGAGCTCCATGAAAAATGAATACAGAATTGAAAGCCTCTCTTAGTCCCACATTCTTCAGTTAGTATTTTTCTTCATGTCATCTGAAATATTTGACTCTTATTTGTTTTTGGCTGTTTCACCTTCTTTGGAGAGGTGTCACAGTTGGTTGTCTTCAGTATGCATCTTAAGTGAGATGCTCACCTCATTGTTGAGCTGGCAAGAGCACAGCTGTCTAATCTATACTGAGGTAGAATATAACAACATAATTACCTGACAGTCACCTTGTATTTAATACATGTTTTTTTTTTTGAAGGGTTTTTTTATATGTTGATCTCCAAGCGGACACATTGACAGAGTTATTAATCTCTGGTGACAGCTATCTAGTTGAATGCATTGTGAGGATGGCTTTTTGTTGAATGCTTTTAGTGAATTGAAATGGTAATTGCAATGGAGGCATTAAATGCTTGGACAAAATGCTCTGAATTCATTTCCTTTTTGATAGCAAAGCGATGTAGCTTTTTATCATTTGCCAGTAACATAACTATTTAATCTTAGCAACTATTGACACTTAACTTGTTCTCTGTAAGATATAGCTAGGCAGTTAGCTGTATGGTGTAACTGTATCACACCAATCAGAATGATAATGTCTTAAAATCATGAACAAAATCTATATTATCTTATCTTATATATATCTAAGTTGAATGCCATTACATATGCTTAATATAAATATTTGTGGTTTGTGCTTAAATGGATTAAGGGGGTTGTGTTACCACATGAAAACAGTTTCAATAGTAATGTGTTGATTACAGCAATAGGATATGTATAGCAGTAGCTTTACAACTTGGATCCTCTGGATATAAAGTCAGTTCCCATTTGTCCCCTCATCCTGATTTAAAATAATCACAAAGGGGTTATGGAGCCAACCAAATACAAAAGACAGCAAAAGGGCAGAGTGAACAGTCAGAGCAGCTGATGGGTTTTGTCATCTCATAGGACCCCTTGGCTCTATTTAAGTCCTGTAGTAAATATCCTATCGAGTTTGTGACCTGAAATGGTCTGCACTCATGTCACTGCTGTTAAAAATCAGACAGCTGTGCCAACCTCAATCGTGCGTCAGGAGACGTCTGCATCTTGGTGTGTGTGATGGAAGGCGGAAGCTCAATCTCAAGGCTGTTCAAAAGGGAGAATCAATTTCCACTTGTTGGCAGTTTCCAGCCCATAGCCCCTGAGTAGGGTATGACAGTACGGAAATCACTAAGGCTGCACCTACAAAATAGCAGTTTCTAATCTGTCTGTATGACAGAGAATCGTTTCACTGTATGTTGAACTGTATTTAAAATTGTTAATGGGGAATTACTAATTTACAATATTTAGTCAGTAGAATTGGATTCAGAAACATACCTTGAAAGTAATCCTTAATTAGCTGTAGGTGTGTTGAGTACTATTGACTTTCCAGTGGGATTTCTGCCTGGTTTAAATCGAGTGACTGGGGCCTCTACTTTTCAGTTACTTTCAATTACCGTTTGGAAGGATTACATTCATGAGTAATCCAGAGTTAAGGAGTTAAGATTTTAGTGAATTCTGGTCTGACTTTACCATGGTGGTCTTCCACAGCTTATTTACTTCTCCGCGTTTAGCAGATGGTCTTATCAAGAGCGATTTACACAGATGACATTTTTAAACACAGTACACAGTTGCATATACACAGCTGGATACATTTACTGCAGCAATTCAGATTAAGTGTCTTGCTCAGGGGTACAACAGCAGCACCCCAGCTAAGAACCTTTGAGTTTCAGGCCCATTTCCCAAACCGGGACTTTATACTGCACTCCCACCAAAGTGCTACCAGTGTGCTGCAGTGCTAGTTCAGTTGCATGGTTTTCCAGAGAGATCGTTTTACCCATTAAATTCAGGAAACATTTTTTTGGTTCTTCTCATGGACGCATCAGCAGATTGCGTACTTGTAATTTTTTTATATTCAATTATTCATCAAGGGTTCAACAGCATGTTGCTAATGCTAGAGGCACAAGGCCTTGCACTTTAAGCACATTTGAGATTTCTAGGTCTCAAAACATAAGACTTTCTCTTGTACCAAACTGTGTGTGTCTGTGTGTGGGGAGGGGGGATGCAGATTTACAGTAGAGTATAAATCTGTAGCAGTTTTCTGATCATAATGTACCCTTTTTGTTTATTTAATCTTAGATCACGGCCACAGAGTCTGTGCTGTTTCTGCTGCAGTATGTTTCTGAGGATCTGGATAACCGCGAGAAGATCATCGTGATGGGGGACTGCTGTTACCTCAACCCTCTGGTTCGCAGGACTTTCCGGTTTTTGGGTAGGTCTCTGTGACCGAGCGGTCTTTATTTAATATCGTTGTATTCTTAATCCTGTTAATAGCTATCCGTGGAGGTAAACTCGCAGGTTTAATGACTCACATAGATGGACAGACACAGTTATGACTCCCATTGCTTTAATCAAACATAACAGATAGTTACACATATCCAGTGGTCTGAGTGAGGAAGGACTGCAGTGGAGGAATATGCTTCATGTGCAGCTGATGCAGGCAGTCTGCAAACACCAGATGGCACAGTGGGTCATTCATGTGCGAAACTCCAGAGCCCCCTCAATAATAAACAGAGTCATTACATAATTTTAAGGCTATAATATATGAATAATGTGTGTATAATTGTATAGTATAACTTAACCCTACTGTATTTGCACACAGTGGTTTAGCTCACATTTTTATTTATTACATATTTATACAGCTGGAGAATTTATAACATTACATAACATAATGTTAACCCTATCAACTTTGCCCCCTTGTGTTTGAGTCGTCGACTTCCCAAATTATTGTCACGTTCATATTTCTAAAGTATCTGGCGATGCCAGATTATTAACCCCTTAAGTCTCACTTTCTTTGCAAATCCACATACTACTAGAAATAAGGTAATGTCAGTGTCCTTTTCATGACAGGTGTCCAGCAGACTAAAGAGTTTCTCATTCTAAAAATGTGCTAACTCGGAGAAACTATGATAGAATGTCATAGGCATGCTATCAAAGTAGGTCTGGGTTGGTCCTTGACTTTGAGATATTTGAGATATTCAACTATAAAAGCATGAGGTGTTTTGTAATTATTTTGTATTTTAATGTAACTTTTGTGTACACTGTATGTACATGCAATGACTTAAATTTGTTCTGTCTCAATTCACTGATTGGTACAAACCTCTTCTTTAATTTAAGTATTCAAACATGTGTGTGCAGTAAATAGTTTTTGAGATATTGATACTTTTATAGGACTTACAGGACAAACAGCTTTATTCGGCTGCATTAGTGTGTGGCCAACTGCTGTCTTGCTTTGTTGTTTAATTTCCTGCCAAAATATGTGCTGCAGCAGCTGTAATGCCCACCAATTCAACAAACATTTGAATTGGTGATCTGTGTTTGTGTTCACCAATTCACACAAACACGGGATTATAGAGCTCACAAGCTATCAAGTCATCTCATTGAAATAAAGCCATATGAATTGAATTTCATCTAAAATAAATTATATAGTGATACGCAACCCAAGATTTGGCAGTAAATATTGAGCAGGACCCAAGCTGAACCTAATTATGTTTCGAATCATCAATTTAAAAAATGTTATAAATCTGCTGTTACGTGGATGCTAACATTCCTATGATAGACTGGACAACTTTTCCTCCCAGGACATACCTCCCTTGCACAAAGCTCTGCACTCTGTGACTTTATATCCCTGCTCAAACTCAATGATCCTGAATCTGAGGGACTGCTTTACTCATGTGATACCCCTGCAACTTCATGACCTAGGATCTTCACATTTTTGCATAATGACTGATGTTTCTGTTGTAATTTTCTGCTGTAAAAACAGCATCCTGATGCATTGTTTCTTTATCTTGGGTGGTTTTCCAAGGAGTTGCTTTAAGTTGAAGATGGCTCCGGCTTAAAAAACTATGAGTCACTAACTGAGGAATATAGCCTATATGAAAATCGAATCAAACTCTTTGAGCATTCTTACTGTTGCTTGATTGGTTTCTCAAAGGGTACAGGTGAACTCAGGAAATAAACTTAGGAAACATGCTGTACTTTAGAACCACCAGAATTTCATTATAGCCAAATAAACAAAGGAGCTCAAATAAGCACACTGCTATATTAACATATTGAGTGGTGTGACAGTATATAACAATGTTTTTTCCAGCTGACCTTCGCAGTAGCGTAAAGCCCAAATTTCCCCTTCTTTGTGGGAGAGCAAATACTAAACATTTCTGATATAATATCACACAGAATGTATTTTTTGGCTTTATGTAAGGAAAAACCAGTTATGCTGTGTGTGGAACTATGGCAATGAGGTTGCTATATTTTATATAGTACCGCAGTTTTAAAAGAGCCAGTAAAGGGAGTGGTAATGCCAGTGGGTAATTGATACAAACTCTGCCTGCAGTGCACCACTATGATGTAGCTGAAATATTTAGCTTCAAAGCTATCAACGCTTCCCAGGTGGTTGCACGAAGGATCTTCCCACCTGAGGTGGCATTTAGTGTTTATTTGAAGCGCTGTGGCCGCATTAAATTTATCAACCTAATTGAACCGAGGTTTCCCCAGTTTCTTGTAATGAAGAAACCACTACTATGTTTCAGTTTTAGTTTGCATTAACGGCAGTTAAGGTGCCTTACTTTTTCAACGCTTCCATATCATCAGTATAATGTTCAAAGAGATTCACAGAACATTAATTTGCAAATTAGAAGCACTACTTTAAATGTCCTCATCAAAACCAAGAATGAAAACACACACCACAAATCTGTCTTCACTCCCCTTTGCCCCTTTTTTCTTAAAAAAGCCATGCCTCAAATTTGACATTTTGCATCTATAATGGATGCCGTCATGGCCCTCTCAACACTATATCCTCCAAGGTGCTTAATGCCAGATGCTTCTAGTTAAACTGACTTTGTGGAACAGCTGTGCTTAAAAACAGAGGCCCCTGATTGGAAGACTGGAAAAAGCTTCAAGCAGAACAGCGAATAAAAGATCACTGCTCTCCAGTCGTCAGGGCTTGCTTGTGGACTCAATGTGACACTGATGGTGCTCCTATAGGGATTCCTATGATTTAATGACTCCTGCTTGTTTTAATGCATGGCCACCAACAACACTTTGTTAGAGCTCTGGACCCACAGGCTCCAAGCCCCATTATGTGACTCATTATAATTTCATGCCTTGAAGTAGGATGAATTTAAGTAACTCTCTATGACATATTTCGACAATTCTAAGTGCCTACCTCATAGTCTTTCACAATGAGGTCAGGCACTTAGCAGTTAGCGTAGCATAGCTGGTATGCAGCGGAACACATGGAAAAATTTGAGTCCCCGCTGGTTTAGAATTTAACTCATCACAAAGCTTTTTTGGGGAATCTTTACTACATGATGAGTAGACGGAACTATGTGATTCTGTGTATTTGTACTGCATATGATTTATCCTATAAATTGAAAGATACCTAACCACCAATGAGTTTTTAATTTTCCACTTTCATAACTACGTATGTGTTATTTTTGTGTGTAGCAATGTTATTTCCCCACCAGCTATTGAGGGTATGAACACCTCTGAAGAAACAAGACAACTACAATGTATGAGTTGCCAGAATTGTGCTCTTTTTTTCTGTAGGTGTGTACGCCTTTGGTCTTTTTGCCACGGACATCTTTGTGAATGCTGGTCAGGTTGTGACGGGGAACCTGGCTCCTCACTTCCTCACAGTGTGCCGGCCCAATTACACAGCCCTGGGCTGCCAGCCGAATGCCATCTTCATCAACCAACAGGAGGCGTGCACAGGAAACGAGGACGACGTCATACGCGCCCGCAAATCCTTCCCATCCAAAGAGGCGGCTCTTAGCCTCTACGCCGCGCTGTACATAGCTGTAAGTATAAACGCTAGCTGCTCGTATTCAAACCGGCAGAGATGCATTTGTTCTGTTAAGCGGTCATATTTTCCATGGTCCAAAACACGACAATCCGAGTTGGATAGTCGAATGACCTCCTGATATGATTCACACGTGGAATGTTGATGATACCAGAAGCTTAATCCGGCCCATCTAAGATGTGATTGGCCGGATCGTGAAAAGTGACATTGACAAGCTCCGCGTCTTTCTGAAAAGTTGAACTATTTTGAGGTTGAAGCGGCTGAAGCAGCCGCACGATAAAGGCAGAGCGCTGTGAAAAAAGACTCCAGCTGCAGCGCTTTCGAGGCGACCGCATGCGCACTCTTCCCGTGGAAAACAACTGAAAAAACCGGCTGCCGCTTGTAGAAAGAAGCGTTGTGGACACAGGCCCTAAGAAACACTTTTCTTGTATTGTAACTTTAATACTTCACATGCGGGTAGTGAATTTATTTTATCCTTCTCAGAAAATGTCAAGTGGGGAATTTGGAACCTCTGGTTTGCTTGGCGCATTTACTACTGATTGCAGAATCAGTCAAAACCTGCACTGGCAAATTGGCATTACTGACAGGTAGATTTGTCCTGTCCTCTTTTGTGCCGAAGCTTGCTGCGATTAAGAAAATTCACTTTATTGTTATGATGGAGAAGTAGGGAAAGTTTTCATTTTGTTGAATTCTCTTCTGAATGTGGCTCCCTGGTTTTGATGGAATGTACATTATTCTCTCATGATATGAAGCACCACGCTATCAGCACTGAAGAAAGCAATAGCTGAAATATTTGCTTTCTAGTTCTTTCTTGTTTGATGTTTTTACAGCTGCACTTTTAATTTGGGCACTATGGAATAAAATGTAATTATTTCAACTTTGTCCCAGCCATTTTGTCTCGTGCAGATTCTTCCTTCTATTTTGTATGATTCCAGTATGATTCGATGTACCTGCGCGAACCTTTTTTTTCATCTAAGTGCAATCACCATGTCTGCCCAATTCTGACAAGACTACTTCCCTCCATAATTTGGAATGTTCAATTGGCTATTCACAGCCACATTAATGCAGTGATCCCTGCTGCCGGTTTGGAAGAGTGAAGACATGGTTGTGCCCCTGACTGCTTCTTTTTTGACACTGCAGCCCACAGCCACGCTTGCACAGAGAGATGTGCGACTGATTGTGCTAACTGAACCCCCCCATCATTGGGTGGAGAAATTGGCGATAGCATGGCATTCTGTGGGGCTACTGGTCACAGTCAGCACTGCCACAGTCTGGATTCTATCTGAGACCGTTGTGGTCATCAAAATACTATACCAGCATGGTGCTTTAGCCGGATATGCCCTCGACAGGCCAGACACTGATGAGTTGAATGAATAATAGCTGATGATATTCGGTTGCGGAAAGTCAATGAAGTTCAGAACTACAATTCCACAGCATTATCACTATTTGTTCTTCAAACAAATGCATTTGAGTGGTGTGGGATTTTTAATTAACATGCTCCTCAGATTTTGTTTTTGAATCACAAGCAGAACGTAAGAGCATATTGATGCTTTGTGGATTCAATACCAGTTAGGCGACATTAGAGACTGCAGAACTAAAGACATTCCCTGTGAAGAAGAGAATCCTCATTTTGTCTTCTCTTATTTCCAGTTTCAGCTGGAGAATGTAGGCCTTTCAAGATTATCCAGTACTTAGGAGTAATTGCTTCTCATTCAAAGCCATTGTTCAAAATCCTGTGGGCAGATGATAGTTTGATGTGGTGCTTCAAAAAACTGATAATGATGTCTCAGAAAAATTGGCGTGAAAAAATCCGAAGAAATCAGATTTTCTGCTTTATGTCAGAGGGCTGTCAGAAGACATTTTTTTTGTGACTGCACAACAATCAAGGCTTGTATATACAATTCTGCCCTTGTAGTTCAGCTTACGGAGATATACTATCACTATACGTATGAATTACATTTTCAAGCTATCTGTACGTGAACCATATTATATTATGTTTGTTATATATGCTTACTGATGTCAATTTCATATCTGCCTTACATTAGCTGTAGGTGGACATTAGGATCTCTATAGTAGGACTCTATACAGTATAAGGACCTTCGACCATGACTTCATTAATTACACAATAATTCACTTTGGAGAATTTAGACATTAATAAAATACAGTGTGTTGTATGTTTTGGAAGAATAAGTGTTTCAGTCAAAGTAAAATGGGCGGAATGAATGTTGGATGCAGCACTTCAATAGAACAATAGCTGCCATACACTGTTGTTCTGTTTTGTGAAGGGTGATGATGGTGTAGGCACGACACTTAACTGTACAAAGCGCAGCTGTCAAATTCTGAAAATGGCATCACTGTAATTCAGTCATTGTTTTGTGGTTATCAAACCTCTACTTGATAACCTAGTTGCAAAACGCCATGGTGTTACTGAAAAATTATGCTGTGTGCAGAAAAGAAATTAAATTACACTCAGTGAGCACTTTATTAAGTATTTCTTAGTCTTATTTTATTTAATTTTTTGGTCTTCTGCTGCTGTAACCTATCCACTTAGTGGTTTGACACATGTGTTCAGAGATGCTCTTCTGCATACCACTGTTGTAATGTGTGGTTATTTGCATTACTGTCACCTTCCCGTCAGCTTTGACAACTCTGGCCCTTCTCCTCTGACCTCTCTCATAAACATGTTTTTACCAACTGTACTGCAGCAGGGGGCATGCAGATGGTTGCTGCAGTAGTGAAGTCCCCCCTTAGATCTTTGTTTTCTTCTGTTACAAGTCAACCATTATATGAAAACTGATATTGACTGGGCACCATCATAATAATTTTTAATGGATGCCATCTCGTCTAGGCCATGGGAAGCAGCTTTACCACCACGCACCCTGCTCCTGCTGAATGGCTGAAGCTAAGCTGGTGTGGGCATGCTTAGTACTTGGATGGCAGACCTCCTGCGAAAACTAAGTTGCTGCTGGAAGGGGTGTTGGTTGACAGGTAGGGGGATCTTCCCTCTGGTCAAATAAACCCCAATGCCCCAGATCAATGACTGGGAGACTGTGCTGTAGGATATGCCTTCTTTCAGATGAAATGTTAAACCAAGGTCCTGACTCGCTGTAGTCAGTAAAGATCCCATGACACTCATCGCAAAGAGTCGGGGGTTCCCTGATGTTGACCAAAGGAGAAAATGGCAAGATGGAGGAAGGGAGCTACTTTGCATTCCTTAACTATTGTTCAACTACTTTTGGCATGGTACCATTAATACATTAATACATGACAAGGTATTGGTGTTTGTATTTAACCTGAATGAAAGGTATTTTTCTTAATACCTTTAGAAATTGAGAGGTTTCTCCACAAATTTGTGGATTTATAAATGTGTTAAAGCAGCCTCTGTTTATGTGAGTTGAGGAGACTTGCAACGCAAGATCCAATCGTTGTCCTTAATACTATTGTCCCATGAAGAAAATGCACAGCTGGCCATTCCCACATAGTGCTTAACATCCCCACTTAACGCATAGAAACATTGAAATGCTACATTGCCTTGTCTTGGTAATGTGCATCTTTTCTGTTCTCTTGTCACCTCATTCCACAACAATGGATGGCTCCTGCTCACCCGGACTTTATAAATAATTAATCATAAATTCATAAAATGTTGGATGGTTCCTCCTTGAGGTACAATTTAGTGAAAAATATCATGCCCTACTGAAGGTGAGGAACAGGGTGTTAAAGGGGAGGTGACATGTTTGACACACCCCGGCAACTAAGTGCCTGTTCCCACTTCACACTGAGTGCATTCTTTTAACCAGTTCACGGTGAGAGACAACACTGTTCATCTGCAACAAGGCAAAAGTCATAAATATTTCAGTGAGCTTTTAATGCCCCTGAACTATTTAAATCAACAGCCACAGAGTGCACTTTGCAAAGTATGATTTAAACACTGCAGTCTATGCAGAACCAGGTTGATGGAATCTAGGTATATCTTCCACTAAGGTCTGAGCTAATTAATTCATCTTAATCATGAAAATCCTCCACTGACTTTCTGTCTAGTTGCATGATAGAGACAGATGTAAATAGGGAAGCAAAGTACCTGAAATCTAAAGGATATAGAGAGCGCCTTCATATGTTGTGGTATTATTATAACTGTTAGTGTTTGTTCTATATGGTAATATTTTAGGACTTGGAAGGGTGCAGAGTGAAGCAACTTACAAGACAAGCACATGCTCTGTGAAATGTATTCTTTTCATGTTCAGACTGGGGAATTGATAGAAAAAGTAGTATATTCCCAAATGCCTTTTGCATTTGACACTTTGATGCATAAATAACATTTTAAACTTATTGGTGTCACATACAGATACCTTGAGGGGACAGATGAAGAAGAATAATAAGGTGATATATTTGAGTAATTATTGCTAGGCTAGCATTGCAGCCTTGAATATATAGATTCTTATGTTCATGACATGTACATTATGCGCTGTGGATGTGTGACAGCTGGAACCTTGCATGTAGTACAGTTGAACATTAAACGTCAACATAACACATTCATGTGTGCTGGTACTGGTGTAAGAGGCTGTAATGGATAATCTTTGTTGTAGGACTTCCAAGGTTATTATAATGTAAAATATCACTTATGCCTACTTCTTTTATGCAGTGTGTTTCATCCGAGTACAGAATGTGAAAGTAAGGCAAATGTTTGTGTGTACCCTACTCTGACACTTTTAAGGGTTTGATTCTTTGTTGTGAGATAATGTGACACTTCTCTTCAGATGGAAAGATGAAAAAGTACAGGGCCTGGTTCAATGAATGAGAGTAGGAAACTAAAGGCAGCATTACTGAGGCATAAGACATGAGACAGCTCTGCCTTCAAAAGCTTTTACAGCCTGCTGAAGTCAGTCTGCCTTGCTCATAGCACTGCTTTTTATTTTTTAATTTTTATTTCAGTTGTAGATTGCAATCCCCTGCACTCTACAAGAGTAGTTGGACTCTTTAAAATTTAGGTTTTGATATTTTTCCCCTTTACATTTTATTTTATTGTTTTCATTTCATCACACTCTAGTGAAGACATATTGTGGTGAATAATTTTTTGTATTATTTTCATACATTTTTAATAGTCCCAAATTGAAGGCAGTTATATGAATAATTTGCTATTGTGTTTATTTTGAATGATTGTGTTATTGTGTTTAATCATGGTAACAAAAATACTTATTATACTGGGCACAGTTGGAGAACTTGGTATTGGTCATTGAGGACCATGGACCTGATAAATGAAGGAGTACCTTGATGGAGGTCATGTTTTGTGTTGCTTGTTCTGTCCAAGCCTTTGTCGAAACTATTTTCTAAAACATGAAAGGCTTCAGAAAGTTCTTCAACATGAAGGGAAGATGGGTGCTCTATCCCAGCTGGCCTTGTGGTTGTCCTCACAGTACAGGCACAGATGGTTGGGGGAGTTGGGACAAACAATGACACAGTGAGCCATTCTGAAAGGTTGCAGTGCCCCTCTCACGAACACGCACACAGGCGTGCGCCTACACATATACAAACACACAAATGAACAGATAGACAAACATACACAGATGCGCATGCGCAGGTACATAGGGCACACACACACTAATGTGCTCACACACATTTTTGATAATGCATGGCGCTAAAAGAGCAGTGCTAATCTCTTGTGTCTGTGTGTGTGTGTTTTTATGTCCTGTAGATGTACATCACATGCACTGTGAAGAACAAAGGCACCAGGCTGGCTAAGCCCGCTCTGTCTCTGGGCCTGCTGTGTCTAGCCTTCCTGACTGGAATAAACAGAGTGGTAGAGTACAGGAACCACTGGTCTGATGTCATCGCCGGCTTCATCATAGGAGGAGCTATAGCAACATTCATGGTAAGGAATTTGATCATCTTCAGAGATCTATCAACAAAGTCATAATGTAGACACCATTTTGTCCATTTAAACATCTTGATATTCACTTCACTGGATTCATTCACCTACACAGACAGTAACAAGTTCTGGAAAATGGAAATGTTTATCATATCCTTTGACCTCTTTGTGTTAATTGCTTTTGGTGAATGAATGGTACTTTAACTGCACAACAGTTTTTTTTACAAAAGCTAAGAAGCATTTTTTGATAATGATAAAGTTTGATGAAGTTATGTTTTGAAAGCTCAGACAGTGAGGACAACAGCGCTCATTGTTTTGACAAAAAATGCATTCAATTTTCCGAAAATCTTGGGATATATTTCTCGCTCACACTCAACCTCCAAAAACACTGTGCAAATGTGCCCAATTTGCAAATGTTTGCACACTCCATTTCAAAACTTATACACTTGTGTTCAAAACCAAACATACAGCCTAAAATTCAAGCAGATGTAAATTTGCTAAGCCAAAAATATTATATTAAAATGCACTCAAAACCCTACAAAAGGTTTTTATAATGGTTTTATAGACATACTGATTCAGTTGGAGACCGGACCATCAATAAAAAGGGGAACTCTGAGACGGGTGCGTGGGGGGTTGGACCCAAAATGCACAAATCAGAAACAGGGGTGTAATAAAGTCCCATCAGGGCTTTATTCAGGGAGTGTCCAGTGAGCGTAAAAAAACGTCAAAAAACAAGCAATGTTCATACACGTAAAATCCAGCCAAAACCAAAGTACAGTACCGAGGGAGAAGGCAGTCTCGTAATCGGTACACCATGCAAAAAGTCCGGGAGCCAGGAAAGCTGTCAGAAGTACAGGCGGGCAAGAGGCAGGCTCAGGGTCGATGACGGCACAAGAGTCAAGACCGAAGTCTGCTCCGCGGGGCAAAAGCACAAAGACAGCAGGCAAAGTCGTGGTACAGGCAGGCAATGGTCAACAAAACAGAAGTCAATAATCTTTGGTCAATAAACAGGCTTGGATCGTAACAGGTAGACAATTAGCTTGAGAGCAGCATGAGAAAGGAAATCAAGTGTGGAGGATTGACAAGTTAACAAGGTAATTAGTAATCATTAGTAATAAACGTATCCTGCCCTAGCGTTAGTAAATGACATGCACAAGAAACGTAAGGTAACATGAACACATGGTTAGAATGTCAGTATTACCCAATCCTGATCTAAAGTTAGTAGATTAGTAAGAAGACAAGGGAAATTGAAACAATTAGGGTGTGAGTGACAGAAAGGGAGAGAGAGAAAGCAGGAATGCAAGGTTTGCAGAAAGACACGAAAAAGTGTATGCTAAACAATGAACAGAATCACATAACATGAAACAAACATAAATCATGACATAACAAGTTTGCGAAATTATGACAATAAACTATATAACATGACATGGCAAGACTATGAGACGTAACAAGAAATAAAACATAAAAACATGGTGAGACTAGACTAACATAATACGTGACATGACAATAACATAACTAATGAATGCAGGGTGCTATTCCAACAGGGAACGGGGGCCGAACAGCTGGATATATCAGTTGAAGATTGCCGGGGATGGATCAGGCATGAGGTTCTTTCCCCAGTGTTTAGCAAGAGAGGGCATAAGGTGTGATGTTGAAGAGAACGTGACCAAATAAAATAGACTTCTCCTTTTCACTGGAAACATCAATTTTACTGGATTAGAGTATGCCAATAAAACCTGGACTGCAGCATTTCTGTCATCCCTGCTGCATATACTGTGGCACATCCCACACAATAAAGGTGTGCCATTCTGCTTTGTAATGGAAAGCTTGTAAAAAATCAAAGAACAAAGTAATCCTTTAACAAAATGACAAAAACAAAAGAAAAACTAAAGAGCACGACATTAGTCAGTACATCAAAGACTGACAGAAGAAATAAAAGTGTGTCAACTGTAATGCCACTCGTTCTTAGTGTTTTTCAGATCATTGTGCTATGATTGACAAAGTATTGTTGTTGGAAGAAAAATAGTGCTGTAGAATGATTTTATTTTGAGTCATGTTTGCAGTGTTTTGGTAGTGCGTTTTGGGCAAACTGCATGTTGAAGTGTTGAAAAATGCTTGTTAGCGATTGTAAAAAAAAAAATTGTAATACACAAATGATATATAAACAGCCTTGCACAGCCAATCAGTGACTTTAAAACAACCAATGTGATAATTTTCCTTTCAGCCTCCTATAAGCTGTGAGCTTAGGGCCATGGTAGATGATGAATACTCGCAGTATTTTTTTATACTTTTCTTTCACTGAAGAGGAAGGGAGATTAGCATCTTGTTGACCCAGTAACTGTGTATCCCTGTGCTTGATCTGGCTCAGAAAGGCATGTGCGGGACCCCAGGGCCTCTTTGCCGCCAAATGGACCGGGAGACCGCCACATCAAGGGGCACAGTAATTAGTTACACCATTAATTAATTAGGTCAGAAACATTTTCCCGGAGTCAGTCTGATCATTAATCGTCTTTTGTTACGCTTCCATACCTTTAGCTGGACGCAACCTCATCGTGTCTTCGCAGTTCCTCTTAGTCAGTGTTTACACGATTAATTATTATGACACTTTATGTAACCCAGTTTCAAGTGTAGGGAAAAAAGAGAAAAGAAAAAAGAAGGGGGAGGAATAGAGAAAATGCAATACATGAACTGGTTTGACATCTGTAACTGTAGGGCAGCATGTATTTAACATTGACTGCGTCAAACAATGCATTATTCATGTACATGCATATGTCTGTGGAACACATGCGAGATAAGGCTGCAATCATCTCCTGACTCAGATAATGGACAGGGAAGGAAATGGGGAAAAGAATGTGTGTTGGACATCAATCCCGACCGCATCCGAACGGGGCACCAACGTCACTAGCAGTTAAGAAAAAATATAATAAACTGGAATGTAAGGGTACAGTACTGCATAGGGTGTGTGTGTGTTTGTACGTATGTGTCATGTATGCCAAATATTGTGCAACAGACTGTGTCCAGTATTTAAAAAGTTGTCAGAATGCCCAAAGGTTGTGCTGTGAGTTTCCATCTGCCATATAGGATGACTGAGTGAGAGTGATTTACAGTATATTTAAACATTGGGTGTTGTAACCCAGCTCTTATATTCAGTCCTCTTCCGCTGTTTAAAAAAAATATATTAAAAAAATAAAAAAATAATACTGAAATGATGTCAGTGATAAAATCTTAAACATCTGTCACAGTTCATAGGGTGGTTGTATTGTATGTATTATTAAGTGCTTATACCACTGCCACTTCTGTAAGAAAGATCACACGCATATACAAACAATGGGCTTCAGAATTATTGGCACCCTTGATAAATATCCGTGTTTTATTAAAATTGCATAGTGTTCTTTTAATTTGAACACCGCAAGTACTATACAATGTTCTCTTTGTGAATATCTTGCAATTACCATTTACCTGATGGTGAAATACCATCTGTGCCTTCTGTGTTATTTGGCTTTTCCCATGTTGATGGTTCACAAAGGGATTTCGCATGCTTATTACATTTTTCATTGTTTGTTGGAATGATATGATATTCAATATAGTTCCTTAGAGATGAACTGAATTAAGTACATTTGTATTGCCAACTTAACTTTGATTCTACTTCCAATCATTGTTAAGGGTGCTAATAATTTTAGCACCTGTGGTTTTCTAGAAAAAATGTGATTACTAAATCAGAAACATTGAAACATGACAGTTGATGTATTGAAATGAAAGTATACGGTTTTTTCATATGTTTGAGCATAAAATATAAAAAAGTATATAATATATAATATATAAAATGTGTAATATATGAAACAATATCTAAAATATAAAAAAGCATAATTATCCATGTTGTTTATTATCTGCAGCTTTTCTTCTCCATTTTTATTAGGGGAGGCAATAATTATGGGACCCACTGAATACATATGTTTGAAACATCAAAAGCATCTCCATGTGCCTTTCGACATGACAAGATACTTAGTTTATTTTGTTTTACCACAGCATATCGATGTAAGCCTGCACCTCCCCATCACCAGTTGTAATGCCTGATCTGCTACCGATTCTGTTTTCCTTAAATAAAAAAACTCCCACAAATCCAAACCCACAGTGGCATATTTCTCAATAAAAGGCACACACTTTGGTGAAATATGCATCGTCTGAAGCAATTTGACGAAGTTCCAGAAAAACAAGCCCCTGGGAAATAAAAACATCTCCTTAAACAGTCAACGGTTATTGTATATGGTTATTACCAGTGATAAACAAACCTGGATTCTCCATTGCTCGACCACAGTCACTATACAAGCCTTCTTCTGTTATTGACATAAGCCTCAAAACCACTGACTTATCTATTTGCACACCTATGTATTTTGTAAATGTATACTGATTTAGTATTTTACTCTATTTATGTGATTGCTTATTGGTATAAGTGTAAGCGACATGGCTCAGGCAGTAAGAGCAGTCGTCTGGCAGTTGGAGGGTTGCCGGTTCGTTCCCCCGCCCGGGCTGTATCAAAGTGTCCCTGAGCATATGCTCCTGAAGAGCTGGTCGGCGCCTTGCGTGGCAGCCAATCGCTGTTGGTGTGTGAGTGTGTCTATGAATGGGTGAATGAGAAGCATTAATTGTACAGCGCTTTGGATAAAGGCGCTATATAAATGCCAACCGTTTACCATTTAAGTGCTAACAGATGTTGCGTAACACTTGTTACATTTGGTATATCTCCCATCCTTCATCCATCCGTTTGCCATTCTCTGCATTTTGAGTCAATGTTTTTTTGTTCAAGTCTTTTACAGAAGTCGTGTTAATTGTAGTAATGAATGAGTACCTGTGTGCTACTTTTTTATTGCTATGTTACTGTTTTTTTTTCAATATAAATGGGTAAACAGACCTGCACATCTTTTCCTTTTGAGAATATCTGTATATTATATTTGTATTTTGCCACTGACCATGTAGTGTTTTTCCACAGGATATTTTTTTCACAAATGAGAAGTGTCAGTTCTTCTGTTTGTATCAAGGCATTTAATTGCTTTAAAGATAAAATATTTAATTAGAAAGGAGTAACACTAAAAGACATTGGCTCAGACAACTTAAAATATGCTTTCTGCAACAGTCACCACATTTAGTAATCTGATATTAATTTCAGGCTTTGCACAAGGAATACAAATTAAATAGGTATAGTGACACAGTTTATATGTTTGCCTGAGTTACATGAAATTTATCAGGCAGAAAATGACCCATAAGATCTATAGCAGATAGCAGTCTAAGGGACCATAAACAAGCATCCCCACCAAAGTAACATACAAAATGCTGCAAATCAAGGTCATTCAACAAAAGTTACCACCAACAGTGTAACTATCATACCAAGACATCTACAACTTCAGGAACTACAATACAGAGACAAATACAAATGAAAAAGCCCTAGATTAAGGTAGGCTATAAAATACAAGGGCCTGAAAAACAAGTGACAATAGATATGGGAAGTATGCTCCTGTCTTAAATAGAGAGTCGAATGCAGGGAATGCATATTGCATCATCCCTTCAGCGCCTCGTATTTTAAAACCGCTCACAATGCTGGGGGCAGAAGGTTGAATTTGAATAGGGCATTAAGCATACAGAGGTTATTCAGGTAAAGGGATTGAGTGCACTGTGAAATAATGATGTGTCTACCCAATTCCCTGTTACTCCTCAAGGCTCTATAGCTAATGGGAGGAAAACAAAATGTCAAAAAAGGTCTCAGAAGAAACATTCTGGTTTTCTATGGACTTGAAGAGAAGCATGATTATGCAATATTGGCCTCTGTTATGCCTGGCTTTAAATGGATAGAATAGCTCTAGGAGGTACCCGTGATGTTGCTTATAGATCAGTCTTTCTCATATTTGAGAGCTGCAAGAGCCATCGCACAACAAAGGTTTACGTAAGCCTGATGTGCTGGGTTTGAGACAGCATGTCATGTAGTCTGTCTAGACCTGTGTTCTGGTGTTCAGGGACATGGGTTCAAGTCCCAGGGGCTGGCCTGTGGCACCCCAGGTAAACATTCTGTAATATCCAGGTGAATTGTGATCAGCGTCTGCCCGAACTACCAAACGGCAGGTCTGACCGTGAGAGTGGTTTGAAGTGGTTTGTGGCATTTTGTACATTGAGGATTCGTGTCAGTTTAACAGCTTGCGAAATGTGTTTGTCACACCTCTTTTGTCTCTGTGCCGTGAAAGGTGATGGGTGTGGTGCAGAGGTTCAAAGGGAAGCCCTTGCTCAGTGAAATCCCTGCTGAGGAGAGCCTGGACAGCTCGCCCATAATCGGCCACCCTCGGGAGGAGAACCCTCTGGAGAAGTACATAACTACCCAGGTACTGCCCGTGGCTCCTTAGATTCTCATACACATGAACTGTGCTTCACTGTATTGCCTCACATTACATTACATTACATTATTGGCATTTGGTCGACGCTCTTATCCAGAGCGAAGTACAGTTGATTAGACTAAGCAGGAGACAATCCTCCCCTGGAGCAATGCAGGGTTAAGGGCCTTGCTCAAGGGCCTAACGGCTTATTGTGGCTACACCAGGATTAGAACCACCAACCTTACGTGTCCCAGTCATTTACCTTAACCACTACGCTACAGGCCGCATTACTTATAAACTGCATGGTATGTGTATGTGTGGTCAGGTTTTAAAGGTGTTTGATGTTTGATGACAATTACATTTGTATGTTGTAGCAAGAGCAAGCACAACAAACACATGTCCAGCAGCTTATGTTGAAATTTTCAACATAATGTGTTGTGCACCACAGTCACATATCCCCAGTGTGAGTCGGACAGTTATACTTACATTACATTACATTACATTACATTATTGGCATTTGGCAGACGCTCTTATCCAGACAACAAAGCAAAAGTGACCAAACTTAACTATCCAAATACTGCTTACCTAGCCAACTAAAAATACCCAAACACTACGTAAATCACAAAGACAACAATTAAGGTTCACAGGGAGGTAGGGAGGGATGGGGAGAGGTGCTGCTTGAAGAGGTGCGTCTTCAGTTTGCGCTTGAAGGTGGGGAGAGATTCTTCAGTTCTGACCTCAACAGGGAGTTCGTTCCACCACCGTGGAGCCAGAACAGACAGTAGTCGTGAGCGTGAGGTGGAGGTTCGGAGAGGGGGAGGTGCCAAGCGACCTGTGGAGGCTGAACGAAGAGGTCTGGCAGGGGTGTAGGGTCTGATGATTTTTTGTAGGTAAGCTGGGGAAGACCCCTTAACTGCTTGGAAGGCTAGCACCAATTATTTGAATTTGATGCGAGCCATGACAGGCAGCCAGTGGAGGGAAGTAAGCAGGGGGGTGACGTGTGAGTATTTGGGAAGGTTGAAGACCAGACGAGCTGCTGCATTCAGGATAAGTTGGAGGGGTCTGATGGCGGACGCTGGGAGGCCAGCCAAGAGGGAATTGCAGTAGTCCAGGCGGGACAGGACCATTGCTTGGACCAGGAGCTGGGTCGAGTAGGGGGTGAGAAAGGGGCGGATTCTCCATATGTTGTGTAGGAAGAACCTGCATGACCGGGTCACCGCCACAATGTTCTCGGAAAGGGACAGTCTGCTGTCCATCACCACTCCGAGGTTCCTTGCACTGGGTGATGGCGTGAGTGTGGTATCCCCGAGGGAAATGGAGAGATCCAGATGGGGAGAGGTATTAGCAGGGATGAATATCATTTCAGTCTTACCTGGGTTGAGCTTTAGATGGTGGTTGTCCATCCAGCTCTTTATGTCACTCAGGCAAGCAGAGATACGGGCAGAAACCTGTTTATCAGATAGTGGGAACGAGATGAAGAGTTGGGTATCATCCGCATAGCAGTGGTAGGATAGCCCATGTGCAGTGATCACAGGGCCAAGGGAACAAGTGTAAAGAGAAAAAAGAAGCGGGTCTAGGACTGAGCCCTGGGGAACTCCTATGGCAAGGGGCCGAGGTGTCGATACCATACCAGCCCAGGCAACCTGGAAGGAGCGACCAGAGAGGTAGGACTCAATCCAGTCCAGGGCTGTGCCACAGATGCCCGTTGCTGACAGGATGGAGTGATCCACAGTGTCGAAGGCAGCAGAGAGATCTAGAAGAATGAGGACAGAGGAGAGGGAGGCTGCTCGGAGCGACTCACTGACGGAGAGGAGCGCGGTCTCTGTCAAGTGGCCCGATCTGAAGCCAGACTGATGGGGGTCTAGCAGGTTGTTGTTAGAAAAGAAAGAAGAAAGTTGAGTAGAAGCAGCTCGTTCTATGTTTTTAGAAAGAAAAGTAAGAAGATATACCGGGCGGTAGTTCTGGATGATGGAGGGATCCAGAGTAGGCTTTTTTAGCAGCGGAGTGCTTATACTTCAATAACATTTTACTGGAAAACCAATGTAAAACCTGAAATAATTAGCAATTCAGGTAATTATGTCAGTGTAATTTCACTGTACAATTTATATTAGTTTTCAGCTCTTCATTTCAGCTATTTCAGTCTTTCCTCAAAGAAGTACAAGTTGTGCTTTGAAGGCTATAAGACATGCAGTGTTTTCCCATAATGCCCGATTGGATTTCCATATGCTATATCTTTTATGTCAAAAATCCCATGCCACCAATACAATTCATAGATTTATACGTAATTGGATGGACTTGTGTCAGTGTCTTAAGATAAAAGAGCCTTGATTTATAATAAAACCATATTCAATTTGGGTTAAAAAAAAACATTTTGCCCTGGAATTTTAAAATTTGGATTGATCCGGGTCATATAGGGGTATCCATTATAGGGGTATCTATTAATTTAAGGGAAACCACCCTGTGATAGACTGCTTTTCTCTCTAGACAGTGTCTTGACATATTAATTTAATTGTGTGCTTGTCAATGACAAATATTGATTGAATACAGTCATGTACAGATGTTGATTGAATGCAGGCCGACATTTTGGGAACCTGAAGTCAACCTGCCTCTGCCACTGCCTCCCCAACACAATTCACGTTTTTCGAAGGGCACCCATATTGATTTGACAAATGATTTGGGAGAGCGAATTTGTTTTTTCTTATGAGGAGATCTGATAAGGGTTATATGGCAATAAGCATGCTGGAAAGACATTCCTGTAATGCATGGCTGCCTCTATTGCTGTTATACGTCATTTCAAGGCTGAATCATTAATCTTGTGGTGCTAGGTCTCCTCCTTAAAGGCACACGTACTGTATAAGGACCCATAGCTTAGCAGTGTTGTTCATGTTAATGAACAGAGCTAAAGCAAGGATTCAGGCAATATTTGTCCTTAATGGTACAATAGGTAAGATGTTTGTGCTAAAACATTGTTACAAGACCATTTTAAATCCCTTCATATCATTGAAAAGGGCTCACTGATGTGTTGACTCACCATCTACCTGTGTTCTTAGTCCTTAAATTCGGGTTTCAAAATATACAGTTGACGGACCCACACTCTGTATTAAAGCAAAAAAGCTGTACAATAATTCAAGCTAATTGGTTTGAGATTGGACACAATTGCCACAGCCAATTGTGTGGGTTCACCGACGGCGCGTTCACAGAGAAGGGGGAGGGATAAACAGTGTTGTGGTTTGAGGGTGTTCGTTGCAATTCCTCTCTTGACCGTTAACAGTTGAAATGACCTATTCTACCTTTAACTTTGACTTAACTCTTATATTTTTCATGATTGCTGAACCCAGGAAAGTGTGTTTGTGCATTAAAAGAAGGACACTGACCCGCCCTCCCTCCTCTCCTCAGACTCCCATCACCTTCGCCGAGGTCACATGACAGCGATAAGCCCCGGCACTGCGGACGCCATCGCTCTCCTCCGTCCGGTCCCCGTAGTTGGAGTGCAGCGCTAATCCCGTCGTTTGACATTTTCATTGCAGTACAGTATATCTGACCACATCAGTGTTACACGTCCTCTGTGCAGGAAATATGATGCATCGCCGTGACAGCACCTGCTTCTTCCCCCATTTATTACATGGATCATGTCCAAGACTGGGATACCCACAAAGACCCTATTTTTATACAAAAAAAAACTAAACTAAACTAAAAAAAACACCTTCTCATGGCTTATCCCTGCACATTGTGTTTCGTGGGCAAAATAAGTGGATTTAAATGTAGTTGACTGCACCGGCAAAGAAACATTGTGAAGTCTTTCCAAAGTTTTACTTTTTGTTGAAGTTCATGCATTTCACCATGGGTGTTTACGTGTTATTTTATTTTTATATGCACTTATTTATACCAATGTGCTGTAGAATTTATGAAAATGAAGAGGTAAAAATATGAAAATCACTGTCTTATTTAGTTTAGAACTCAACCAGGAAGAATGCACGCTCCATTTTATTTATTCTGTAAATGGCATTCTGGAGATGTTTTTCTGTTTTATATTTTTGATTTCTACATAAAATGATGGTTTGCTCGGACATTCCCACCAGTAGCTTTTAATGAATTGACTGAAATTCTGTGAGGAGCGCTCTAGAGGGTAAGTCATCATTATACATAAATGCGTTATTGATATGCCAGTGGAGGGGATGTGGTGTTTTTTGGATTGCCAGTAGATTAAAGCACTGCCTGTGTGGAGACCCTTATTCACTCTTGTTCACTCTGGAAAAGTGGTTGGATGAGAAGAGGCTGATTGGTCCAGGAAGCCATTTAACCCAGCTATTATGTAGAGATTTTATGACCGCTTTTACATTTGGAGTCAAATTGAGCCCAACAGCTGAAATAAACACAAAGATATTGTAATAGAAAAATGTCGACGTTTTGTGTGTCACCTTTGTATTGTCTTCCAAATTGCGAATCGGAAACATCTGTGAGAAACATCTCATTTTAGAGCCTAAGGAATAGTAAGCACATGTATGGGAATATGTCCCCAGAATCATTCAGACAGAACTCTGAGATTTGTGAATTGGTTGGTACAGGCCTTTGCATAGCATTATATCTATTGCATTTTTACTATTTAGTCCCACCAAATTAGAAAAATCACACAGTATCAATGGAACAAAGGTTAACTGGTAAAACTTAATAGGAGGGTTAAGGCTGTGACATCCTGAATGCTAAGCTCCCTTGCTCAACTCATTTTGGATTTCTCTTGGGAAATAACCATGGTCCTGGAAAGCCACATTGACTGCTGGGTCTTTTCAGCTCAAACCTCTGAAACCAGTTTAGACAAGAAACCAGGCGAGATGAATTAACTTAATCAGTGCTTGAATGGCTGTATAAATAATATACTTATCCTCATGTACAAATTAAAACCCCAGAAATGTGGTAGTTATTTCAGTTTTGCTTAATAATTGCAGTTATACTTTTTAAAATTTGCCCTCTGCAAAAATGTTTTAGAGTAAACCCCTGACACATTCTTTATTAATTATAAAGAAAATGGCACAGTGCTTAATACTTGCTATGGCTATTTTGTTTTCTTGTACAGATTTATGAGATAAATCTAATTACACTCAAGCTAAAATTGAAGTCTAATTTTTGTTTAGCGTGAACTAAGTGAACCTTTAAACAAAAGCAAATTCCAATAAACATGTTTTTTTGTTTTTTTTTAAAGATTGTAGATTAAATGGTGTTATTCCTTTCCCCTGGTGTTATTAGCTTTTAGGGTTTCCAAATACTGTGATATTTGAATTTCATTTGAAAGATTTCCTATGGCATAATGTGTGAGTGAGAGGCACACAGTATGCAGAAAAGTGGGGCAAGACAAGACAAGGCTCCAATCTCTGGCATATTTGATGCAGATGGAGAATGGGTTAAATGCACCAGACAATCAACAGTTCTGAGGGAATTCTAGGGAATTCCAGCAGATGACAAGTGAACGAAAGTGGACTGTGTAGAGGAAGGTTAAATTGAGTTTAAGATGTGGTATTGATTACCATTCCCATGCAAAACATGCAGGGATAGCTTTATTTGTCATTCCTATTCCAGTCCTGGTGTCTTTGTTGTGTAATGACTATACTTCAGATGTGTTTTGCTCTCTGTTTATTGAATATGGTTGATGGATGATATGTTTTACTGAAGTATAGTAGTCTACAAAAATGTGGGCACCCCTGGTCAAAAAGCCTTCTGCAATTAATATCTAATTGAACAGAAGTGAACCTGATCTCTAAGTGGTGCAACAGTAAACATGACACATTTCTTGCAAGATTCATTTTATTTAAACTTTTTACAGTTTCAAAATAATAAAAAATGTTTGGGAAACCTGTCAGTTAGTACTTTGTAACTTCTCTGGCAACTATAACAGCTTGTAAATGCTTCCTCTAGCCAGCTAAGGGCCTTTACATTTTTCTGCATTCTTCCCAGCAGAACACGTCTAACTCAGAAATATTATTTGGCTTCCTTGCATGTTTGGTATTTTTGAGATTTCTCTGCAGATTTTCAATAATATTCAAGTGTGGGGACTGTGGCGGCCATTCCAAAGCCTTCAACCATCTTTCCTGGAGGTATGCTTTGGATCATTGTCTTGCTGAAATACCCAACCTCTCTTCAACTTCAATGTCTGGACTGATTTTAGCCTCTAGAATGTATTGATATTTGGTGGAATCCATTTCACCTTCCACTCGCACAACATTTCCTGTGCCCCCAGCTGCCACACAAACCAAAAGCAATTGGCAAGGTGTTCTTATCTACAAAGGCTTCACCCTTTTTTCTCCAAACATACCTTCGTTGGTGGTGGCCAAAAAGTTCAATTTTGGTTTTGTCAGTCCAAAGCACATTGTTCCCAAAGACTTCAGGCTTCTCAACATTTTATTTTGCGTACTTCGTACTTTGTGTTGAGATTGTTCTTTCTGGCAACTATGCCATGTAGCTCTTGTTGTTTAAAGTAAGTTGAATTGTTGTCCTGTGAACAGCTAAACCTGTGTTTCCTACTCTTTTCTGCAGTTCTTCTTCCAGACCTTGCCTTGACTTCAACTGTTCCATTCATCTTCCATTTTCTAATAATGTTTCTAACAGTGCATATAGGTAATTTAAATCATTGAGAGAGTTTTTGTAGCCTTCTTGGTGGAAATTAACCATCTTCATTCTGAAATCCTTTAATAACTGTTTAGATGGTTATTGACACCAGACAGTTACTGCAGTTGGATACTTTAGAAGGTTACTTCAGAATAAAATGTTCAGCTCTGGAATTACACTCAACTAACTCATTGAAGCGCTAGCTGAGTCTGGGCCTTATTAATCATCTTATTAAAAGGTAACAAAGAATAATCCAAAAGCGTTCCCAAACTTTTGCCCTTTTTATAATTTAAAAACAGTTTAAAAAAAAATTGCTTTACAATTTGCAGAAAGGTCTCATGTTTGACATATCATTTAGAGTTCAGGTTTGCTTTCTATCTCACAGATTAATTGTAACAGACATTTAAACCAGGGGTGCCCACACTCCACTATATATCCTCCTGAGATCCAGCAATTCATTGAGTCTCTGGTCTTAATCTCAAGAACTGTATATTTAACCCTGATGAAATGTACACTACAAGGGACATTCTATGGAAATAAAATAAATAATATTTTTGAAAATATTTTCATTGTGACATGAAATTACATGTTTTTGTCATCCAAGACACTTGTATTATGACCAAAATTAAAATGCTGAAACTTTCCTTTTCAGGTCTCTGGAGGATTTTTTTATTTTTTATTTTTTTAACAGGAACACAGGTTAGCATTGAGATCTTTTTGAATCAAAAGAGTTTATGCATGATTTTTTTCATTCTCTTAAAGGAATTATTTAAAGATGTGAAATGCCTGGGGCAATAAGTATGCACCTTACCTGTTAAGTAGCAGATTTTCAAAAGAGCTCAAGAGTATGTAGCTTCATATGTAAAATATGAAGTATTAGATCAGGATTAAAGATGGATTGCAGTTTTTAATAATGCAGAGAGTTACATCAACATTACCTGAAACTGAATTTGAGTGTGGAATTAGAAATCTCTGAAAAGGTTAGTGTAATATATGAAGCAGTGTGGTTGCGTATGTAGATGCAATATTAATTGATATATACCTGTATGTAGCATGCCTGTGGACTGCAATTATATTAAATTTATTTCACCATTGCAATCCAAATCTCAAACAGTATTCCAAATTTAAATTTTCACAATGAAGATTTCACTATATTTCCCAAAAGCAATTTATAAAGCAATAACTACCCTGGCCATTTGATATACTGTATGCCCTGTGGGCTTAATCAATAGCAGGAAATAGCAATCTCCATTCTCCAGTCTCTCAAATAAATTATTACCTCTCATTAAAGACATAACACTGAGCAGAAAGCCAATTATTAATTACAGTCCAATATGCTTCTTATGAGGAAAAAGTAGCACAGTTGTCCGGAATGTAAAAAGCATAGCATAGCATAAAACCAAATATAGCTTCACACATTTTTTTATAATATTGATGATTGCTGACTCCCTGCTCATAAAATATAACTTATGTAAGGACAGGTAGTCCTAATTTTTCAAGCGGTATGACATAATTCTGGATTAACTTTGTCTTTTCATATAATTGTGCTATTTTAAGCATAAGATTGAAGTTTTGCTCTTGTTTACAGCAGCAAAGCCTGTGTAATGTACTTTATCAAAGTAACTGCAGTGTGTGTGTAACACATGCAACACCTCCCCATGAAATACAATCTTTGGTTTCAGCTCACACGACAAATGTATTGATTTGTACGGTGGAAATACAAAATACTTTTTTATTATGATTACATTTCACATCAATATACAGTATGTTACTCATACTGATGAGTAGATGAGTACATATGGCTACTAAATACCCAAGATAAATAACAAAAATAATCTATTATGATGAATTATGAAAAATGTTGATGTCAATTAGTATTCATACTGTTTACATTTGTATTATTTCCGAAGTTAAAACATACAAATATACTGTCCTTGAGATTTAATTTCTTGTCAAATGTCCTTATGGTTTTGCAGATAATTATACTTGCCTACACTCATGTAAAGGGGAAATATTAATCTGTATTTATTTGCAAAAATGTTTTTTTTTTTTAATAAAGTTTTCCCTTTGTACTTTTTTTTGGCAGTGCTGAAAAGACATTGCCCATGCAAGTGTTTTGGCCATATACTTTGTGTGAGTTCTACCCGGTATGAATTGAATTATTCATTATTGAATAATCTTTATTTGGACTTTCACAATCTTTGTACATCTTCCCATTTCTTTATTAGCTGTATATACATCACATTTTACATTGTAGAGGACCAGAATTGGAAAACCCCCCCCCCCAAAAAACCATACAACCTGAAACATCTTTGAATAAAAATGAAAATGAACAGCAACAAGTTTGCATTGTCTGACTGTAAAAGCAAACAAAACACATGAAAATGTTATGCTTCCTTTTCAGTTCATGGTTTTCGTGGACCAAGGTTGAGTCAAATTCCAATTTTCTTAGTGAAACACAATTTTACTAAATGGTAAATGGTTGGCATTAATATAGCGCCTTTATCCAAAGCACTGTACAATTGATGCTTCTCATTCACCCATTCATACACACACTCACACACCAATGGCGATTGGCTGCCAAGGCACCGACCAGCTCGTCAGGAGCATTTGGGGGTTAGGTGTCTTGCTCAGGGATACTTTGACACGGCACGGGCGGGGGATCAAACCGGCAACCCCCCGACCACCAGATGATTGCTCTTACTGCCTGAGCCATGTCGCCCCATACTAAAGGCATTGAAGGGAAGCACACATCCGTGGTCCAGGTTTGTGAAGTGTACTTCACAGTTTTGAATTTCCTGCCTCCACAGGCTCATTTCATCAGTACAGATACAAGCTTTTCTTTCTGTAAAAGCACACAATGCACATCCCTGTGTCCCACAAGGCTAAAAAGAAGCAGACCGTTAGGCTCTGTAACAATACAAATGGTCTGGTTACATTCAGAACCCAAAAATAAATCACAATGTACTCTTGTTGAAATGTCCTCCATCCTATAAGGCTCTGTGCCTGCCAACCAGTTCACTTTGCCACCCTCTAAAAAATAATGTGTGCACTACAATCAGCTAAATACCATTCTTCTCTCCAAAGACCTGTGTGTAATCCAAATTCAGATTTGTTCCCCTTTTCTTTTCCAAGTTACAGGTTGTCACCACGGCAACAGAAAGACCTGTTTTTACCTCTTGATGGAATGCCAGATACTACCAGAGCAGTGCATGTGCACATCCTGCTTTTGTTGTGATATGCTGCTGTTAAGCAGAAGGGTATAAAAAGAGATTTAATTAAATAAAACGAATAAATACAATCTGAGAACCATTCAAGCTTTGGAAATGTTTACTCAGCAGGAGCACAGAATATTTTGCCTGTAGAACACATCCGTGGATAATACCAAAAGGATGATAACAAAAATAGTGTATTCACTTAGCAAAGCTACCCAAGGGGATAAAGAGAATTGGAGTCTATAGCTTTTCAAATACAGTTTCAAGCTCTGGGCAAAATGTTCCATTACCCCTTTGAGTGTGTCCCTGATCCTGTAAGGAACCTGACATTTAACCCACAGGTAATACAGACTGCTTTTGTAGACGGTGGAAATATGGCGGAGCTCCAATGCCTTTAGCAATATCTGACAGTAGAAACAATGTAGTAAATGAATGAGACTCAAGCCAATACAGAGAAAAGCCTCCTTTCTGAGCCAGGTTTTTATGCTTGTTTGGTTGCCAAGAAGATTTTCTGTTTCTATTCGTCTTTCTATTTCTAATGATTCTTTTTGTGCACAAAACACAAAGTAAGCCTCTAATTATATACTGTTTGTTAGCCACTTTTCTGGGATAAACAATAGTCCTGCCAACGTCATGCCTGATACATTTGCAAAAGTAGCATTTATTTTTTCTTTATTCATGTAAGTGGTGCTGAACACTGATGACCGACAGAATGTTTCCACGTATATGAAAATTATAGTTTTGCTATAAATACTGTAGAATAATTGACCAATCAAGGGGGGCTGTGCTAGGGTTAATCCTATATTAGCTTCCAATCCCCTCTGCGGCATTTAAGTCTGAAAGACTTAATTTTGAAAACATAAACTGGAGACTGATAAGACTTAATTGTTTATGATGTACTGTACCTTACTGCAGCACCTTTCATTGTGTGAAGCTGTTGAGTCCGAGATACAGTGCAGTCCATAAGTATTTGGACAGTGGTACAATTTCTGTTCTTTTGACTCTGGACTCCACCACATTATTGTGAAAAATGTAACCATACCAGCTTGATTCTAATTTGTATCTATGAAATTAAAAAAGTTAAAAAAAATGAACCAAAATAAGTGTTTCACTGGATTGGCCATACACACCCCAAGGCCCCCAAACTCCCTAATGATTTGAGTTTTAAATCTTTCTGTCCTACCCTTTCCTTTGTATCTATTTCCCCCCTCATAGAATCACAAAAAATTACCTTTAAAAGCCTTGTGTGCTGGATAAAGTATAAAATATAAAAATGTTCCTTGGCCTATGTAAATGTCACCAAATATACGTATATACTCCGTAGTTGGATGAATAATTTCCTATGCCATGGTGCCATGGTTTCAGCCTCCTTGCCTGAGCATAGAAAGTTAACAGTGAGTGCTCCTTTACAGTCGATGGAGCTGTCCCCATATTTTGCCCTGTAAAAATAATGCTGATGGAAGCTGGGTCACATGCCCATGGCAGTCTGTAGTACCGAGACTTCCTGAGGCATGTCCAGCTTTTCGCTAGCGACCCTTGAACAAGTGCAGTCTGAAAGTATGAATTGGTGAGCGATTTGCATGAGTTCCCTGCGCCACAAAATGGCCCCCTTAACTTTCAAATCAGACCCTGAGTGGGGCTTGATAAGCCAGTTTTGGGGCTGTCTTGCACAGCCAGCACAAAGTTATCTTCTTTTAATGGCCATATTGGATGGCATTTACTATATGCATTCCATATCAGCAGCTCAATCAAGGAGGCTTCTTTCCTTCAGTGATTACCAGCAGATCGATAGTCCTTATGACAGGCACAGAGCCCTGTGGCCAGACAACTGAGTCACCTTGGCAACAGAGTTGCTATGGCATGGATCCAAAAACCTGATGGATAGCCTTTTCTTCCTTGTCCTATTTATTAAGACTGTATGTGTTCAACACGGAAAAAAGAGTGTAGGATGGAACCTTTTTATTTTAGTTTGTGCAGACGCCAAAAGGCCACTACATTTAAAAAGCGACAAGGTACCTTACCTTTGATATATTTATTCTCAAATATCAGTTTTAAGGGTAAGATAATATTCCAGCCTTGGACTAGAGGATGTATTTGTCTGTGCAAAATCGGAAATCAAATTGAAAGCAAAACATCATTAAGTAAATGTACAACTGATAGGGTTGTTAGAAACACTGACATTTCTCACAGCTGAAACCATTTGGGGAGATCGTTATTGTTATTTGCCTGGGAATGGCAACTGTCAATTAAGAGTATTGAGGTCAAACAGTAATTATTTAACCCTTGAGTTTAAGATGTTGTTTTCCCATGACATAATTATTCAATTGCTCACATGAAAATGGGGAAGGTAATGGGTTTATAACATAGCAGAAATGACAGACATCACAGATCACTGTTGGAAACAACTGCAGTTTGTGCTCTGTGATGTTTGTAATTTCTGCAATGCTATAAGCCCATGTGTTTAAGCTCAGCCTGAAAAACATAACAAATAGACCTAAGGCAACTGAACAGCCATGTACTGTGCAGCTGAATGGTTTCCAAGTGCCTCTGAGCTATTTTTTATAACGTTTTTGGACAGTTCCTAGCTTCTCAATTTCCAATTTTCCAGTGGCCCTCCAACAGCAGTGCTCATTTCATCTCCAGTGTGCCTCGGTTACACTACATCTGAGGTTTACTGGGATGCCGGATAACAGTGAGGTTTTAATCCTCATCAGCCTAACATCCAAAATCTGAACATACTATTTTATGTTCTGATGCTATGGCGCTTGGGTATGCATACAAATGTTTTGTTTTCTAAGAGATACTGCAAAAAAAAAGAAAAAGAAAGGTGTTATTATTTTGAATTATCCAATGGTTATATAAAATTAAATCTTAATGAAAAACAATAAAAATGAATGGCTACAATGTCAAAGCATTCTACAAAGGGTCACATGAGGAAAGAGAGGTTTCTACAGCACATACAAAGCTACACTTGTAACTTCATTAGTGGTGAAATGCTTTTTAATTAAGTCCCTCTACATTAGGTTTTCCAATATCGTAATTATAATAACTTTCTACGAATAACAGTACCAATTTTTCAATGTCACATTATCTGGTAATTACTCATAAACATTTACAATTTGCAATTCAATTCATTTTCAATTTGCTTGTCTTCCATGGTACCAAGAGCCTTGCAATACTGCATTAGTCATGAAAACTTTAACTAAGAAATGGCATGATCTAGGAGCACGTATATGCTTGAGCTTTCATTTTTTTGCTTACCAAATTCATCCACAATTTCTTTAATTTGTCTGTTATTTCAAGCATATTGCTGTCGATGCTTGATGCAGCAGATGTTATAAGAATATGCAGTCCTTATGGAGCGCCACATTCAGGAGGCACATGCCATTGGCTTCTCTGCAGAAATCTGGATGAAATAGTCAGGGCTGCCCTGACTGGTTAAGCTTGATTGTAATAAGGCAGGTACCCACCACAGAATAATTTTGAATAAAATATGCAACACAATAGCTTTGTAAATCACAACGGCTTTACAATCTGCAAAAAAAACCTGTGATCACAGAAGGCCAAAATCATGGATAGTTGCTCAAGAACTGTACAATGAACCAGGTGTGCAGCACAGTGCGAACGAAGATCTGTCATCAGGCTCTTTCAATGCACAATACAGTCCAGCTTAACTGCATACTTAAAAAGACCATTATAATCAAAGGGATTGTTCAAATGGCTACGGTATACTGTATAGGCAATGCCACCTCATCGTCACCCAGTTATTTGATATGAAATTCCTACCATCTATTGGCTTTCAAAGTCATCTGTTAGACTGTCTTAATTTGTGACTGTGATGATGTGGTCGTATTACCTTGTACTTCTTTCCAGAGATGACCCTATAAGACAGCACAGAGGCTTCCGTCATACAGGATCTGTTGAGTCCTTGTAGACAGACAGTTCAGTGGGCAGATGTAACAAAACTGTCTGTCTCTGCAATATTTGTCTGCAATTTTGCAAATTAACAATATCATTACATTAAGGATAAATATAGACAAGAAATGTAATATAATGTCTATTTCTGATGCAAGATCTTATTAACACAGGGACCCTCTGGCTACAAGATGATCCATATTATTGAATTATGTTATTTTAGTGGGTCTGTGGTAAACATCAATTACTGTACAAAAGGTTAGGCATGGGACACAGACTCTGACTCAAACTGGCCCAATATTTCAGCTGTTTTCTAAATATTTTCTTTGGATAAATATTCTACATTTCTTATCATATTTATTGTTGACAAAATACAGTTGAAGGTGAACAGAAACAAATAAAGAAAGCTTTAATTTACGTGTTACATGCAGTTTAATTGTGTCACCTTTCCATGTTTATCCATGCATGATCCTCATATTATTTCCAAACTCTGTTAATGTGGTAAACAACAGTAACGTATCTGAGAGAAAATGTTTTAAAATGTTCCCACATTTAAAAAGTTGTAATTACTGAAATATGAGCTACTTGACATTTTCACATATTTCTTTATTTATAAAACTCAGCAGAACCAGATTGACCCAAAATGTATAAACTTTTCTTCATCGCTTTATTTACCTATTAACAAAAAATGAAAACATCTCATAACGGTTCATGAAAGCAGATACGCAGATACTTCCAGGCGTAAGCGTTTCCTCAAGCCGAGCAAAATGAATAGGTTGATCCCTAAGGAAATGGTGTGAAAGCCTTAGAAATACACAGCTGGTATGAAAGTACATTTTTACCCTGTGGCTAACATTAGAGAGCTCGCTCTCTCTCTCTCACCATTGCCACTGAGTAGTATCTAGGGCTTTTCTCAAGCATAATCAGGGACAAAGCAACCATCCTGCAATGACTCGGACACTCTCCATAATGCACTGAGTGTGCAGAGTCTCTTTGGATTTTCTTATGTTCATTAGGTTGTAGGCCAACTCATGTCACATCATTAATTACAGTTCAGTATATATTGTTCTAATCCATGTTGGATAACTGTTTACCTCATTGTTTCATACTATTTTCATTGCAATCTCGCAAACTTTCTAATATTATGCTACTTAGGTAATGTATAAGCAATCCCATGCACTGGGCAATCACCAGGAGGTGACAATAAGGTCTGAGAGCTTTCCCTTCTTTATCGATTATCCTAATTACTCTGGTGTCATTCTTAGAGGTACTGTAGCTGCATTATTGTTTTGCAGTCAGTGTGTTTCAAATAAGATTATTTATTTATTTTGGACTCCAGGAACAAGGCATGAAAGCACCTTATTGATTTTTAGGTTCACTTGCAATTCCATGACAAATAAAAGCCCCAAAGATTGGTAACCATGGCACATTGCGCAGGGAAGCGTCTTGTGTGTATACAATATACTGTGTAGTAGGGGTGGATCCATGGGGTTTTGGACGCCAGCAAAACCACCTACACACTCATTCACCCCCCACCAAATACCAAATGTTTTTTTTCAAACACTTCAAAAGCAGGTACTCGTACATAATTATTCAATTTCAGAAAGCTGGATTTTTACAATGAGTCCAACATGTCCAAGTGGTTACTACGTTGTTTGCCTATAGACCAGAACAACAAATTGTACAACTGGTAACCACCATCTTTGCACCTGCCATGCTATGGGATGTGCTTGTACACAAACTTGCTACAAGATACATTAATTGCTATAAACCTCAAGCTGTCTGTTAAACCATACTTTTTTGTTGTAGTTGTTTTTGTTTTATTCCTGGGGAAAGGCTATTCTATCCATATGCACACCCTCATAATCTGTTTACAGAAAATAACTGTCTAATCGTATTATTGAGAGAATTGACCGGGTTCCTCATTGCACCTCATCTCATTAAAAGTGAATGACGCACAGAAAAGTCTTAACTGGTTTACATTCTTCACATCGACGGAACTTTAACAGCATTACCGCTGTGTAAAACACAAGGAAGCGTGCTTCCTCCGGTTCATTTTCGTTTGAGTGAGGGGATTAGTTCGCGGACTCCTGCTCAGGTGGAAATTAGATCTGAGCTGCTGAGATGAGATCTGGAACAAGGCACATATGCCTAATCTGACTGCGCCTAGTCTAATGAGCTATGCCTCCATGCATGACATGACAGCACAGTAACCCTGCAGCATGTACTTCTGACAGACGCTGATATACAGTAGCCTACCTTGTCTATATGTTTCCGCTAAACATCAGAGCTAACATAAGACGCGAAACAAAATAACGCATTACTAACACTACATAAAAATAATATGAAATATAGCACATGAATGGTTTGCTTGGCTGATTGTGAAGGACTTCAGCTGTGCCCTCTGACAACCGATTAATTCATATTGACTGTCGTGGAAAGCCAAAGTGATGACTTGAAGTCTATGTCTATGTTTTAGTAGCCTAAAGTTGAGATGGGAAGCCAGGGAGTACATCTAAATGGGGGCCACCTGTACATCTGTATGTATGCACAGCTGAGCTGATCACTAAACGGACTTATCGGTCTGGTTTTACAGTAGGGGAGACCGGAGAACAATTAAAACACTTTATTAAACAGTTTTCGCTTAAATTTGCACTGCTGCCACACGATTGGCTGATTAGATAGTCTCATGAATAATTAGGTTGTCAGTGAGTGTATATGCACACATTAGAGCAAATATTCTTCATCCAGAAAGAAGATACATGTCCTTGCTATGACTATTGACCATCGGTACAGTTCTAGCAAATTCCTGGCGATTACAGATTGGTCAAAAGTAGCGGGCGGGAGTGAAACTGATCCAACCCGGCTAGGGGGCAAGTTTAAACAGTTCTGGGGCAAGTTTAACACAGCATCCAAAATGTCAGGAAACGAACTGGAAAAAGCTCTGTTTTAATATAAGGCAAAAACTCATGAATCCAACATTTCTTACCTTTTCTATTTTTCATCTGAAAATTGTCTCGTAGGAATTGTGTATAATGTTGTCTGTACTAACCGCATATTACCATTTATATGAAATTGATGTCTTAGAAGAATTTGATAAGATCGAGAGCTAAATCATACAAAATAAATGCATGGTCTTCATGGAATATACAACGTTATTGTGGCTGATGCATTTATAACAGGCGGGAGCATGTTGGAACACAGTGTTCCAACATGCCCTGGCTGCATTAGTTGTACTCACAGTTTCTGCTTGCGCGTGATATGTGTTGAATCTATACATTTTCATAACCCAAAAGACAGCGATTTAAATTACGTATATTTGGATTCTGTGGCAGTAACATATCATCAGTTTTTCTAAAAATACTTTGGTGAAAAAAACATTACTTTCATGGCGCTAATTCAAGCCCTTGGAGTTCTCTTAATTATCAGATGTTTCTATTAAAATTGATGCCACATCTGAAACATAATTAATTCAATAAAAGAAATAAAAAAATGTGTTTTAAGTTGTTTATCTTTCTTTTCCCAGCCTTTAAAAACTGAGCGCATATTAGAGCATGTCTAGGTCTGATGTAGGGCCTCACCTTCACTGTTTGTGCTCTGACAGTAAAATGGATGTGATCTGAGTGTTTTTCTGTTTTCTGGAATGTAAAAAGTGTTAGGAACAACATCATTTTCTCAAAGTCAACAGAAAGAATTTCTGACGAGCCTATGACAAGATAATTCCTACAACAGACAGGGAAAATGTGTTTTGAATCAATATGGGACAGAGACACACTGAAGGAATGCGCTGAGCTTCTGCAGACTCATAATGCCTCGGTGCATGCACAGCATCTTAAACAGAAAGTCTCCGTATTTTCCCCAAAAAAATATTAAGCTCCGTACTGAGGAGTCAATATATTGAACACAATTTCAATGTGCTTTTTACTGAATCTGAGTAATGCATTAAACATTATTCTGTTGAGTAAAAGTGTCCTAAGTTTTGTTTTTGCACTTAATATCTCAGCAATTTATGGGAATCCACCATGCATCCTTGGGGTTGCAAGCCCAGTTCCCAAACCATTAGGGGAGATCCTGGTCTGTTGTGACACGGGGTCCATTGTTACCCAATGTTTATTTGCCTGATCAGAAACAAGCTAGCCTGCTATAAATCACATTGCACACCCCCAGACATATCCTCTTTCGCCTTGGATTTCAACAGACCAGTTTCGTGCTCAGAAAACATTGTGTAACAAGCAACCCTGTGTTATAACATACCCCGATCTCCCCTGCTGTGCACTCCCACCCTACAGTAGATCTGCCTCGATTCAGTATCAGACTGGGGACCATGTCAGCACCAACGTTTTGCAGGACAAGCCACTAAACAGCAGCCTTGCATTGCATTTCTCACTCTTTACTCATTTTAGCAACTGCCAGACTGTAAATGAAAACATACATAGTATAGAAATTAGAAGCAGTGTATGATACAGAGAAACAGCTGCTAAAGCTTTAGCTTCATATTAAATAAAAATACAAAGACTACATCTCTTATTAGTATAGTGACATCTAAAATGCTTAATTTCCGTGACTCAAAGCTATAGACTAACTCTATTGCGATTATAGATTGAATCTCTGCCTAAGCCATAGCTTCACTCTGTAAGTTCAACATCTTGACCAACCTGCCACAGTGCTGGCTAGCTGGTATGGTCTATGAATTGACATCTACAGCAGTGCCTTTTGCCTGGATGCATGCACAGTGTCCTCTCCTTGGATTGTCACAGACAAACAGCTGTCACCCACCATGAGGGCTGCTCAATGATTAAATATAAAAGAGAAGAAAAGAAGACATTTTCTGAAGGAAATTAATTACATTAAGCCGGGTCTCATTTGCTGAAAATTGAGCTCATGCCCCCAAACACATACACACTCTTCCCACACACACTTAATTTGAGAAAGTACAATTAAAAGTAAATTGCACTTGCATAGTGAGACCTTTTGCTTCTCTACTTTAAACCCTGCCTCATATAGCTAGAGTATGAAATTAGTCTATAAAGCCTTCAGTTAATGATGATGATCTTCTTTAATTAATTTTTTATTTTGGAAATTCCCCTCTTTTAGCACTGTTGCTTGTTGCTATGGAGTCTCCATGGCAATCCCCTGAAAATTGTATCATATAGTGTAATGTATATTGGTTATGAGGGAGCAACAACAGATAAAAGATTTGCATTGTTTCATTATACGCCTGTAGCTTGTGGGAGTGGTTCATTGAGGTGCAGAGAGATTGAAAAGATTTGTCTAGCTTTCAGAAGAAACAAACTAAGTCTCGGCGTTGAGAAACAACACCAAACCAGTTTTGAGCACTGACAGCTGTAATGCACATTTATAGCCGTAAATTGGATCTGCTACGCTCACACTTCTTTGAAATAATGTGTCAATCAACTGGATTTTTGGGGGGATGAAGCCAACTGTTTGTTTTAAAATCACAACAGGTGTAAAGACAAGGCACACAGATAACTGTTAGGGCATACCAGGTGTTGAGAGGATTGCTAACTGAAAGCTTGGCATAAAAATGTTTCCAGTGGCACTCATCACACTTGCACTCTGCTTTTGGTCAAACAGGAAGTGCTGTGTTCCCTCACCCTGTGTTCCTTTTCACCTTATTATTGTACTTCCTCTTTGGGTTTGATGGTTGTTAAAAAGCAAACCAATAGATATTTCATGCTTCCAAACAAGCTGATTATTTCTTTATTTTATTAGGGGCAGATAATAAAGCCCTAAATCATTAAGCATCTCCAGCTGTTGCTGTGGTTTAGGGCACCTAGGGTACCTCCGACAGTGATTCTAATCCCCCATGCATTCTCCAGTATCAGCTATCAGCCCTCAATCCTCAGCCAAAAAGATACTGGCTCAAGGAATGTCATTAAATCCAGCCGATCACTATTTCAGAAACCTTCACACCTCATCCAGTAAGTGCTTGCTCCCTGATACCTGGGGATGTCCTAATATAGCATATGCACCAAATTAACATAGTGTAAAAAATAGATACCTTTGTTCCTTGTGGCACATCACTCTAATATGCAGTGACAAGTGTTTAATTACTTTGTTCTACATACTGCAGATTTACAACATTGATACATCTGAATTTGGGAAGGATTCCTCATGTTTGGCATTAAAAACTTTAATCCCTTAACAGACGGATCCGACCTGCGTGTTACATCTCCCTAAACAGACAAATGCGACCTGCTCGTTACATCTCCCTTAACAGATGGATGCAACCTGTGTGTTACATCTCCCTTAACAGATGGATGTGACCAGTGTGTTACATCTCCCTTAACAGACGGATGTGACATGTGTGTTACATCTCCCTTAACAGACGGATGTGACCTGCACGTTACATCTCCCTTAACAGATGGATGCGACCTGTGTGTTACATCTCCCTTAACAGACGGATACGACGCCAGCATTATATTTGATCATTTGACTGTTTTTCATTGAAATGCATTGTGATTCCTTGGCCTTTCTATGAGTTTTCTATAGGGCGCCTTAGTCCATAATGGATTAATGACAAATAGATTGAAAGAAATGGAAAATGCAGCATGGAAAGTGAGGTGAATACAGAGAGGGAGAGGAATGGCAGTAGCATATGCCATCGTAGAGTGGAAGCATATGCTATGCTTGTTTTCATGTGCATGAAGGACACTGGCTTGGCAAAATGAGGATTTATCTGAAACAACATTGTACAACACAACATTGTACTGCATTGTACAATACAACACGCATTACTACTTAAAGAAACAAAACGTGTTATTCCCATAGCATGGCAGGATCTCAGAGATGAGTATCTTATTTTATTTATGCGCCTTGATGAATATGTTCTTTGTGCTCTGTCTGGCCTGCTCTATATTATCACATCTGGCTCATTTCTTTCTTCAGAAAATGAAAGGGTGCTTTTGCAGTGCGCTGGAGTGATGTATTGTAATGATGTGCATGAATTATGTCAATATCAAAAGTAAGATGTTCACACTCTCCCAAGACATTAACTATCAAGCTGCAATAACATCAAAAATAGGCCATTCTTTTCCCCGGTTTCATATATTTATACATATTTTTTCCTTTGAATTAATGTACACGTGTCACAGTCCTGCATGCAAGATGCTGACTATCTTCTGGAAGGAAAAGTCAGTGGTCTTCTTCTGGATCCATTAGGCACCAGTGGAAGATTATATAAATAATAATGTCCTGTTTCAGCCCTGGATGTACTAACTGGAGCATGGTGAAGCTTTATTGGACCATGTTTCTGCTGACTACACAGGGGGGTCTGGCAAAGGGTCATTTATGATTGTGAGGATGACACTTTCACACAGCCCAGCCTGTTGTTCAGAGTTTGGCTCCCCCTATTGGACACTATTTGAATTGGACAATCTGACGCAACAGTACCAGCCTCCACGGAAACAGGCTTGTTCAGTTGCAGTCACGTTAGCTGGGGTTTAAGCCTTGAGTTTTTTTAAAAACTAGACCACTGAAAACCGTTCCTAATTGGCTGCTCTCAATCTGCAAGATTAAGAACAGCTGCTCCAGATTTCAGCGGCCTAGTGGTATACGTTTGAAGTTTCACCACCTGGGAAGGCCGGACTAGTGGTCTCATATAAAATACATTTAACCCTTGTTCTCCAAATTATCTACATATTAAGAGGCCAAATGCAGAGCACAGGCTATATATGTGCCATACTAAGATGCCTAGTTATTGAGCCAAGCTTATATCAGAAAGTTCTGATACAATAAGTGGCAACATACACCCCCTCTGGACACTCTATTGAGAAAACATAACATGATAAACCCTTATCATTAGAAACATATAAATTGCATTTTCATGATTAATCATATTGACAGTTTAAGTAATGGTAATCTGCCCCATATAAATGACTGTGCTGCCCATTAGTTGAAATGGAATGGATATGTGAAGTCATAGAATTTAACTTGTTTGCAATGAAATGCCAGCCATTTAAAAATGTAGTGTACAAATAGTGTATTAATGTCCGTCAACAGAGTCCTCAATGTTGCCTTGTGAGAGCAAAAACACTCATGCAAAGTATTATTTTCCTTTCACAAACACAGCTTTGCAGGTTCAGTAATCCCTTACTAGCCAATCTTTGTTTTGGAGTAAGATCAAGTTGAGACGTATTTATCTATGGTTTGTTTACATGCACACTAATACTCTGATCTGATAATGGCAATACTTTGATTATTGAAATGGTCATCTAAATGTCATTATAAGATTATCTCTATCAGTGTAAGGTCATGAACCTGATTAAGACACTTGGATTTATACCCAACCCTTTGATTTTCTGGTGCATTTGATTTTCACTCCCATTTCTTTTGGCTATTTGAAACTGCGCATATCAGACAGAAGTCAAAGATCCCTGATGAAAACAATAGTTGCCATGTAGACCATCTGTTAGTATATGTTGATTATGGAAAGAATAATGCCAATATTCATGCCAACCATTAGATTAAATCAGAGTTAAAGAGTGAAAGCAACATTTCACTTTCATTGTACTGAAAGTTGAGGCATGAGAATGACCTTAAAATACTTTTTCATTTTTAAATGCAGAGCAGAACAAATGTGACCTTTCTCATTCCTAAATGTTCTCATTCTATTATTTATAAAAATTTGATTTATGTATGTTCAGGTATTACATTTTTATCTATGACAAGTAAACCTGTACATTTCTGTTTTATGCATATCAACAGTGTGTGGATAAAAGTTTCCTCATGAAAATAATGAAAATGAATAATCAATCCCTGGAGACGATCTAGGAGGAATGGTAAATGGTAAACGGTCTGCATTTATATAGTGCCTTCATCCAAAGCGCTGTACAATTGATGTTTCTCATTCACCCATTCACATTCACACATCAACAGCAATTAGCTGCCATGCAAGGCATCAACCAGCTCGTCAGGAGCAATTGGGGGGTAGGTGTCTTGCTCAGAGACACTTCGACACACCCAGGGCGGGATCGAACCGGCAACCCTCTATCTGCCCAATGAACTTGAGAAGAGCCTTACCTCCTGAGCCAATTTCGCCCCAGGAAAGAAGGAAGATAACTGAATATACAGACCCAGTATTTGTGAAGGATCACTCTTTTTAAAGCTCTACATGGAAATTCATAGGTGTAGGCCTTTCCAAAGTCTTTCAGTTGCGTTGGAAACATGGCCAATCCATACAAAAGATTAACTTGTTACTAATATGCTTTAATAACGAATCATGTTCTTGAGTAGTTGCAGTTCAAAAGGAATGTGGTGATTCAAGCCATCTCAGTAAAAGACCTCTTAAGTAACATTGAGTAGAACTTGGTAAAACCAAGATCTCAGGAAATCTCACAAACTTTAAATTCTGTCTCCAGCTGTTTGGAGTCAGGAGTCAAACATGAATCAGGCCAAACACTGGAACCTTACTGGATGAAGAACTTCATATGGATTTCCCTTAAAGGATCAAGGCAAGAACTCCTGCCGTTAGAATTCATTATTTCATGTGGGCACACATATATCTGAAAGACGAATGGTCTGATTTTATAATCTTTTTTATAATACTTTGACTAACACACACGTGTGCTTGTGAGCGTGCATGAGTGTGTGAGCATATGTGTGTGCATGCATGTATGCCTGAGTGTGTTTACATGTATATACATGCGTGTGTGAATATGTATGTGAGTGTTCATGCATGTTCTCATTTCCTCTCGGTTTGACTCCTGGCTCTCTGCACATCGCAGCTGAGGTGATGATGTCACACTGCCATGACGACCGAAGGGAAGGACCCTGCTGCTACAAGGCCTTGCAGCAGCGATCAGTCACTGAGCACGTCTGCCATCTCTCTGGGTGACACTCAGGGCAGCTCATTAGTAACAGTGGCTGCGTCTTGCTGTCGTTCCTAAACACATCCAGGAAGGCTTTGCCAAATGCCAATATTTTAAGTGACTAATCTAAGCATGCTGGATAGAATGCCCCTAAAGACAGTACCAACATCAATAATACGGAGGGGGAATATTCTAGTCTAGCCCCACCTCCCCACCCCTATAAATATAGGACAATGTAGTCCCAAATTGTGGTTAAAGTGCAGATTCTAGGCTTTTATTGAAGAATGTGTTTACTTAGAAATACGTTTTCTAATTATTTCTCAGCCTTATAATGGCTTCCTTAACTTTCATTGGGACAACGCTGGTCCTTAAATGCCAATAAAAGACTTACAAAACTGAAAGCTTTTTCATACCTACACTGAGGAAACGATTGAATACACCTGTCTCACCAGAAACAGCTGAGAAGCCAACTGTTCAATTTTTTTTTTTCCCCTAAAATGGAGGGACTATGTATTATAAGGGATATAAATCAATACATATGTTACAGTCTAAATACAGACTGCACTGTATGTGTGCATGTATGTGTGTGTGTGTGTCTGTGTGACATGAAACTGAGAACAGACACACATTTATTGATAATTTAAATAATTCTGAGAGAATTATTTCTTTTCTGTGACATTACTGCCATCTATTGGAGATACTGGAAAAAGGGTCATACTGCTGGTATGCTCTTGCCATGAAAATGGAAATAAAAGACTCATTTTAATTGTGTAAGAATGTATAATATACTTTTACATGCATGGCTTTGCTTATATATAATGAGCAAAATAGGTGTACTTGTACATTGTTTTGGCATATCCATAGGCCCAGGGGTAATACTCTTGAAAACAGTGCCAGGCATGCTTGTGAGAACATCATAGAAAAAAGATGTAGGCTACAATATGGTGGAAAATAATTAAACTCTTTCCAAATACTTGTTCCACCAAATAAAGAGGAATGGAATTCAGATTTTTTAAATATATGAGGTAATGTTAAATTTGAAGTTGTTAAATATATTCAGAGACATATTTTCAAATATGTTTAGAATGTAGTGGAACATATGGCAGAATACATTAAAATATTAGTAACATACAGTATAGAAATTTCAGAATTAATTTTCAGGGATGTAGGCTTATTTGAATTATGTTCAGGTTCCTTTTAGTTTACCTTTAAAACCGATAGACATACTTGGATTTGAATAGCAAACCAAGCAACCCAAACACTTTTTAGGCTAAATTTGAAAAAAGCTAATAAAACTTAAAAATAAAATTCACTTGAAGTATACATGCTCAAACTTGAAACTCTCATGTAGATGATTACTTCAATCAGGTGGTGAAGTATGTGGCCAAAGCAGAACTCTGTAAAACTATAATCACCCAAGATGTACGTATATCTATCCAGCATCTCTCTCCCTCTTTCTCTCTCTCTCCAGAGAGATAGGGGTCATGTTTATAGAAATGATCCCCCTTCATAGGCACTTTAATAAAAGTTATGCATGATTATTACTGATTAAAGGGCTCCTTTTCCAGACTCAATTCAGGTCTATAAATTCTCTGCATTCCTAACACTTAATACCATAAAAACATAAAAGCTCTGCATTCATTTAAGCTACGGTCAGAAACTTTAAAATGTGTGGGCACACTGTCTTCACTGGTGAAATTGTTTTATGCAGGTGCCAAAATGATACACAGCTAATGTCACAACAAATGTGGAGGTTAATTAGAAGGCAATTACCTTTCTCTATGTTGACTTTCAGAATACATATTTCAACAGCATAAAAAAAGCTAAAGAAAAAAAGAAAAAATACTGAAACACTCTATGCCCAACTGCTTTTACTTTCTTCCCTGATATTGTTTTTGTGCATAAGATTCAGTAACAGTTATATTTGCCCTGATCATTATTAGGAATATTCAAGCGTAGAGTTTGTAACAAGCCTGCACATTTTTAAATGATGTATTGTGTTAAATGGTGGAGATTGAACTCAAATTGTCTGATAGAAAACCAATATTTATAATTTTCCAAATTACATTCACAATTTTCTAAATGACAATGGATTTTCTAGATAAATACAGCATTAAGGATTGAATTCTATGGTTTGAGGGGAATTTGGGAAGATTTTTGTTGCATTTGTGATAAACCCACCGGAAGGCACTGAAAATCACATTATGTTAAACATATTTAGAAAAAACATATTATTCTGATATTGTTATTGAAAGCTAGAGTCAATCACCATTATGTCTTGAAATATAAGATAATTAACATTTTTCAACCATGTGAAAACCATGTGAAAATTTTTTTAGTTTACATATCTATTTTATTTACCAAGTTTATTAGAAATGAGAAATTTGAAATGTTTCAGGTTGTAGCTAATGTATTTAAGTTGTATTTAAATGTACAGACAAGCACCGCACAATCCTTGACAGAGAGAGGACTGAGTCCACTGGCATGTAAACCAAGACTGCCTTAATCTCCTTTCACAGCTGTTGTACTTTTGCATACACTGCTTCAGACTGCCCGCCTATTTCCCACTGTCTCCCTTGAGATCTTTCTGGAATCATACTTCGCCAGGAACCTCCCACTCGAACTCGACGACACGCGAGACCTGACCAAGAGTTTTAATATTCCGGGTGGCATTTCTCTCCATATCTCAGGAACACACAAGCCTCTTAACCACATCAAGGTGACATTCCCCAGAGAGGACAGAGGGCTCTGCAGTTTCGTTCCCATCTTATTTAATATGTAATATCTGGTTTAAACATCATTCTTACAGCTTTGTATTTCTAATTATTTTTTTCTATATAGAGATTCTTCTAGTTGTTGTGACAGTACGAATTGCCATTGTGTCACTCATTAAAAGAGGAAAATCTGAATCATAATTGATGTCAGAAGTTAATACGTGTTTATACTGTGACATTAAAGTTGTGTTACTAATTTCATCAAAGGCAGGCCGTAACCAATCAAGTACAGCGGACTGCTTTGAAAAAGTGACCTTTAAGCTCCGTGAGTTACAACAGGCATAAAAAGTTAACGGAAGTGTTTTATGTGGACGTTAGATCACTCAGGCTGTGAGTGATCTTAATGAGAATGGAACTGCAAGAATTAAGGCAGATGGTGGCTTTTCCGAAATCCAGCCGTCACAGGCTTTCCATCAAGAGAGAGGATGACTACGACCTCCCTATTTTCACATTTCTGCTGGGATCAGATCTACTCAAAGGACTGCTCACCCTCAAACAGAGGATAACAAATTACTGTGAACAAATGAACTCAAAGGCTGTCCTCCAAATGCACTCTCAATCTGTTCATTTAACTACCATGAATCTTAAACTTCTGTTAGGGCAACATGGCTTGTGAATTCTTTCCAAAACAAATTCCAACATTGGTTATTTTGGGGTATCCATGGCAATAATTACATTACTGGCAGGATGACTTAGTTAGCTGGCTAACTGGACTGAGTAAAAAGAACTGCTCTGGGTTTTACTCTCACTCTTACTCAGGCCCAAGGAATAATGATGCAGTTGGTGATGTCATAACATGACGATATCACGACATTACGATATTTCTTCTGCATAAACAGTTTGATAGGTGAGTACAGCAACCACCAGCATTAACTCGCAAAATAATGAGTTAATTATTTCTGTCCTAACAACTTCAGTTCCCTGAGTTAAACACAGCTGTTAAACACTGAAATCAATGAACGCAAATAGAAAAACGTGTAAAGTGTACAGTCCAATGTTGGTTGAGGCCTTTTGCCTACCAAACAGCAGACAAGTAATTAATATAAAATACCTAAACATGGCATCTTTTTTCAAGAGATAAGGAAACATGAATTACCTATTTTCTACTAGTGCACAGTGCATCTCCGTTTGCAATTAATTTATCTTGGAGGATTCTAGAAGCTAGGAAAACTAGAAGCTTTCATAAAGCTTGCAGTGTGGTTCCCAATATTGCATATGCTGCCAGCTTTGCCCCAAAACTCATATGTTCACTGAACTCAGAAACTTCTACTACCCCTGCAATTTCAATATGTCATAACCAGCCTCCATTTGATTTAATGAAGATGATGAAAACTCACAAGGTATTGCTGTTATCTCTACATATTTAGATTTTTCAGGGAAAATACATTTTCCAATATCGCAAAATGTCGTGCCGGACTAAAAATGGATTTCCTTAAAATTAAAGTGAATCTCAGGGCTATAAAGAGGTTTATAAGCTAATAATCTCAATTAAATTACTCAGGAGCATCAGACAGTTTAAAGGAGTGATGATAGAGTCAATACTTTACTTAGCTCACCATCAAGTTTGTCTGAGCCTCACTTTTGCCATCTCTCTCTGCTTGAATGAACCATTTCATGCTCTGAGAAAACTGAAAGCTCACTCAAATGTCAACACCTCTTCATAGCAATGGTTCAATGATAAAGACACCAAAGGTCTCTCTGGTTGAACTCTGTGATGGAGCTAACGCAGTCTTTAAGCCTTCGATCGACACAGTAATTAAGCCCACCTAACTGGTCACTGGAAAGAAACCCACACAAAGACATGCCCTCGTTCAAGATCACTGCTTTATTCCCAACAGGCCGTTATCTGCCCAATTCATGTATTGGCATGTGCCAGAGAGTACAGTACATGAAAGCAGATGGCATAGTTCATTTCTGAACTTTTGTGAACTATAATTTAAGAATTTCTAGTTCATATCTGTGGGAGGCTTGTTTTTACCAGTTCTGTTGAATTGATTGTGAGTTGCTTGCTGGATGTTCCTTACCACCATATTCGTTTGCCAGGAAGGTTACTGATTGTAGAGTGACTTTTGCGGTTGGGCTTCAATTACTTTTATGTAAATGCATTGTACATAGCCTAGTACCCACATGTACAAGGTGCAATATGTTTTCATAGAGCTGCTTGATTCCCCAGTACTGTTCCTGTTGATGATAGCATTCGATTTGTTCTCAACAAGAACTATGTTGCCTGTCCGACACCCGACAGTTGGACCCTTGCAGTAATTGCTTCAAACATACTAATTTCATGATCTAGCATTTTTTAATCAAATGAATACCGTACCAATACAGATGTACACAGAACCGCTGCCCCAAAAGAGAACGGTACTGTTTATGGCAATTAAACAATTGTAAGGATGGCTAAAGCCACATTTCACATTACAGTACTAAACTATAGTGAGGAAAGCTTGGGATGACTAATGACGAATAACTAATATTTTAACACTTTTTTACTTCTCTCTGATAAAACTCTCTGGTGCCCACACAAGGCACATCAGCGACTCCATGGCTCGGCATCCTGGGAAGAGTCACCACAGGGCTCTGACAAAGGCTTCCGCCACAGCTCATTAAGTCTGAACCACGGAGAATTTGTGCGGCCAGATGCTGGAAGCCTGCCACCCCATCACACACTCCAGGCCTAAATGTCACCAGTCACAGCTAAACTCAGCATTACGCAAACATTGCGTAAAAAGTATGATGATGGTTTAGAATGAATAACAAACAAAAATGACCCAGGTTCCTCATTAATACGTCCGAGTATGTCTGATTACTTTGCAGAGTTGGCAACTTTCAGAGCTGTCTTGGCGTGAGATTAAACACTCTGCTCTGAAATAAATCGTATTTTTAGCGTGAGATGCATTGCCCTCTATGTACAAAAATTCACAATGTGATGGTGTGAGACACAGCCTGAAAGTATCTTGTTCCAAAAGTGTGAGAGTTGGCAACTGTAATTTTGTTATTTGAGGATGCAACATTTTTTCATTTCTTACACAACTTTTTAATCAATCAACATTTGTCCTCAGCTCTAATTGACAAAATGCAAATATGTGACACTTGGATTTATTTGGGTGTGGGAGCAAATTCATCCTCCACCAATATAATGACCACAAGCACATTACTAAGAAGATCAAGTTGGGGTTCCACAGAAACAGAAAATGGAACCAACTTTTGAGGCTGAATGTCTGATACTGTGTTTACAAGCATGGAAAAATATCCCTGCATGTATATTTGTTTATAAAGAATGAAAGCTGCAATAAAGGCAACACTATTGCATAAATTGACACACTTAATACTGAATACTTATTTACTTTTTCACATCGGTGATATGGGTGTTCGATAACTTTTTTCATGAAATAAATGAAATAATGGTAAAAAATTGTTTTGTGTCTTTGTCTAATATTCTGGTATTCTGGTATTAACTCAATTTTGACCGGATAGTGATTTTGTAAAGTTTTTCACCTCCTCTGTGAAATGGCTGACTGTAAGACATGTATCTGAAGCTTGTGCTGGGTCACATTATATTTTCACATTCAGTGTGACGAATATACAATAATACAGAAAATCACGAAGGCGGCAAATATTTTCACAGCAATGTAGATGTGTGCTTCTGTGTAATTCTGCATTAAACATGTTTGCTGCATTATTTCCTGACACTAAAAACTTGCACTGAATGGCTGTTTTAATGGGAAAGTGAATAAAAGAAGGAGCGCACAGTCCTGCACTGCGGAATGTTTAACCAAGCCTCGCTCAACTGCCGTTTCCTCATTGGGAATAAACTCTTCCACCCACTTAGCTCTATGAACACTGTTCCGCTCATAAATAATGATTGAAAAATATGTCTTTAAAATGCCTGCACTACTGGAGAACTATGAGGGAACACAGGGAGGGACCCCCCCTGGCTGAAGCTAGTATTGCTAGGCGTGATTAGTATTTGGATGGGAGACCTCCTGGGAAAACTAAGTTGCTGCAGGAAGTGTTATTGGTGGGCCAGTAGGGGGTGATCTTCCTTTTGGTCAAATTATCCCCAGCCTGCCATGTGCTATAGGAGATGCCATCTTTCTGCTGATACGTTAAACTGAGGGCCTGACTCACTGTGGTCATTAAAGATCCCGTGACGCAGTGCAAAATGGCAGCAGTACATCACCCAGGTGAGTGCTACACATCGGTGGTGGTTGAGGTGAGCTTACCCCTCATCACTGTTAGTGCTTTGAGTGTCCAGAAAAGCACTATAGAAATGTAATTATCTATCTAAAAACAAATGTTTTCATTTTAACATTTACAACGCACTCTACACTCAAGATCAAAGTCAACATCTCCCCATATGTGTATGTGTATACACACACACGTCATCAGCTTTACTGTATACTGCTGGATATTTACTTACTGTCATATTCCAACTGATACCCTGTTCGATAGTCAGAAACCTTTAACGGAACCAGTTACAGGCCATGGTGATAAAAGACAACTCCCATTATAGATGCCTCCACTGTTGGCTGGTTAGCTATTATAAAGTTCAATTTAGTCATTCAACATTCATAACATCTGGTTCAATGCAAGAATTAATGAAATTCAATGCAACTGAATTTAATTGAACTATACACTAAAAGAAATCCTTCATTGGATAAAGCAAACATTTTTGACATGAGTTGGTTACACCTATATTTTTAGGTTTTCCCAAATGAAAAATTCAAGATTCATTTTAACAAACCTAAAACTGTTCATTTTTCTTTCAGTTGGGATGCTTTGTATCTACCATACATCTGAGTAGGATGACAGGGACAGCACTCGCGCTGGTTTGGCCAGTCTCTCACACCAGTGAAGCCTCGGACACTGGTCCCACTGAGGGTGAGAATGAAATGACCCTGATGAGAACATTAAGACAGTTTTTAGAAGGAGGTTTGGAAAGCAACCTTCCTGCCTACTCAGTGGAGACCCAATTATCTCTCTTCACACTTCCTGCTATGCATGCTTCTCCTGGACTGAGAATGTCAAACAATGGCAACAATAACATTGTGTTCCAAATGTTCAGGATTCTACAAAATACAAAAAAGAAAAAAAAAAAATCCTCCAAAGATTTTGACCTGAAAGTTGTAGCTGTACATGCAATCTAAAAAAACTTGAGGTATCAGCTCATAGGCAATATTTGAAACCACAGGAAGCATGAAAATCAAAAAGGTGTATCAATGAAGTCAGGTTCATTCGATAGAATATATAAATCAAATGAATCGATTATTATCAAAATATGTATTAGTTTAGCAGAACAAAACCACCAAATTCAATATAAGCATTCAATATGAACCTGTAGATGTCACTGTTGCCCAAAAATCTACTTACCAGTACTTCCTGGTGAGATGCCAAAATGAGATTTTGTGTGCATCTAAAAATACCTCATAATTACTGCACCCTCATACATCTATCCCACAAATGTCAAACATCAGATGACTAATCTTTTGTTTATATATGTAAAAAAATAAAGAAATTCAGATAATTAAATGAGTAATTATGGAAACAGCTATGGTACAGAATAAGCCCACCTGAAGTTTCAAAATCCTGTCTTACATCACTTTAAAAATGAATTTCAACCCACATGTCTAATCAAATAAGATTAATCTATACAAATTTTAAACTTATTTATTCAGTTATATGAACACTCGATACTGTGGTAGTGAAAATTTGAGTGAATGTGGATAAAGGGTATTTTTACTTTTTTAAGGATGTAAATTTAAACTCATAATTCCAATTAAATTGGCTTCCTTATTGCTGGGTACTGACATTAAACATTAATATTATTTAAGCCCATGTAAGGTAATAACCAGAAGTAAATTACATTCCACGTATTTTGGCATTTTTAAAATGATGTACTGAGTGAAACTTGTCTCCAGTAAATATTTTCATTGAAATGGTGAAGTAGAGACGAAACTGACTCCATAAAGACATTCTTTGTTATATATATATATATATAACAAGTTATATATATATAACGATGCCACTTGAAAACGTGCCCCTGTTTGACTTGGATCCATGCATGTAAAAACCCATCACATATTTTCATTATCATGCGGATGGTGTGACCTTTGATACAAGGTGGAGAACATGTTCTGCTGCATTTCAGATCAGTCAGTATTATTATAATTCTACAAAGGTCAGGTCTTATACTGACTGCATTCCAAATTGGAGAGCCACAGAATGCAGAAAAGGTCACTTCAGCCAAATCATGTAATCTTACTGCCTTATAATAGAATGTTTGCCTGATATATTTAAACTTTATATATCAAAAGTTTTCTTTTCCATAAAGGAGGGAGATGTAAATCATAATTTAGTATTAATTGTCAAACAGACATTGTATAGGTGAGTTGAAAATGTCTATTTGCTATATTATCAATTTTCATTTAACTGGACACTTACTTGAACAATTCAGCTTACTTTGCTTGAAACTATTGGTAAAAAAAAATGTAAACATGGGAATAAAAAAATCAGATTAAAAATCTAGTGATCACTACGTAAATACTGTTGTTTCTTGACCAGTGTTACATGAATGGTGATGAGAGATCAAGAGTTTTTTTTACTTTTTAAAAATTGCTACAGAAATACAGGGCCTTAATTCAGGACCAAACCCCTTAAGAACCACTCACTGGTCGGTACCAAGCAAGCGATGATGACATCCACAGACAGAAGGGGGACCTTTGGGCTGTGAAACTATTATAAAACCCATGTCGCGCAGGCTGGGTGGACAATTTGCTTTAGCAATGCCATCATTTGTATCACCTTTGATTTAAGACGGGGGTCGGCTTTCATTTGGCACCTCATAAATTCCGCCGGAAAATCCCTTCCAAAACGAATTTCCCTAATAAGCTGGAAATGGATGGAAATCGTCTTCCCCGGGGACGCTTTGACATCGTAATAAATTCACGTCAAACGACACTGAGACGGACGCGCCCCGGACAGTGGAGCTGCACATGCCAATACCGGGCGGGGAAGCCGTGTATCCCGCCCTCTTGTTCCGTCCTGCGGCCCGGCACCGAGTCCCCCTGTCTGGCCCGAGGGTGAGGCCTACCGCTGCTCCATCACTGACAGCTCATAATCGGATCAGCGCTGCTCCGTTCAACAATAGGTTACATAGATCAGCCCTACTTCCAAATTACATTTCCTCCCTGTTATATCCATTAGAGTTGCAAACCAGGCTGCCTTTCTGAAAGAAAAAAAACTTGCTACAGCAGCTGTTTTTTTTCCAATGCAGACTCCTGAACTGGAAAGGGTGACATGCTCGTGTTGTTGCCACTGACCGTGCCGTTTAATTGTGGAGTACTTGCCCTGTACCCTCGTGAAATCCCCCCGCCTCTACATGTGCCCCGACTATAGCAGCCCTCAAAATGTTCAGACTGTTGTAAATAAACCGCAAAGGGGTGGCCTGTAGCGTAGTGGTTAAGGTACATGACTGGGACACGCAAGGTTGGTGGTTTAAATTCAAATAGCCACAATTAGATCCACACTGCCGTTGGGCCTACTGTCCACTTACTAGCCTATATACAGTACATCTGCTTGCATGACCAGGATGAGAAATTGGTCAACATTAGTCACACATCTTCTTCTCTTCAATGGTTATAGCCTGCAGATATCATGACATTCGATGCAGCCTACAGAAAAGTAGAACACTGCCACATGCGATGTATGTCCTCCTATATTCTTCTTTTCATTCAGCCCTGTCCCTCTCTCTGCACTAGTTTTCCTCTTAAATCTCTCAGTTCATTTCATGTGATCATATTCACTTAATCCCCTCTGTGATCCCGGCTCTTTCATTCCCATTTCCCGTCATATCTAGCCCTCTCTCCGGAGCCACACTAATATTCACTCTGCTTTGGCAGTCAGCTGTTGGTTACCATGGAAACGTGGAAGTAAGGCATCTCCGAGTTTGCACTGCACAGGTACTGCAGGAAACTTGACGATCTGCATTTGATGTTCCTCGGCAAGGGTGAGATTCGCTCACGTGGATTATAGGAAATTAGGAAATGCGGTGTTTTCCTGGGAAGCAGGAGCATTAACATTTCAAAGCCTACAAAGGTCACACAACACGTAGAAAGCGTTTGCAGCGAGACAAAGGAAAAAGACGGGCTTTGCTTTTCACAAAACTTCAATGATTTACAAAAAACACGGAAAAGGAGAAAAGAAGCAGTTCAGCTAAGAGCATGTTTTGAAGAAACCACTGTGAAAAAGAACAGCTTGGCTGAAGCTAGCAGCCCTTCTTCATATCTCTAAATAGAAACTCAGAGATATGGATATCTTATTTGGAAAAAAGACATGCTGACCGGAGGGGAATGAGTATAGCAGCAAATCACAGTCTTCTAAGGTATCTTAGGCTTTTAAAACATTCCCACTTGACATTGTACTTGACACTGGTGGCAAATTTCAGTGTGAACAACACAGTTTCATATTTGTATTCATATTCATATTCATATTGTGGTGGATCTTATTGATGATGAGTTCATGTTTTGCTACCATACAGTCTGGATACTGGATACAGTTATGTCACTCATTGTAATCAATCTCCCTGCCAATTTCACCGGATAATTTTACTGGCAGTCTCCCTCCAGATAATAATATTATATATTACATTCTGGCTTTGGGTTAATATAAAAATAATCTGGGATAATATCAAAACTAATGGCAAGCAAACAGCGAGACTTCTCACAGTCTTGCAGGGGCACCTTGCACTCTTGTTTAAAAATAAAATGTAAAATTTAGACCTGACCCAAAGAGCTACATGAACCAATGCATTGACATCGTCTAGCATTGAAATTGAAATCTGAGGAAAACTGTAAAGACCATAGGCTCTTTGCTATAAGAAGCAAGTGAGATCTTAAAATAACCCTGAGCTGCGCATGAGTCTATTCATAATCTTACTGTATGAACAGAAGTTGTGCATCTGGAGCATGTGGGGCATGTAGGTAAGCTATAGACACTACATTTCAGATCAGACTCTGTGCCATTAGTACTGTCAGATTAGTGCGATAAACATCCAAACTGCAAACGGTTTTCAGCATCTTCATCAGTGGTCTCTGTTTCAGTACAATATACACTCAATGCCTTGTTAATGAGAGGTCAGTGGGGAAGGGTCAAGGGTGACAGTAAAGCAAATAACCACACGTTACAACAGTGGTATGCAGAAGAGCATCTCTGCACATACAACATGTCAAACTTCTAAGTGGATAGGCTACAGCAGCAGAGGACTTAATAAGTAAAGAAAAATGAGTAAAATAAATATATTACATTACATTACAAAGCATTTAGCAGACGCTCTTATCCAGAGCGATGTACAACAAAGTGCAGAACCTAATAAAGTGCTCACTAAGTGTAGCTTTCATGTGAAAATAGGATGTCTTTACCAATTTGGTACACATTCCAGTTTTGGATCAGTTTGATTGCATTTTGTTCTCTTGAACTTAATTCTGGTCACATGCTTTGAATGTGGTTCCAACCTCATGAAAAAGATCATGTGAAATGAACCTTTCACAAGTAAAAATCACAATTTGACATGTTACTTCAAATTTTTTTCAATATTCACATTATTAAATTATTCACGTGAAAAGAAAATGAACATGCAAATTCTCACATCCATCCATCTATGATTTAACGTGAATTAAATTTTCCACCAGCAAAAAAAAATTGTGCCATGAAATCACAAGAAATTCAACATTTGAATTTGACTTTTTCAAACGTCAACATCAATTTTCACATATGAAAACGAAAAAGTTTTCTGGTCGCCCTCGTAATCCCAGCAGCACAACTGTCAATGTGATGACTGTGCGTGTATTCCTTCTAAAATGATATGCTATAAGGGTCTATTAATATGTGTATCATTGAATAAGAATTAGAAAGAAATGTGACCTCAATCATTGAAGTGTGAACATGTAATTACCTATGTACTGTATGACTGAATAGGCTTAATTTCTCAGAAACACATACCTGATTATACAACACAATCACAACACAGTACACTAGCATGGAAATAAATCTGTAATAACATTGATATTAGAAATGACCTACAAAGAGGTCAGGTTCTTGCTTATTAGAAACACAGTCAACAGTTAAGCAGCCAAAGGCAATAGCATTTTCAATAGAAATAAGTACTGCAGCGAATGCATCATCATCAATAATAGAGAAAAACACGTTCACAGCTGCTGCATCCACACAGTTTACAGTCATGCCTTGCATTAATACAACTCTCACGGATATTTGAGATTCAAGCCGGTTTTGCACACTTGGGAAGCTTTCTCACTCCTCTAATACCTGCTTCTGTAAACAAACAGTCAACTGTACTGAGAGCTGTTTATGACAGATGTTAATTTGGATGATTTATTTTCATTATATTTTCAAGACAGCTTTTAATTTTTTTTGCGACAGCCTTAATTACTTAAAATATATTCTAGTGCTTTTGGAAAGTGTTATGAAAAGTGCATTTTTGTGGTTTGACAGCCGTAACCTTAACACACACACACACACACACACACACACAACACATATTTTTTCTCACTCCACTAATGATTATTTCCATCAGCACTCTATCTCGGGAACTTTCCACTTTCTATCAAAATGTCAATGACAGCAATCATATGCAGGGATTGTAAGTTTCCCATAAAAAAGAATAACAACCACTTATTATCTGTAACTTTCAGTGTGTGGACCTTTAACCTGAGAAATCCAATTAAGTCTCGAGAAGAAACAAACATGACGCAACATTACGAGCTAATCAGCCAGAAATAAGAGAAATTAAAACAGAAAGCCAAGCAACACTGCTGAATGGTGGAGATAACAGCAAACGGGCATGCAGAACTCTGCTCTGTTGAATTCAAAATTAATATAAGCTAGTGGTGCATCAGGTGGCCCTATCTGGCGCATTTGGATAGGAAATGATTTTGCTCATTAGCAGAGAAAAGTAAATGTGTGAAATGTATTTGAAGCATATCCTTCTAGGTTGTGCACAAGAGGAGTTTTCACTGACAGACTGTTTAGCGAGGGGAATGTGGCCACACAAAATGTAAAATACCAATAAAATACATTATATTCGTTAATCACCTACTTCAGGCTGCAATGGACACATACAAGGTTCTGTTCTGTCCTGCCTGACAGAAAATAAAGACTGAAAGTTCAGTGTTATTTGTCATTGAAGGGACCATTTTCATAAAATACATACAAACTATTATCAGGGTTTCTTCCTGTTGTTTAATTGAAATCCAGCTATATAGTATAAGCCCACAATAACGGCATTGCGATGACTCCATAATAAGTAAAGTAATTTGAATGCATATTTCGACAACAACCCATATGGGTCTGTGTGTATAATGCTGAGCAAAACTTGCTTTAACCGTTATCCTGTCCTTGTATTTAAGGCTAAAAACGGATGTATATTAATCCCCCCCGCACACACACACATACACACACAGACGCACACACACACAGGGTGGTTCAGGGCAGCTTCCCAATTCTTGTTTACAACTCTGGTGAACTCAGTGACCCAGAGCTTGTGTCGAATGCTGCGGGAGACAGATTTGCTGTGCAGGTTGGTAACTGAGTGGCATTCCGAGCATTTGTGTTGAAGGATATCATAAATATACCAGCTTTGCAGCGCTGCAGCTGTAATGAGTAGCCATCATTATAGCAGACTGGAGTTCTTCTGAAAAGAAAAGAAAGAGAGCCCAGGAATGTCAGGACAGACACTAATCATATGTATGCATAGCTAAAACAGAACGCAAATATATACCGTAGTAAAGCTGATTTCTCTGGTGCAGATTTTTTCACCTATTAGTCCCTACTTTGTTTGGTAGAATTTAACATGGACGATTGTTGACTGATGGCATGTGGGTGTGATTCTCAGTAACCTCAGTGAAAACTTTTCACGGTCTGTCTGCAACAAGCCTTTGTCTTTGAGGCATTTATACAAGAGCTTTTATGCTTGAGGCTTTTCATATTTCTTTTCAATTTCAGATATATTTTGACTAATATCATGGAACAAACTTGTGTATAGCAAGAATATCATCTTTGGGGGGGAGGTGTGATTAGCCTTTGTTGAAGCTCACAACACAAAACTACAAAAAATCAACTGTTGGTTAGTTTGAAAAGATCTCTGAGTATCTGTCTGTCTATGTGAAAAAAAGGCGAAGACGGCGAACAGCTCATCCAACATTACGAATTTGATGACACCCGGTGCGGAACACACCGCACCCCCCGAAACGCGAGGCGTGACAGACCTCGTCTCCTGCCAAGCCTGGCAAACTGCACCCTGGTCTTTTTTTTTTCTTTTTAATTAGCTTGTGTTGTTATAATGGGAGACAGAAGGAGAGGGTCACGGTTAACTACGGAGAGGCGAGAGAGAGACGCTGCATCTATCTGGACACAGAACGGCGCAGTGACTGCTGGAGGAGACACCGAGCTTATTGAAATAATTAGGCTTATGGTCGCTTCGCAGTGCATATTCTCACTTTCCCCCATTAGTTCCTGACCCCTTGCCAAATCCACCCACTTCTCTGATTATTCATCTATATTCAGCCTATGTGCGTCATTTTAACAAACGAGCGCATAGAGCAACAGTTTGCACAATGAGAGGGCACTCACACACACACGTACACACATAAACAATACATGCCTGCATAAGAAATTATAAGAAAATAATGAAGATATATTTATTTTTTCAGAAACATTTTTGATACAATGTTCAGCACTGAAGATTTATGTGGAAGCAGGGAAATGTAGTTACTCGCCTAAGAGATAATTGTTTGATCATGGGGAAACTTACCTACGCTGCCCATGCATGAATCTGTATGTTCAGTGCTTCATTAGGTTCAACAATAATGGCTAGTAAACTTTGCCTTAGCTTTAATCACTCCTGCCTGTCTTGGTGTCCAAAACAGTTTGGAGGAATCCTCGCAGTTGGGAAAAACACTCTGGCATTTATTCAGCCAGATCTCCCACCACATTTCTAGCATTTTTACCACAGAATATTTGGATGCAGTTTGATCCCATTGGTTCATAAGTAGTTACTCAGAGTTCTCTCCAAGACTAGGGAGAGAAGAATTGCAGACGACCCCTTACACAATAGCCTCAGGCTGCTAGACCTGATTGCTCTAAAGGTATATTATTGCTATGCTTTTTCACCATGTTCCAGAAGCTGTTTCTGGCAAAGTGGTGGTAGGTAGAACTTATTAGTGAAATCAGTGGGTTGGAATAAAAACATGGCAGGACTTCCCGTGGACTTTCCACAAAAGTCATGCCACCACTGGACTCCCAAGTTCAAATTGGAATGTCCATTTCATAAAACACATTTAAATACATTTGATTTGTCTCATATTTGCTGTATGCAAATGCAAGTAAATGAGGAGTAGATGACTCCCAGCTTGCCAACTCAAATGGCCTGTATACTGCACCCTACAAAAGCTTATGTATTCATGTTTAAAAAATTGCTCATTGTAGGCACGAGGATTTAATCTGAAAAACAACTCTTTTGACTATAAGTGTGCTTTGCACTGCTTTCAGTTTGAACACACAAGTCTGCACAAGCTGAATTGATATGACTACAATGAGACCACTGTGAAATGATGAGTTCGATCCAATGAATATACAAATTAATTAAGGATATCCATATAACAGGAAACAGTGTATTCATACAAATGGCAACAATATGACAATCCCTGCTGGGTGCTACACATTGGTGGTGGTTGAGGGAGGTTTTGCCCTCTTCACTGTAAAGCACTTTGACTGTGTTATAAGGAATTATTAATGCAAGGAATTATTGCAATATGAGCACATATAAATGCATTGTATGTCAACATTTGAAGCGAATGCTAATTTCATATGCATAAAATAGTCGCAAAATTGAACTGGAATCAATAAAATTGCAAATGCAGATCCAGAAATCTGCCTGGCATTTCAATGATGGAGAAAATCTTTCTGTTTCAGTCTTTAAAACATCATGACTTAAACAGCATTTCCTCAACACACTGCAGTAAATCTCTACTCTTTCCATTCACGCCTTGTTGATAGCAAGTCACCGCAATTGCCTCAATGAGACAGCGATGGCACATGTTAGTTCCACATATTTTGGGCTCACAAAGCAACACTTTCCCATCATTATGAAAAAGCAGTAAATACCCCTGTTTCACATAGTACAAAGCCAAAATGAAACCCAAATGGAAAAAAGAGTGTTTTACAGGACCAGAAACAAGGTTCAGAAAAGGTAAACTAATCTTGGCAGCGGAGAGCTGAATATGGAAGCTATCCCTTTCCAACAGCCCCCCCCCCCCCCCCCCCCGCCACCACGCCACCCACCCCAAGCTGCATTCGCGGAGCCTGTGACTTCACTCCTTTGTTTATCTCAATAATTAACCAGTGGCCTTGATTGGCCGTCTAATACAATGTCTTGCCATTTTCTGGCGGTGAGGGAATTCGGCTTGGCGATACCAGAACGGGCGTCCGTGCCTTAACCGCAGATACGGAGCATTAAAATTTCAAGCCACGCTTCAGGTGGCCATCATGAGATTTCAGTAAACAGAGCGGATTGGGGAGGGCAGGATGCAGAACAATGATGCCACCAGCTCTCTCTAATGAATCTTTTGTAAGGGGAATAGCAATTTGGGGGGATTTTTTTTTTTCTTCCGTGGCAGCGGTTTCCCTCTCAGGCATTGATTTAAACTCTGACTGTAATTAGCATACCTCTGAGGCCCCTCACTGTTTGCTGAGACGTCTCCGTTATGTTAATCGGGAATCCTGCTGCCCAGTGTTTCCACTTGGGGGGTTGGGGAACAGCCCCCCCTCCCCACACACACGCACACACACACTACCCCCACACTTATTTATTTGTAACAAAAATTCTACCTGGTCCCAATTATCAGCTGCCTAAATTGCTGCTTGCAGCAGTCCCACCCCTATAGTGTGGTATTGCTAGGAGAGAAAGAGCTGCATTTTCAGAGAGGAAATAAAATAGGGGGTCTCACACAGAGCCTCCCTACTGTGTGAGATTGTACTCCTTCACTCCAGGTTTGACAGCGAATCTTGAGAAGAATACTGGAACTGTCCCGAGGCCATGTCCTGCTCCTTTTCTGGTGATGAGCTTAATGACTAACTATCACTTTCCATCTTTCAAATTACCCTTGAAGGGCAATGTCCCAATGTTACCTTTGCTTTTGGAAAGTTTAGCCTATGGGGATGATGGACACACAAAAATAACCAAATCAATCATTACAAAGACACGTTACTATTTCCAATAACATTTTTAATTTATGCTGGAGTGTTTTGTGGGAGGTTTCAGCCCGATTCTTGATTGTGATTGAATTATAGCTTGTAGGGCATTTAAGCACATTTTGCAAGGATGGGCAAAGTGGACAGTGATATTTTTGATTGATCCATAACTCCTAGTGTTTGATCATATTTATTGATATTCATACATATTTGCAATACTGCAAGGGTTAGATAAGGCCTTGTTGAACCAAAACAAATAAAATGTTAATCTCATTCAAGTTGTGAAATTAGGTTTATGCCTCTTGTTGTTGCATCTTATAGATCCTACACCATTGTGATGAAATAATCCTTCAGCACAAGATGGTCTACTCCTGGCCTCAGCTGGCAGTTTTTGAACAACTAATTTAGTGTCCACTGATAGGATGAAAAGACAACTAAAGCAGATTATTTTGTGGTTTTAATATGAAAATAGCAAAAGCAAAGCATATATCTAGACAGTGTGTGTATATATAAGGCCACAACTGAGAATTATAATTGAGGACATAATAACTCTCTCGAGATCAAACAACAATAGGAAACTGAAAACATTAATTGAAAGGCAAACATGTTCATAGACGTTGTTTTGTCTTTTGGTTCTCATAAATACCTGTATAAATGTCCCCTGAAGATACAGAAACGATATGGGAATTAATCCAGAGCAGCAGTTTGTTGTTAGAGCCTCTCATATCACAAAAAATATATCAGAACCCTGGAAGCTTGCAAGCGGGCCTGCTCGAAGACTACATTTCTGCACAATAATAGGTGGAAATCTCTCTGGGGCTTACTGTGGGAAAAGAAAACAATATAAGTATTAACAATGTTTAAGACAGATAACATGAATAAATAAATGGAGAGAAAGAGATAGGAGAAGGGAGAGGAAAGAGAAAGGGAGAGTGATGCTCACAAGTGAATATTCTCCAATGGCTTCAACATGGAATAGAGAGGCATTAATATTTAGCAGTGTTGTCAAGCTTTGAGTTGACATGTCGCTAGTATACAGGAATATAGTAAACCTATAACACTATTGTTTACTCTTCCTGAATTAGGTTTTAAAACAGCCTTGGTTTGATGTCAACCACAAACTGTCTTAAGGGAAAACAATATGTAGAAAAACACATATTTGGAATTCTGCCTTGAACAGATGTTCAAGTCTGATGCTGGAGCGACCAGTAATTTCTCTCTGTAAATAAAATAAATATAATTAATATTTAATACCCTGTTAAAGCAGAAACCTTTGCTTTTCCCTCTTGTGCTGTGAATTCCCAAACAGTGCCTACCAACTGTAGTTTGGAATTTAGCCATGTTTCCCCCCCCTACATGATATGGTGTACTCCAGGACACCTTCTGTCAGGTGCAGAAACATATCACCGTGTATAAAAATGTACGAAGACTTATTCTGATAATAAAAAACAGAAACCTGGGCTTTTGGTTGGGCAAAACAAGCATTTATCCTCATATGACATAAGACAAGTGTTGAAGACAAGATGATAAAAACAGGTTACACTGAAAATATTGTGAAAAATATTACTTATTTTATTTTTATTGAATGCCCCTTGTGAAGGTTTAAGCATTGTATAATACACTCACCTAGCATTTTATTAGGTACTTAATTTTTAGACTTCTGCTCACTGGATTTCCTTAGTTTTTTTGTACCATTCTTTGCAAACTCTTGAGACTAGTGTGCATGAAAATCCCAGGAGATCAGCAGTTTCTGAGATACTGAAACCACCCTGTCTGCCACCAACAATCATTCCACGGTCAAAGTCAATTAAATCAAGTTCACTCCATTCTGATGGATGGTGTGAACATTAATTGAAGCTCCTGACCCATATCTACATGATTGTATGCATTGCACTGCTGCCACACAATTGGCTGATTAGAAAATTGCATGAATAAGTAGGTGTAAGAAGTAAAAATGTCCCTAATAAAGTGAATCTGCCTAAAGAAGGGCTCCATACTTTACATCAAGATTCTCCAAAGTAACCGGATGGCTAGGTCCTTCATTACTCGAGGAAGTTACACTGCAAATACAGGTATTATATTACAGTTTTTAAAATATTCATTAAGAGGTGCAGCCAACAACAAAAAAAAACAGTGTCAACAGTGTTGTCGAAGCAGATGTTCTGTCCTTCCTTACACCCTTTTATTAACAGCATAATGAGGCATCAAACTGGACCATTTCAGTTTAGAGAGACAAAGACAGAAAGACATATTAACATCGGAGCAGTAGGAAAAGGCACTCTTGTAAAATTGCATCTCAAAAATTTCTCAGAGTTAATTTCTCCTTGAAAATTGACTGTAGGACTTGTAGGACTGTATTGAAGGGCTGTACTGTAAATAATCATTCCAGAGAAACCAATATGTTACACTGAGGCAGCATCACTTCCCATTCAGCCTGATAAATACAGTGGAGGTTATGTGCTGGATGATGTCACAATTCATTTATTAATTAAAGTCTAAAAAACAAGCATGTAAGAGCTCCGAAACTGGGCTCTCCCAAGGGTTACCCAGGCCTGGAACAAAATCATTCCCATGGGCCCCACCTTACACCCTCCCCCTAACACACAAACACAGTAAGACTATTAGTTTCAGGCTTTCCATTATTACACAAATGATTGATATCATTTCAACCAAATATTCCATACTTCAATGGACCACTGCAGGGTCCGCCTGGGCCCCCCCCCAGCTCTGGCCCAGGACAACGTACCTGGTTGTCCCCTCCTTAACAATAGCCCTGGCTTTATGCAAAGCAATAACGTTGCCTGGCTTCTTTTGGTGTCTTTTGGGTCACACTAGCTACAAAGACATACATTTTTTAAACAGCGGAGCATTAATGTTACCATCTCCTCCAGCATAGGCCTGGGAACTGTAGATCACAAGGATGGAAGTGTTTTGAAGTTCTGACAGTGAGACGCAGTGATCAGACAGCTGCCATAAACCGTGCCCTCCCCCTCTCCCCTCTGCTGATGAGTGAAGAAGACTCTTCCACCCCTCCCCCCACCTTCAGTTCTCCTCACTAATTAGGGCTGTTTTCCTTATTAAAGTGCTCATCGTATAAAACATCACTCACTGTTTATTCCAATTAGTTGGCCTGTTAACGAGGACTTCATAGCAACGGGCTGTCTCCAACGGAAATGAGCATAACCAATGGAAAAGAATGGCTACCTCAGAGAACCGTAGGGTCTGCTATAACTCTGAACTGAATATATTTTTCAGCCTTTAATATAGCAAAGATTCCCAAACAATTTCTAAATTACTTCCCAAACTTGTTCCTATGTGTCAAAATGAATGTTTATTCTGGGTTTAATCATTTCCCCCTCCTATATCCCGAATTTTGAAGCAACCATTGTGCTTCTTGAATCACTGCTGTGCCACCAGCACCTACAAAAAAAGAGCTTCAGATGAAGCTGCATACTGTACACTTCTCCAATGAACACTCACCACACAAGTAAGTGACTATTTTCTGCCATTAAAAAGATGGTACTGATCAGAAGAGTGACATATCTCTCAACCGGTTTCTTGTGGCCACCCGAGGCATTGGAAAACAAATGCCTTGGGTGTAGCCATAGCCCAAATCACTCAAGCTGACTTAACCCTTGTGTTGTCTTAAGGGTCAAAAATGACTCAACGACTTTATCAACTTGAAATTTGATGACAAGGTTTGTGATGAATGACAAAATAGATTTGGGGTTTAAAATTCAATTAAGCTGCTATTTTAGGGGTTTAGTGAAGGCGGGTCATTTTTCAGAATACAGAATGTTAAGACTACACAAGGGTTAAAGCAGACCCTCCTCACTCCCACCGCTGTGGACTTGCAGTGATAATCAGCGGATGAGAAAACCTTGGCTTGTCTAGTGCCCTGGGCTTGGAGTTGCCAAATATGTTTCTGAATTGTGCTCTATCCATATCCCTAAATCCCTAACTACCGCTGGATTATTATCTTAAAAGGAAAAATAAAACAGCCAAAAATGTAAAAACATTTTTTACTATCTACTTTTTTTTTTAGTGACTCATTAAAAACCTCCTGCTTAATATGGGCATTGGCATCTGTGTTCTTGGCAGCTTGTCGTTATCTTTATGATTTTGAAATCAATAATCTATACTCTACACACGCAGGTGCTCAATCAAGCAATTCATATTTTTTCATATCATTTAAACCTCATATTGAGATAGAGAGGGTTTCCTTGCCTGATGCCCCCATAGTTACAGTAACTATAGAGTAATTGTCTAAAAGATGTGGCAGAAATGCTTGATGAGAATTTTATTACAATTCCCGAAAAATAGTCTCAACAGAATTTTAAAAGGTACAAGGTAAAAGGTAGAAAAGCAAGCTTTCTTTGGTTAGAGTAGCAATATACACTGATCAGTCTCAGACTTAATATTTGTATTAATGGTCAAAATAAAAAAGAGAAACATACAGTACATGGCCCTCCAGGGCTAGCCTGAGTTTGCTTTGTTGAGTTTTTAGTTTTTTTGGCTTTTCATCAAAAGCTTCCTGGCACCATGACTGATGTGATGCATATATTTAGCCACTTCAAATAAAAATGATACATTTAACCGGTAGCTGTAAGCTTTATTTAAAAAAATCTATTTGCAGTAGTTACGGATGCATCTTGTTCCTGTCAAATTTTACGATTAATCACTTGACGAATGGTCACATTCTTGCCTTGATATTGTGTCGCATTTCAGTCCAGCAGTTCAGAAATACCAGTTGGAATGAAGCTTGCAAACATATTGCTATTGTCTCTAACATGCAACTGCCAAATGACTGTATGACTTTCTGCTAGTACATAATATACTTAACATAAATATGCAATATACGTAGCAATGTTTTCAGTATTTTGAGCCTACCATTTGACATTGTTATAATTTTACAATTCGAAAGCTTAAGCACGTTACTTCACATGAACGATACCTCTGAAGTAACTGCCAGTGGACTTTGGCCAAGTGCTAATATTTCCATCACATCACCTCACACAGCAAATTCACTCCACGTCTATGGGAAAAAAATCTGTAGGTGTCTGTAGGTGACTGTAGGTCTGAAGGAGTTAATGTGGTATTTTCCCAATGCTTTCATTCTCACTTCTATCATTCAAAACTCCAGCAACCTGTTCAATGATTTTCAAAGTTATGATCAATTGCCCTCAAGCGGTACAATGTGATCTGATTTAATGTACGCGTGCACTGACTTCAGACACCAGTCTCTGGAGGTATGCCAGCGTAAATATAATGGCCTGCTTTGGCTGAGTTACTGTGACAGAATATTCACAAGAGTAATGGGTTTTCTGGAATGTTACATTTTGCAAAACATTGTGAATCTACATGTAGGACAGTTGAAATCTGTTTGAATCTGCCATGTATTTATATTATTTATAGATTCATACACATACACACTCAATGCACCACTCTATTAGGTAGACCTGTACACCAGCTTGTGAATGCAGATATTTAATCAGCCAATTATGTGGCAGCAACTCAATGCATGAAAGCATACAGACATGGTCAAGAGGCTCAGCTGTTTTTCAGACCAAATATCAGAATCGGGTGCCAGACAGGGTTCTTTGAGTAGCTCAGACACTGCTGATCTCCTGGGATTTTCACACACAACACTCTCTAGATTTAGCAGAGAATGGTGCGAAAAACCAAAAAAAACATTCAGTGAGCAGGAGTTCTGCGGGTAAAAACGCGTTGTTAATGAGAGGTCAGAGGAGAATCTCTGATCTCTGAACACACAACGTGTCAAACCTTTAAGTGGACAGGCTACAGCAGCAGAATACCAATAAGTCTAATAAATACCTAATAAAGTGCTCACTGAGCGAATATGAAATATTTTCAAAATTAAGAAAGATAAACTTGTGCATAAGTGTTATTGTGGAATGTGTGGGTTGCTAGCATGGGTTGTCAAAAAAAAAAGAAAACTTTTTTAAAACAAACATTTATACACCCGTTTTACTTTTAAGGGTTTTAAATAAACTATAGTTGCTAGGTACATCTGTTGCCTTGCCAACCAAGCCATATTTGAACATTAAAAACTGTTTCCCCATGTAGATATTTGGACTGAAATTCATAAAATGTCATAGCATCCAGTATGTTTGCAGTCATTCAAACATGAAAGGTCATATTTATTGTGAAAAAATATGGACACAAAATGGGAAAAAGGTAGTTATTAGTGTTCTTTTATTTTTATTTTTTTTTATACAATTTGCCCTTTTTTTCCTCCCAATTTGGTAGCCAATTGTACCCTGTCTAATTCAATTAGAGCTAGTATTAGATACACCGCCCAGACCCCTTCCCTCGGCGGCCCTACGAGAGCGGCACGCCTTCTTCAAGCCGCCTCGCCACATGCTGGTAACCGTGATTCCGAGGCGCCCAAGGTGCTTTTTGTGCGGCGATCTACTAACCCTGCCAAGTCCCTCCCCCTGGAGCAGCGAGCCAATTATGCTGCTCCACTTGAGCCGGCCAAACTTGGCTTTTGACAGGACCGAGAAACAAACCCTGGTCCCCGGTGTGCAACTGCAGCGAACTGCAACCGCAAGTCTGCTGCATCTTAGCCTGTTGCGCCACTGCAGCAGTTATTTGTGTTCTAAAAAACTAATTAACTTTCAGGTTCTATTCTATATTACTCTATGTGTAATGACTTACACTTTAACTGTATACTAACTATTATATAATAGAAGAAAATGCATGCGATTGTATTTTGGCCCATTGTCAAAGAACAGCAACACTCTGAATGAGCTGTATGGGCCAAATGGCAAATGTAGAGAGCAGCAAGGGACCAAGAACAGATCCCTGGAAAAGCAGTAGGACTTTCTGATAGGGCCCTTCTCACTTACCTGATAGGAGCAGTCAGTAGGTCTGAGAATAACCAGTGGGGCATGCCTGAGAAACCTACACATCAGTCTGCACTAACAAAGGTACTGGATGGTCTAGTCTACTGAATGCAGCCATGTTGTTTTACCAAATAAAACATGAGTGATTGTATAGCCAAATGTAATTACATTTGAATGGGCAGACATGACATTGCCATGATTGATAGCATTAGTGTCAGCACCCAGTCCTCTTGCAGAGCAAAATCTATGCTCCTGACAATCATGTCAGTGACTTACAGCAAGCAAGTTAAGATTCACTCCACATTAATGTTAACCTTCATTAGTTGGTGCATTTGGAGCCAGCCAATCAACTTTCATATGCCACAGGGGGTGGGAGTTGTTTTTCACACTTCTCAGTTATCAGATGCATTTACATTTTGTGTCCACATAACTGTCTCCACAGGATGTTTTAAATTGCTTTGACAGGCAGAATTTCTAATCATTAGAAGCTGGTCTCCCAGGCTCTACATAGAAAGCGATTTCAATCTTCTTCTTCTTCTTCTTCTTCTTCTTCTTCTTCTTCTTCTTCTATTATTATTTTTACAAGTAGTAGTTGTACCAGTAGTGGTAGTGGTAGTTGTAATAGTCCATTGCATATTACAAAATATGCAGTTAAACTGTTTGTTCTCTGAAGCATAAATGCAGGTCAAGTACCTTGTTAAATGGTACAATGGTACAATCTGTGCTGTCAGCATAAAACAGTCAGAAGATAGCAGTAGCAGGAGCTTACATAAATGCCATTTTGGCATCATTATGAGGGTTCCAACCATCACCCAGAGATCCTAAACTGAAGAATCCTGTTGTACCCAGTGCCACCCGACACACCGTGTCACCCCAACACAAGCATTCCACATTTCTATGTCTGCTTCTGCCTTTTCAAATTTATATTTGTTATCGTCTCTTGTGCCTCCCCCAAAACATTTGGAAGTCCATCTGTGCAGGAAAAAAAATTATCTGGCTTTTTGCTGAATCTGGTCCTGCCATAGGTTTCTGTTATATGTGATACGGCTTCCCAGACAGCCAAATCATATTCAGCCAACTTTAGTTTTTTTATTGATTTTTTAAAGAGTTATTCATCAGAAAAAAACATCTCATTTTTTGAAGTGAGGCTTTCGGATTGTTTTTGAATCCAAGAGCTCTTGGTTTTATCTGTTTCTGCACAGGCAGCAAGCTGCAGTTCAGTGTCCTCTCTGAGCCCAGAATGCACTGGGGCATTTCAAGAACAGTAATGATTCCATATAGGCAGGAATGCTGGATCAGTTTTGAGAAAACACACCACTGAATTCAACTGAATTTATGCTCTGGCCAATGGAGGCTTTAGCAGTAACAGGTTAAACCTCCTTAATCACCGAAATGGAGAATCAAATGCATTATGGAATTAACCAGTATTTACAATTTAATTAGATAAAAATGTATTTACATTTTTGTTCATGTATGGTTGCTTTATTTTTATAGTTTCGAGAAGGTGGGTCATTTTTTACCCTTAGGACAAGGGAAGTATACAGAATGTTAAGACGACACAAGGGTTAAAACTCCATAGTTCGATAGGCTGCTTTAACATTCAATATTTTTATAAAACCTCCGGACTAAATAATTGTTTCAGAAATTACTACACACTACACATACTGAAATATATGAAGAAAAGATGCTTTATGGTCCCAGCAAAGCCACTGGTGTATAATGCCATAGAAACCTGTGGGCGCCCCTGCCTGTGTAAGTGTATATAGACACACACACACACAGATAAAAATATTTATTTTGTTCAAATATTTTTGCTCCCATTGCAAATACCAGTGAAGGATCAAAATACTGGCAGTATCCTCTCCTCTGAGTTTATGGCTGAGAAGGATGCCTTGAGTCAATACACTTAGAATATGTGAAAAGGACATTGTGTTTGATCACAAAGATCAGCTGGGGACAGAGTAACACAGAGGTGTCCAATACATGCACTATTTATTAGTAACAAAAATATCTCTGTTCTCCCTAAAGACATTTTATATTGATCACTGGACGTCTGTGTGCACTGCAATTATTTAAATATTTTTTGAAAATAATTGCTCTTTGAGAATGCCATGATTTTCCAATGGTGTGATTTATTGACAATTTTAAACCCAGCCATGACTGTGCCTGTGCATACTCTCAAAGTGATTTGTTTTTGTATAATAATATAATGCTCTTTTAACTCTTGTGTTCTGTTAATTATTTTAACCTTTTGGTACTGTTCATTGGGAGAAATTGACTCAGGACATTATTGCGATTTTAACCATTGTGTCGTCTTAACATTCTGTATACTCCCCTTGTCTTAAGGGTAAAAAATGACCCACCTTCACTAAACCCCTAAAATAAAGCAGCTTGACTTAAACCCCAAATCTATTGCATGAAGAAACAACCAGTCATTCATCACAAACTTTGTCATCAAATTTCAAGTTGAAAAAAAATCATTTAGGGGGTTTTATCTGCTGTTAAACATAGTGGTGGGTCATTTTTCCCTTAAGACAACACAAGGGTTAAAGCTGTACAGAAAATAAAAAAATTTAAAAAATCTTTTAGATTTTAGATTGTAGGGGTGACAGTCATCTAGCAGTCGGAAGGTTGCCGGTTCAATCCCACCCTGGATGTGTTGAAGTGTCCCTGAGTGAGACACCTAACCCCCTATTGCTCCGATGAGCTGGTTGGTTGGACTTCCTTACATGGCAGCCAACCACCGTTGGTGTGTGCGTGTGTGCGTGTGTGTGCATGTGTGCGTGTGTGTGTATGGGTTAATGAGCAGCATTAATTGTACAACGCTTCCGATAAAGGCACTACATAAATGGAGGCATTTAGATAAATGTAAAAATACATATACAATGTCGTGAAGAAATATTTGCCTCGTCTTGATTTCCACAATTATTTTGTGGTGTCAAACAAAATGCTCTCAGAGACCTAAGAATATTTAGGCTGATTTTCCAGTCCTTTTAGTTTTTAGTCTGCCTTTACCTTCACCATCAAGCCACTGCTCATTTCTTTCAGAACAGGCTCACTTACACGAACAAACCATGAAACAGTCATTGCATTGTATTATGTGTGTGTGAACTGCAATGAAAGACCCAACAAAGAGAAAAGCTCATTAATTCCAAGATTTTGCCATGAGAAATCGTCCAAAAACAATATTGCAGAAAATATTTAGATAATTATAAGCAGAAAGTGGAAAACAAAAATGTGCCAAGTCTTAAACTATGTACTACTAACGTAATTATCCAAATATATATACGTCAAGTGGGAGGCAAAGTGGGAGACTCTTTGTAGCTGGACTGCCCACATTTTTGAGAATGAATATGATTAGTTGTTTAGAGCTATGATTCTAACCTTATTGACAGAATAAGTCAATAACTTTGGTCATACTGTATGAAGCACGAAATCCATGTTCTGCATACTTCAGTTCAGTTGCCAAAACTAAAAAACCAAATAGATCAATGTGGATCAATGTTTTAAAGTAATACAAAAAGTGACCACGAAATTGTGATAAATGTAATCTGTTAAGACTGTAGATTAATAATGCAATAATGCAATAATTCATGAGTTTGTTGCAATTTGACCAGCATTTGAAGTGAATGTAACATATGTGTTACAGTGGGCTCTTAAGGGTTAAAATCACAGAGAAGTAAATATATATTGACATACAAGGGAGTTGCGTGACACTATTATTTATTGTAATAATACATTTTGTGATGTGTACAATATTTCAATTCACCCCTATTTAAATAAGCAGGAACACTGGGTTTTGAGTTGAATATCATATATAAAATGATGATGCAGCTAGGCTCTACCTCTCCACTGCATGAAGGTGGGGGAGACAATAACTGGAGATTAGGGCTGACCTTTGCTGTTCTGACATTCACCAATTTTATTTAATTAATGCCTAGCAGCCTTCCTTTGACCTTTTGTCATGCAAGCTGTCATTGAAAGCCTTTCTGGGGTTTGAATAGGAATGCAATTTGTTAGGATAATCAGCACCAAGCTTGTCTACGAAATGCACAAGGTTCATCTATAGCAAGCGACAGTGAAGTAGGTACATTCACAATTGCTGCAAGAGCTTCTGCCGTTTATGAAACCAAAAATTGCTTGGTGATTTTGGAAGAAAAATAATAAATATATTGTTTGTCCACAAGGCCATCAGCTGTGGAATGTTTTCTGACTAGATCCATGGTGACCTAGACTGGTTCATTTTCAGAATATATTTCCTCTATGCAATCAATTGGAAATTTCCTATGAGTACAATGTTGCTGGGGAAGGTCAATTTTATTCCACCATCTGACATACCAACACTGATCAAAACAATAATAATCAACACCTAACAGCATCCTATCAGAATGCAGTAATTTCATGATTAGGTATTTAAAAATAAATCACCTATTCATAGAGTAATTGAAGCATTACCATTTATTAATCTATTATTTTTTTGTGAAATAAGTTTTGAGATTATATTTTGTCAGTCTTTTGTCTGTTATTTGACATGCTAGTGAAATAACTTGACTTGAACATGACTTGCATTATCAGATTTTTTTTTCTCTTACGTATTGTAGCAGGCACCTTTAGGGCATGACATAAACGGCCTTCGTGTCAGGATGCCCGTGCTAAGCTTCTCTGGATGTCAACCAGGCAGGGCCCTGGCGCTGTTTTAATGTCTGCTCACTGAAGGAAGCTGGGAAGCACTCCAGGGCCTTCTGAACCCCTACATACTACCGGCCCCAATGACAGCTGTGCCCACACACTGGCACTGTAAGCTTGGGGATGAGTTTACACACCACCTCAGTGGCCTCCCCGCTCTGCCCAACCGGGCAGGCCTTTGAACCAGGCACATCAAGGCGGTTATGATGTCTGTACGGGTGATCTTTTTGGAGAGCGTCCCAGCCATGCTTGCTAGGAATCATGTTTGCCAGGGAAATTAATGGCTGCTTTAAAGGAATACACCAACATTTTGGGAAATATACCTTTTTTCTGACTTACCCATACTTATACGAGATTTTCATTTTTGTGCATTCACTGACTGGGTTTTCATGTTAGTGTAACGTGTTAGCTAAGGATAAATACTTGAAGTCTATAGGAGACAGTAGCCTACCTCCTTCAAAGTGAAGAAATACACCTTACACCAACTCTCAAGCTGTCTTATTTACACAAGGTGTCATGTGTATTTGAGATACATGTGTGGGAGGGGCCGCGGTGGTGCAACAGGCTAAGACGCAGCAGACTTGCGGTTGCAGTTTGCTGCAGTTGCACACCGGGGACCGCGGTTCGATTTTCGGTCCTGCCAAAAGCCGAGTTTGGCCGGCTCACGTGGAGCAGCATAATTGGCTCACTCTCGTAGGGCCGCCGAGGGACGGGGTGTGGGCGGTGTATCTAACACTAGCTCTAATTGAATTGGACAGGGTACCATCGGCTACCAAATTGGGAGAAAAAGGAAAAAATCTGAAAATAATTATTTAAAAAAAAAAGAAAAAAAATACATGTGTGGGAAAAAAAATGTAAAAACGAGAGACTTTGTTTTTGGAAAAGTTAGACTGTTGGAACCGCTGAACACAGATATAAGCAGATAATGGCTATTTTTATTCTCTACGTAAATGCTGATGATTGGCCGATTGTTGCCATCCTACGTCTCTGTGATTGAACTTTCTTCACATTTCCATAACTCCCCTGCTAAAGATTTACATGTCAAACTTTTTCAGTTGAAGCACAAAAGTAGGCTACATTGTACTCAATGTTGTTAACATCTGGCACTGAAACCATAGGGAGATATTCATGTCCTGTATACCATGTTTCAAACATAATCAAGGGTCTTTGGTGGCCACAATGGCCAAATCAGATAATGAGGCCATAGTGAGGTTGATTGGTTGTGGCTCAAAATGATTGGCTGAAAACTAGCTGGTCCAGACATATAAGGTATTGCGGAAAGATATTTTTTACAGGAGAGCATAAAAACCATGTGGAGTCATGACACGGTCAAAAATGAGAAAAATGAGAGAGCTGTATCAGGTGCTATGTTATTTTGGGTGTTCATTCTCCGTTTGCAATAACGTTAAAATACATGATATTGAACCTAGCTAAAGGTACATACTAGCCCTTGTGTTCTGTTAACTTTTTGGACCCGTTGGTACTAGTGATTTTGTCAAAAGATTTCCCCTCCCCTGTGAAATGAGTGTGAGACATGAAGCTCGGACTCGGTCACATATACTGAAAACATTCCATTATGATTATCTTTGCAGGAATGGTATGAAATATAATGTATTTCATTAACGATACGGGTTGCAGTCCATGGTGGCTGACTATCAACCCATATACAAATTCCACTTTTTGTCTGGAAGGTTTATTTCCTGCCATTAGCACTTTCGGCACTTTTCTGCTCTGTGGTCACACCTCTTTAACCCTTTCTGATGTCACTCTGAATAAAGAGGAAACTGCACGAGGAGGGTGGACTGTCCACTCTCCCTTATTTATACATTGCATTTTTTATCGAGTCAAACATCAGGTCATGGAAACATTGATCTGCACCCACTTGTGATAATATTGCTTGTTTCTTTAAGGCACTTTATCATATTAGGTTATGATTTTATTCCATCCCTTGTTTACCCAGACAGCTGTCTTCAGACATATCATCAGAATATCTATTGCTTTGCTCGTATCGCAGCAACATGATATTTAATATAATTTATAAATGTCAGGTTTTACAAATTGGACATTGTGTAAAACCTCAGTTTTGTTCCATCTTGCAGCCCCACAATGGGATGCACAGGGTCTGAAAAGATCATTTCTGACATTGAGGAATGGTAGCATAGGGGACTGAAGTGGAAAATCAAATAAGAGCACCGCCATTATTGATTTTAATTACAATACTGGACACAGTCATTTAGTTTATGCCAAGAATACATTTAACATTAACTGGGGATTATTGAAAACAGCCATTCTCCTTTAATGTTGCGTATCATACGCTAGCAGAACGCAATTAAAATCCACCAGTGCCAAGTTAACAATTGTGCAGTATGACTAAAAACATACCAGTTTCAGCGACTTGTTTTGGAATCTATTGTGGACATTGAGTTTGCGTCCAATTCATCTCATAGATGACATTTATTTGTCCTGCCAATGCAATTTCAACATGGCTGCTGAGGTGTGTGAACTGTATACTGTATGGATGGATACTGTATGGATACTTGCATAAGCACCAGCCACAGCCACAGACTGCAAGCGTATGCTAAAGATTTTACTGTGCTCAAGTACAGGAGTGAACCAGCATAGCTTATACAGCTGCCTGAAAACTAAAACTAAGGTCATTAGTTGGAACAAAAACCAGCATACAGACTAGCCCTCCATGACGGGAGTTCTGCACCCATGATTTATACATTCAATGATTTGCTTCATAAGAAAGCAGATTACTAATACTTCCAAAAATATGTTCATTTGAATGAGCTCTACCACAAAAAGAATGACAGTAGCAATATTTTCTTGGGGATCTTAAGTTGTGGGAAACTTTTCTTGTGTTACAAGTATATTTTTTAAATGTCATTTTCCTAAAATCCCAGTAGTAATCTGAATACAAACTTCCAGGTTCTGACACAGTTCTCTTTCCTCAGCTTAGGAGAACATCTTCAGATGATTCCCTATCATGTTGGATAATACCCAGGACTGGCTGTGTAATAATCAGAGGAGGTATATTATATCCACAGCCCCTGCTAGCCCAGGCAAGCCTCCTCCGTCCATCACTAAACCAGATTGGATGTCAAAATGGGCCCCGGATGTGCTAAACGGGGCTATTTCATCCTATTTACTTATTACCACGCTGCATTTATTGCCAGTTACACAGATTTCTTAGCTGTGAGACTTAAATTCGGAGGAAATTCAATTCAACAATAGGGAGCCCATGGGCGTAAATGTTTAATTAGAAGTGATAAAATGAGGGGATCAATCACAAAGAGCTATCAGGGACCCCTTGCGGATCTGGCGGCAGTTTTTTTCCTGCCATTGACACATAGCTCAAACGGACAGTTTACATGTTTCCCAATGAATTGGTGATATTGGAAATAGCTGCAGGTTGGCCACATCAAGGCAGACGTTTTGTGATCCTTTGTTGCAGCATAAGCACAACACAAACTGATTAAAATGTACTTTGATCATTCACAAGCTTAGATGAGCAAAGTAAGCAATTCCTTACTCAAATCTTTTGTGCAATAATTGCACTTAGCCATTCAGCATGCACCATTTAACCCTACACCATTTATGCTGATATATATTTCCCTCATTAGCATAAAGTATTTCGCAAGTGCTCTTATTCAGAACCAACTTAAACATCTTACATTATTTCATGTACTATTTATTAATACAGCTGGACATGTACTGAATAGCAACAGCAGCTGCCCACCTAGGAATTGACTATCCGATCTGGCAAATCCAGTTCCCTAACCGTTTGGGCTGTTTCGATCCTGGATGCTGATTGGCTGAGACTGCATTCTACAGTGATTACAAATCCAATACAGTGATACAGTTCATTAAGCAGCCTGTGTGTAAACCGTATCAGTCTGCGCAAAAAATGGTGCTAACAAGAAATATTACTAAATAGATAATAAGTGTAATAAATAGTAACCAGTTTATAAAAGCAATATGGCACTTCAGACTATGCTGTATCATGAGTAAAGTCAAGGCTACATATAATTGTGGACACCCCTTTCTTGAGCTGCTTAATGCTACACTGTTTCCCACATATTCACATATGTGGACATGGTCTCTGCATCATCACCAGCTCAAGCAAGATTAGAACATACTACAGGCAGCAGGATCTCTCTCTCTCTCTTTGTCTCTCTCTCTCTCTCTCTCTCTCACGCACGCACGCACGCACGCACGCACGCACGCACGTGCACACACGTGCACACACAGAAACATAGATCCATGCAAACTCTTGTATGACCCAATGTACATGTAGTATATGTATTATACTGTTTGCTCTTTTTGTAATTTTCAGTGATATTTCTTTTTATTTATTTAAGTGCACATGGGAGGGATGCCAGGGGACAAAAATGTACATCTACTTTTGTGATAAAATTATTGGTGTAATTACCCTGGCCCCCAGAGCAGAGGGGTGGTGCTGGGCCAAAAAAATAAAAGTTCCATGCAACACAGAATTGTAGTTCACAATAGCCATCTAACAAGCTATTTATTTATTTATTTATTTATTTATTTATTTATTTATTTATTTATTTATTTATTTATTTATTTAGTTTCGGGGTTAGGGAGACAAATTGGGAAGACAGTATGACTTGTACTGTATTTTTTGGGGGGTTCAAACATCAATCCTCCCCCCACCCTAAGTAAATGGTTTGATGCTTGCCAAGAAAAAATGTGTGGGTTATAGGATGTGCAGTATACAATAGTCAATATTGAGTGCATACACATCAACTGCAGCATGTTTCTTGCACAGCATAGCACAGCAAGCACTTTGAAATTGGGGAGCAAAACTAACAAACCACTTTCTCTGGGTTTAATCTTAACAATTTACCACCTTCCATTCCTTTAACACATTTTATTTTTCTCTATACAAACCCAGAACACAAACACTCTATAAGCATAATGGAGCCAAATGTATTCTGAAAGCTAAAAACAATCCATAAAAGAATTTCCCTGGAAAAAGAGGGATTAAAATGATCTGGAGGTGTTTCCTATGAAAGTTATTGATGCTGAAACGTATGACATAGCAAGTCTTGCGTGAAAAGGACGGACACGCCACGATAAAAGATGACCGGAGCAGTGAGATCATAAGTCTTTTCCGCGCTGATTTAACCTGACATCACGAACCTGGCAATACCTGGGATGAAGGAACTGATATCTGTCAGCAGCACCGGTGCAGTGTTGCTGTGGTTAGAAATGTGTCAGAGCAATTACGAGGCTGACAGATAGCGACTGGGCAAACACAGATGTGCTCTGACCTGAAACAGATAAACAGGCAGCCAGAAAAATCCTGCTCAATACCTTCTATTCAGGCCTAAAATTGTTTTTTTTTCACTTATTGGTGTTTTTTTCCCTGAAATGCCCCATCTTGTATTGATTTGGTCACTATTGAGCTGAAATGACAGATTATTGGAAGGTTATGTAAGGGTTCAGGAGTTGACATTCATAAAGTGTTTCTTGATGTTGGTGCAAGGAGAGTCTTTGTAAAAGCCAGTGGGAAACAATCATTCATCACAAAATCGCATAGGCTGAGTATTCTGTGTCTCATGCTGTTTATCGTATTCTTCCATACTTTTGACGTCCTGCACCAGACCTTTCTCAGTGGAGAAGAAAAACTGAATGGTTCTATATAATGAACTTTGACAATGGGTCTGACGATAGTGTAAATATGCATAGAGAGTGTGAAAGAGTGGCTGGGATGTTGACAGATCTGTATGTCGTCTGAACACCAAAAGTCATGATGGAGGAAGACCACAGATGGCTAGATTCTGAAAGCTTTCTTACACCTGCACTAAGGAGGCGATTGAATGGGGAGGTAAAACGGATGTCCCACCAAACTGCATTTCCGGTATACTGCAAAATGCTATACTAAAGCATTTCATCATAGACGGCAGGACGACAACTTCATATAAGCACATGAACCATTAAGTCTTTCTGCAACCACAAAATTACAAGGGTCATTATCATCAGCAAATCATTGACATGCAACTTTGCATTAGTTTTTTTTTTTAATATCGTAGTTATGAGCACACGGTTAGGTTTGTGTACGAAATCCAACAAAAAAAAAAAAACGTTATCGATCCTCAGCTGGCCAGTTTTATGGGCCGTACCAAAACATTTGTGGACATGGGGTTATTTTCTCAAAATTGAAGTTGACATCGGTTGCAGGTTGCCATCGATAGGCCACTGTTACACGAATTTCGTCACTATGAATGGGAAAGCATTATGGGAGGCTGAGTTCTATCATAATCGGCGATCTAAAAACGCAAAACATGAATTTTTACGAACTGCAATCCCACTGTATTCAGTATACAGCTATGCATTTATTTTTTTTTAAAGAAATTTTTTAGGCCTTTTTCAGCTTTATTGGACAGTATATAGTATAGAGAGACAGGGAGCAAGAGAGAAAGACATGCGACAAATGTCGGACGGTCGGATTCGAACCGCCGACGTCGCGGCTCGCAATGAGCATACGGTCAGTGCTCTACAGGCTGCGCCACCGAGACACCCACAGCTATGCATTTAAACTATGGAAAACATACTTTGAATCCAGACTTTAACGCTATGAAGTTTGCTTGTATTTAGCTGTCGCTGCTTTATTTAATAGGGATAAGTACACCGGTTGTAGTGTTCCTAAACATCCGCTTTATTTCCCTATACACCTGACTAATCAGAAACAGCTGAGAAGCTAACTGTTGAATTACCTTCGGTGCCTTAATATGGAGGGACTGTGTATAAAAAGGATTCTTACAAGGATCACCCGATATGGATGGAAATACCCTCAAATTACCATTTGTGACCATTTGCACTTTAAAGGTACAATAGGTAATTTCAGACTTCTAACAGTCAAGAGAGGAATTGCAGCAACAATACACTAAAACCAGAACACTGTTTATTCGACTCCTTCTCTGTGAACGCGCTGACGTTGAAACGCCATTGGCTGTGGCAATTAAAATTTTCAACCAGCCAGCTTTAATTATTGTACAGCTATACGATGTTTTGGTACAGAGTGCCAGCCCATCAACTGAATATTTTGAAACCTGAATTTAAGGACTATAAACACAGGCAGAGGGTGAGTCAACATGTCAGTGAGCCCTTTTCAATGGGAAGGAATTTACAATGGTCTTGTAAAAATGTTTTAACACAAGAAATCTTACCTATTGTACCTTTAACCTCATTTTCATTGTTCCATTTAAAATGAACAGAGCCAAAAGAACAGAAATGCAGAAATCAAACCACTGTCCAAATATGTTACAGACTGCACTGTATATGCTAACCATTAAATAGTTTATATAATGTTTTCACAATAAAAGGTCAATTGAAAATTATGAAGATTCTGATTTATTAATGTAGTTACTTGCATAGTGACACAGTAAAATTAACTTGCTTCATTCACAGCACTGACTGCCTGCTATTGGAAAAAAGTTGTTGAGAAGTAAATGAAGTAGCAAGAGAAATTAACTCCCATCACGCTATCCTCTCACATACTGTAGTCCACATCAGTGCCTGAATGCTAATAGTACTGCTGAAATGATACTCATTCTCCTTAAAATAAAATCACTTAAGACAATGTGACATCACTTTTTTACTTCTCTGTGGAACACACAAACACAGTTTCATATGTGCTCACTAATAAAAAAATGTCACTTACGAGAAGATGAGGGCTGTGTTTTTCATACAAAAATTACAATCAAGTCTGTATTTTGTATATATTGACACACACAGACACATATACACAGAGACAAATCATGGTCTGGATCTTGGACAGAAAAAACTGAATGAGTTGAATATCATGCATGAGATGTTATGTCTATTTTTCATTTGCAATAAATGCAGTGCACCATACAAAATATCCAATGTGCTGCCTGTATATTTGACATGATTTTATAAATACCTTTGTGGCTCACAACCCAAAGAATATCAGTACATTGGTAGAGGTGTTTTATTATTGAGCCAACATGTAAGTTTAGTAACAATAAATCAACATGTTATTCCAAATTTGAAATGATTTGCTGACATAATATAATTTGAAATGATTTGCTAGGATACTAACTGGTGACGTGATCCAATTTGTCATTTGACAACAAAAAAACAATGCTTACAGAAATATATATCAGACCAAGCATGTGCGTGCTGTATATCTCCTACCTCCTTATCCCCCATGGGAATTTGTTTAATAATGAGACTCTTTCCCGACCAGCAATTGGTGACGTTCAGCTCAGTTTTCTTCTCTTGTTCAGCACAGATTGTCTCCCCTTTTAGAGTTTAATTGGGAAATTGATTCATGAGAGTGAGCTCTCATACGTTTCCAGCCTCCCAAAAAACAGGGCTTACTGCTGCAGGCAAGGGGTCAATCTTCAGGTCAAGTTATGGACAGAAGACACAAATAATACGGAAAGATCCTGTCACGTTTGAGCTTACCGGTCATAAATATTTTGTGGCATGCAATCATTTTGCTTTGTCAGTTCAGAAAGATGAATACAGAAATGAAATCAGCTAGGTATCCCAACTCAAACCAACAACATGATTGATAGGTGCAACACTGGATATACATACAGTGGGCTCCAGAATAAATAAAAAGACTTGAAGCCATTATAAACTAACCATACAAAGGCATATTTATGATGCACTGGTAATCTATATATTTGCTCATCTTTGCCAAATTTGCAGTCCTTGTACCTGTATTTGTTATTCTAAAATCTGTTTGGGACGTTTTGTGGGGGAGTGGTGGGCGTCGCTCCAGATGGTTTGCGATCTGATATCTTGGATGTGACTGTTTGTAGTTAGTTGCTGCAGTGGCAGAGACAAGAAGCCCAGATAGAGGATGAAAAGCGATGTGGAGTTGTCGGTCTTCCCCTCGGAACTGTAAATACTTTCATGTTACTTCTAGATATCCAGCCTGCTAGCTACGTTACCCAAACAAACTTTTGCACCCATTCTGCACTCACATCAAGATGTGTCCCCCAACATAATTTGATACAGCATGCATGTTACCTAGCTAACTACCTATGCAGCTTTACTAACAAAGCAAAGTTGCTAAAGTGAACTCTGATACAGGACCTGGAGTGTTTGGTCTTAGTCAACCGATATTACCATTCTGCAATCTTACCATTCTGTTCTAGGTCATTTTCCTGCATGTATTTCAATCAGGGGGAACATATCTCAATGGGGGAACTGAATTTGAATTTGATACAGCTCGCATGTCATCTAGCTAGCTACCTAAAAAGCATTATCTGTGTTTTCTGCTGAGTAGGTGTTTCCAAGCCATGAGAAGCAGTATAAGGTATGCTTTGTCCCACCAACTAGATAGCTTTCCTCTTCAAATTGGGGGGCTGATAGTTCCTGCTGCCCCACCACTGTTTATAATGGGCCAGTATTTGTCTTGTGTAAGAACTCCTGTAAGAAGTGATTGAAACAATCATAAGTTGTACTTATAACAGCATTATTCCTGCTTATAAGTACAAAGTATCTGTTTGACAGATGTGATGCTGTAAAGACTTTACACTTCACGGCTGTTGATCATTGCATGGGATGAGCTGTTTAAATACTGTATTTATCATAAAAACCTATGTTTTATGTGAAATGTTTGCATTTGCTGAAAGCCTCAAAAGACAGGAAATGAAATAGATCATCGTCAAAAACTAGAATTTTGAGGTCCAATTCAAACTGAATAAAATGTACAGCCATAAAATTTGAAAATGCATGTGTATTTCTGAATTTCCCACAAAATGAAGGTATCCAGAAATGGCATAACGCATCAATAACAAAATCAGTAGTTGGTGAGTCCATTGCCATTGTACTAGACCTGCAAAATGGCATTGAGATTGGTTTTGAAACGGGGGAGATATTGAGGTTCAAAATGTGCTATTTTGAACAGAAGTGCCAACCAACGCAAAAGCTATTTGAAAAGCCTGCACCAATTATAAATTGTTGCAAGAAAGGCATTCTCCTTTAATCCAGGTCCAGGTACCAGTCCCTGATTCTCCACACACAGCAACGACCAGGTTTCCCTGCCCAAGGGCACCATGCTGACAGAATATGAAATGACCTTAACTGTAATACCAGTACTCCCTGTTGTCATCCCCAGGTTGCTTTGCTTTCGAATACACAAAATTGTCCAGGGAGGAGTTAGGCGGTCAGCTGATGGAGTGTTCTGGTCTCTGGTCAACATTTTCTCTGCGTGTCTGTGGGCATGTTCCACCATACCTGCAGCTACACCATGGTACCCCTGGCAGTGCAGCGGAGGGTGGGGCTTCATGCTGGCTCTGGTCCATGAGAAAGGCATCATTACGTTACATTAAGTACATTACATTAATGGAATTTGGCAGACGCTCTTACCCAGAGCGACGTACAGTTGATTAGACTAAGCAGGAGACAATCCTCCCCTGGAGCAATGCAGGGATAAGGGCCTTGCTCAAGGGCCCAACGGCTGTGCAGATCTTATTGTGGCTACACCGGGATTAGAACTACAAACCTTGTGTGTCCCAGTCATTCACCTTAACCACTAGGCTACAGGCCGCCCCATCAAAGACAAGTCCTGGCTCCCTGCAAACTGCTGAAATAGCACAACAAAATAAAAGCTGAATCAATAATACAAGTAAAAACAACTTGTATATTGTATCGGCAGCATATTCAACAGTTTGTATGTAACAAAACATGACAAACATGTTGTTTAGCTGCCAACATACTGTAGCGCAGGTAAGGTTGTCATCTCCTAATCAATGGCTCTGTAAACGTTCTCTTCATATAACATGCATTGTTCTCGGCTAAGTCCATCTAATTATAGAAAATGACACTAAATTAATATTAGCTAAACTTAACAAAGTATAACTTCTAACTCCATACCTCAGAAATATAACCAGGAAATATTACATTACAGTACTTTATTTCATTAAGCTGACGCTTTTATCCAAACTGACATGGAATGAATTAAATGTCTTTGGAACACAGGTTAGATAAGGGCAAATTTACATTAAGTATCAGTTATCCATAGCCAGAAAATATTATGTTGTAATCCAGAAATTAAATATGCTAATATTTGTATAAGATACACATAACTTAATAAAAAGGCATTGTATGCATACTCTCCATAGTATTCATTTAAAAGCAATAACTGTGTGAATCTTCTTCGATTTGTATCTTCTTTGGAAATGCCTTTCCAGGCATCTTTGTTTCCGGGGGTTTCTGTCTTCAGTTTCCTCTTCAGCAAGTGAAATACATGCTGGATTGGATTTAAATTATAGGACTGACTTGGCCAGTCCAAAACGATCCACTTTTTCCCCATTGATGACTGCTTTGGTTGCATAGTATTGCAGAACATTCATCAACCTCTACGCAATGGCATGTTGGATCTGTCTGAAATCAGCATGTGCGAGAAAGTTTCAACGCAGAATAAAACTAAAACAAAGGTACCTTCTTGTGCAAAATATGTGCTTTAATACATTTCTTGACATATTGACAGAGTATACAATTGCAGCACTATAAGCAAAATAAGTTGAGCTAGGTAGTGAGAAAACGTGTCCACAAACTGCTCTTTCTCTTTCTATGTTCCCTCACTCACAGCCAAGACCATCCTCAGCTTTCTTTTAACTCACTGTAGCTTTTGGTTTCAGTTGACATACAGGCTGTATTCCTTTTGGCAGTAACTTACATTTTTTTAAGTTTTAATTTTTGAGAACTGAAATGGGTGGCATTTTCTTTTTGTTGTCATATAATAGCTTGATGATATTCATAATGCAAAATGATGTTCATATTAGATGGTTTGATTATTGCCAATATTCAACGCAATAAGAACATATTAACATTTAACCTAATCGTGTGTGTGTGTGTGTGTGTGAGAGAGAGAGAGAGAGAGAGAGAGAGAGAGAGAGAGAGAGAGAGAGAGAGAGAGAGAGAGAGAGAGAGAGAGAGAGAGAGAGAGAGAGAGAGACTGCTCCCTGTGGTATCCTCTAATCTGGCAATATTTGCTTGAGCTGGTGATGATGCAGAGACCATGTCAGTTCTACAGCACGTTGTGTTCCAACTGGCTTCACTTAGAAAGAAAACCCAACTGAGAATGTGTACTGGTTGACTTCCCTTGCTGGGATACAGACCACCAGTGTCTCTTTGTAATCCATGACATCTACATCCAGTACTGTAGGCATATATATTATCATCCACAGTTGATGTATTACATTTTTGGAACAATATCCATATGCATGTCAAAAGACCTGGAACGGTAAGATTCTGTTAAAACATTTTTAAATCTCAATAATTCCAAAAAAGCTAAGGTAATAATGGCACAGGTAAGATAATGCTTACCGTAAGTGCACATTTTATCAGAGGTAGACATCAAGGTTAAGCACATTCACAGGAGAATGATTTTGGTGCAACAAAATACTGCTCTGTCTCTCATGTTTCTGCTTTTAATACATCATATTTGACTGCCCCCCTCCAAAGCACTGCTGTTAATAGCATTTTGCAATGGTTATTTTGTTTTTGACAATTCAAGTAGGACTGAAGTTCTGATATTTTTCCATTTCCATTTTCATATGTGGGTCTGTTTGGAACCACTCCTGACATAGCCTATCATAGCGCACCCCGTAATAAGCTTCTGTTTGCGCTTTTTGTGTGGGTATGACGCATATTAAATGCCATGCCTTAAAAATCAGTGTAAACCCGTTTTCTTTAAAATGGGGAGGGGTAGTGATACAGGCATTGGCCATGTCCAAACCACACATGGAATAACATGGAATAAGATTTCATGGCTAACTGATTTTTGCTCTCCTGATTTAAAATGGACGTTGGTGTTTTCAGTGTTTGAATCCGCGGTGCCTGGACTCTGATTCGCCGATGGACGTGTCATCCAGGTAGCGCATCCGATTCAATGACCCCGATTCTCAGATACATGTGATATAATGGCCAGTGAATATGTGAAGAAAGATACAACACATTACACGTTTCCATCAGGTAGCCAGAAGGCCTCATTTAATGTGAAGAGTGTAGAGCTTGCAGACTTATAACTATGGCCCTTTTGATTTATGAAATGATACATACGATCTCAATGGAAGTACAAGCAGGCACATCTACCAATCCCCGTGTAGCTACATACACAGACATGCAAACACACACACACACACACACACACACACACACCCACACACACACACACACTAATATGCACTTCATACGTAGCCTACACTTATGCACTCATGCAAACATTTGTATTGCCACTCGCCACTGTATTGCATGTTTATACCCTCTTAACTTACAAACGACGTGTAGGCTACATGTGTTTTTTTAAGTGACATCAATTATGAATTTAAAAGATCTGTTTTTGCTTATTTCATAGCCCAGCTGTTTCAAAATCCAGTTCATAATGCAATTATCATAAGGTAGTTGTTTAACAGGCAGGTGCTGATGAATACTTGCATTCTACTTGAAAACACACAAACAGCTTCTGGAAGCGAAAAGCAGGCTGGGTACATAATTTATACAAGCTACAAGAGAAGTCACAGAAATCAAGGCAAATTGCTCTATTCCCTGAAACACCATTGTATTTTAGACATCTTGGTAGGGAGTTGGTAGTGGCAATCTGCATTTGATTCACATTTTAGTGCCACTATTCCCCCATTTTCGCGTGTTTTAATCTCAAAACATCCAGACCGCGGTCGCGGCATGAGTCCGCTAATTGAAGTGGGGCAGAACGGCTGCTCAGTATTCATCGCACTATTGATTTGAAATACTACCGTTTATGCAATTGATTGTTTAAAAAATAAAAAAGCAAAATAAATAAAAATAAATAAATCAGAATTAGTGACAGGTGACCACAGAAACGGCCCAGATGCCAACCGCTCAGAATATCTGGAGATACACAATTATGAGAACAATTTCCGCTCAAATCAATCCCACGGCAATTAATACATCAGGTCGTGGTGACTCTGAAAGTCGATTCCAATTATTTCAGTGAGAGCAAACAAAGGGTGTTGGTAAGAAGTGAGATGTAACCTTACGCACTCTCCAAGCTATGCTCAGACATCTCCAAAATAAAGCAGCACGTTGTGTCATAAATGCTGTATAGATTTTGAAGAGGACGAGGGCGGGACAGGGGCAGAAGTAATGTGGGATGCCAGCCCAGCCTCTTCCAAAAGGAAACTGGACTCACGACCGAACACGGGAGTATTCGCGTGATTTGCGTATTTTTGGCATCCCCTCTGTTTGTTTTTTATTGCACCAGTCCACTTCATTGGGTATGATGGAAGCAATAAATGAAACAGCAGTGTAATTTGTACATCAACAGAAACGAAGAAATCAAGATTAGCCAATAGGGGGCAGTACATTTCTATGTATAAGGGACAAGGCAACGCTCTCAGTTGCCTTTGTCTGCTTTGTATTTGAGGCCCAAAAATTCATTATTTTCCATTTATCATATAGATTGTCACTGTTTAAATGTTGGTACTATAAAATGATTTGTCACTATAGAATTAAAGGTAATATATTCTTAATAAAGAATTTATACAAAAACTAAAAGGATTATTATTATTTAAAATGAAGACACCACCTTTATTTGTTCATATGAGACACTATAAAGACATAGCTTTAAGGATCCTTTATTAAATAACACTGTGATTTATTTGAGCAAAAGCTATACCATCAGTAAAAATGCCACTCCTGAAATATGACTCTGCAGAACATACAAATATTGCTACAGTAAAAGTGGAACAATAAAAATAAAATATATTTAGTAATAAAAACATAAAGCAGTCCTCTCAAAGAAATATGTCTCTCTGCATTTCATCATGCATATATTTCTTTGTCATAATGCATTGCTTTTTTGTTTTTGGATTGCCCTTGTAATATGTAAATTGTAGTTACATATAGCACTGCCTACATGCACTGTGTGACTGTGAAGTTGAATGGAAGCTTCAAACAATCTATGAATAATACAATTAGACAAAATCCAATGTTCTGTGTATATACATCTAAATGCATTATTTTGAAGAAAACAAGTAATTGGCCTCAATAAATACAACTTACAGGTGCACTTTTCTGTGATCTATAGGCAAAGTGTGGTCTTTATGATGTGCCATTTTTGGAATTCATCTTTTATAATTCACTGCATTTTTTTTCTAACACAACAATTCTGCCAAGTACAATCTAAGGATCCGCACATCAATTTGGACCTTCCTAATTGAAAATGTCAGCTTCAAAAGTCATCCCTGTTGCAAAAAGTTAAAAGGGTTCTTGGCATTAAAATGACCTTAAATGAGTCTGAATGAAATCATGTGGGTTTAGATTTTTCTTTGGTCTCTCATGAAAGCTGAGGACTCAACAGAGCATAGAAGAAAAAAGATAAAGGAAAAATAAATCTGCACCTTGATTCTCAAATGGCCTTTATCAACACACACTCTGAAAACAGAGTGCCAGATTTTTACCTTTTCTCCCCTAAAGGAAAGGTAACCGGGGTCTTTACTGCAGAGAGAAAATAGCATTTTTTTATTTTTTTTTATTTTTTACAAGCAGCAAAAACAGCTTCAGTCAACATTATGTGAGAGATCATGGGAGGGATGCTGTGAACATATAACCATTTTCATGATAGCGGGTTTTTTTGTGATTGTATATTAACAATGATCCCAGTGGATGCTGGCCCTTTCCCGATGGGAAGTCATGATGGAGAGACTATGAAGCGTGCTGCATGTCAGATCTTCCTCAATTAATCCACCATTAGATGTCTGGGATCCACGATTCACTGCTCTTGGTAGCTCTGCACAGCTCAAATCTAATTACGCTCTCCCATCCTCAGAGCAAAAGGCAGTCCTGTGCAGTCACAGTCCTGTGGCTGGCTATTTAATGCTCTCTCTCTCTCTCTCTCTCTTGCTCTCCCTCTCGTTCTCCCTCTCTCCCTCTCACTCATTCTCTCTCCTGGGTCACTCTCTACGCACCTCTCTCGGTCCTCGGCTCTCTCTCTCTCTCCGTCTCTCTCTCTCCGCAAGTTTGTCGGCCGCGGCGGCTGACAGCCGGCTCGGAGCGAGGCTTTTTTCGCCCGTCCTCCGTCGAGCGGGCTCCGTGACCGTCCTGGCCGCGCCCGGCGGACCTCGGGACCTGACTACCGGCTCGCTGGGAAACTGTTGGAGCCGCGTCCGAAGCACCGCCGCGCTGGGGGGGGGGGAGCGTGGGTAACGCCTGCCGACCACGCCGGCGTCTCCCCTCCCTCGGTTCAGTAGCACAGTAACCCATATAATTCAACTGAGGACTGAGGAAAGGCAAGCTCATAATCCAAGGCATATCCCAGTTAAACATCAGACGACACCCTGGCTTTCCGCACAGCAGGAGGCTTCCTTCAGAGGAGGATTGAGATGGTAAGCTTCTTCAATAGAAAATGGATTTTTTTTTTTTTGGTGGCATCTATTGCTTTTACATTGTGAACAAATATGAAGCAATATGATAAAAATGTGTCCTCTCTTTGCTGAGCTGCTGAATTTCTTTTTATTATTTTGTCACTATCTATGACTTATTGTGCATGTGTGTGTTTGGGGGTGTCGCTTCACTGTTCATTTTTGGGGGATTTGACAACTGCACAGCATTAACATATTCATGGGATTCCAGCAATTAAATGGCAATCACAGGTTTTTTTTTTTACGAGTTGTGAGCTTGCCGGTGGAATAACATGCCGATGAGCTTTCATAATCAGAAGGGAGAGGAACAAGGAAGAGAATACACAATCAGAGATAGCGACGAGAGAGATTTTTCTACTCTTCCTTCCTTCTCATTTTCTTGTCTCTTCTCCTCTTGACACTCTTATTCTTCGACTCTCTCCCGTTCTTTTCTTTCCTTCCTTATTCTTCTCGCTCTCTTTCATCGTCCCTGTGCGTTATTTCGCTATCTATTCACCAGCGCGGAGCATATGGACTGATACAAACAGGAGGCAAAAAAGAAATCCAAGGTAATTAGAAACCAAATGAAGATGAGTGAGTCTTGAGGAACTTTGCTGGTTAAAGCCCGGAATATTCCGGTTATGCCGGGGATGCACTAATACATTAGAATCTGGAACATGGGGAGAGAAAGTTGCTGCACAAATCCAAAGTAAGTCTCAATCACGGTTGTGGTATTGTTTGCAGGGCTCGTTCCTTTTTGGGTTTTTTTCCCCTGCCAATACGCTAGGATACATCGGGCTGCTTTTTTATTCTGTGCTTGGAGGCTGTGTTCTCAGAGGGAAATGATGCGGTGCTGAGTCCCTCAGTGCGTTTTAGTGGTGATGCACTGGGGCTTTTTTTTTGTGTGCTCCTGGTTCCCCACTGCTGCTACAGTGGCACCAGCATCTCAGGGCTGAATTGGGATCAGATTGGTTCTGAGTTCAGGAGAGCTTATCATTTCACCCATGGTTTTCTTGACACTGTCTAAGTAAGATACATTGATTATTTTTGTATCTTGGTTTTGTTTGATCTTGTTCCTAGATTTTTTTCTGGCTGTTTATTCTGGCAGCACTTCTGTGCCTAATGGAACACATACAGTATCTACAAGATTTTATGTCTGTTTTTTCTTTTGCTAGCTGAGGAATATACTCAAACTATAAAACTGCCATGAGCTTGGCTCGGCTGACTTTATGTGTTTTTTTCCCCATAGTGATTCTCGGTCTTATCGATTGCTGGTTTTGTAATAATGTATGAGGTAGAGTTTCTAACTGAATCTTCCCCTTCCATTGCAAATCTAGTAAAAGTAACTTTGGAAAATTATAAATAGAATTCACTTTGCATATTTATTTATTTTCTAGTATAAAACGGACTGTTTGATTTAAGCTCTTATGCCAGGGTGTGGGGGTGTACAGATGATGAAATCTTAAGAAAGAAAAAGCTTTTTGTCAAAATGCAAGAGTGAGCGAGAGGGCGAGAGGGAGACAGAATGAGAGAGAGAAAAAGAGAGAGCATCTGTGTGTATGTGTGTGCTGTACTGTATTTATGTCAGTGGGACATACCACTCATTTGCTTTTATCTGCCAATTTCTAATTATTTCTGTGTGTGTGCGCTTTTATGTATGCATTTTATTGTAAAAATAAATATTATTTCACAATATTATTTCATGTGTCATGACTCAGGAAATAACATCAGTCAAAAAGTGTACATTTCTATCTAGTGTTAGTTTGGCGGGGCATTTAATATTTAGGAATATCAAACATGACGGAATATATCCATAGAGTAGCATCTTCAGTAATGATAACAATAATAATAACAATAAGAAGAGGATGAAGAATGTTAATAATAATTATTATAATAATTGTACACATTGAAATCAAATTGCTTATGTATTGACAAAATGGAACATTGCCGAGTGGTTGGTAAAGAATCTTGACGGACACAACACTGGGTTGCCACAAGACACAACATTCATTTCAAATGTGCATTTTTGGTTTAATTTTGATAAGGGAAGTCAATGCATCCTCCTGGTAACGCATACTGTAATACCAGTCATTTTTCCTCTGTTCCAACAGCCCTCAATTCAACAGTTCCTCTCTCTCTCTCTCTCTCTCTCTCTCTCTCTCTCTCTCTCTCTCTCTCAAATGATCTATAATTTGACTCCTGCGGCTAATGGATTTTTCTGTATTGCATTTTTTTCAGAGGCCAGTTGACTGATAATGGGGTAGACAATGATCATACTAAGGCAGGCTGGGAAGGCCATACTTTACAACATGTGCCTTGACAGTTTCCTTTTTTTCTTTCAGGACTGAACTTTACACTTGGAATTCTGCCAGTGAAATAGGAGAATCTCAGTCATTGAGCACTGGGAGTGAAAGGGATTGTGGGGGATGGAGTTTCCAGTGACAGGAGTGAGAGTGCCCCATGGTCCAGGTAAGGGCCCCCCACTCAGTCAGGAACTACATCCTAAATCTTGCATCCTGCTCAATTCTTCACATATTATTTCAAACACAGCAACAGATAGAAGAGAATAAAATAAGCTCACTAGAATAGGTTTTAGAATAGGTTTTTGTGCTTTGAAGACTTTACTTTATGCAGATATGCACTCTTGTTAATTTCTGTTTGCAGACAACCACTGGTGGGGCCTTGCCTTGTGATGCAAGGCATCTTCAATCAATTAAAAATGCTCTCTTGACAAAAAGATTGTGGATTGTGAACTATCTGCCTGGCTTTCCGCCGTAAGACTCTTTTCGGTGACGGGTATTCTTGGGTGGATAATACGGATCGCGTTGTTATTGCTTAAGAATACGCGTAGTCGAGGAGAGTCATTCCTGCAGCGTCGTCGACTTAAATCCAATGATCTTTAAAGTGCCCACCTGCCTGATTGCTTTATACTGCGGCTAGTAACGCAGAGAAACTCCGAAACACACATAGAGGTCTATTCATCAAACAACCTGACATATTACCTCTTCCTATTTTCTGTGATTACTGTACTGTCAAGCAGAGAGCTAGCCATGGTAACATCGGTCATCATGTTTTTTCATAGCTCTGTATTTCAAAGCTGATTTTTTTCCCCTTTGAGAATATTGCTATTTTTTTGCTGCACTGTTTTATAATTCTGTTAACCCTGCTGCCAATGTGGTGTCATTGAAATGTTCTATTTTGCTTCTCTCTGTTTGTGGTTGAGATACACCCTCATATGCATGTGTGGCATTGTGCATGTTATATAGATCAGCTTGCTGCAAGGAATGCCTCCATTATTCCTTATCGGCTCTGCTGACTAACACAGACTTCAACCTTATTTTAAGCAGATCGATTTTAAAATTGCATTTATCGGCCAGCGTTCGGCTCAAAGGACACAGTTAAGCCACCAGGGCCATGGGGCAATATGTTTCTTCATGCAGTGAGTGGATAGTGTGTTTATACAAACAGACATGGAGAGAAAAAGCGGGAGGTACAATAGCTGAAACAGAGTAATGCCACAATTTATTTTCACGCACCCTGTATTAACATGATAAAAAGCATGACATACAATGGAATGACAAAAACACACATGCTAGGAAGATAGTCAGCACTTACCCATATTAACTACACAAATGCTCGCACTCTCTCTGTGTCTGTCTCTCTACATACCTCTTTACGTACACGCGCGTATGCTCACGCACACGCATATTTAAATTTGTGAAAATCAATAAAGAATTTACAATGACTTGTTTTCATTTTGCAGTCATGCTATTATTGTTCGGTCACATCTCTCCCAGAACTACTGAATCGCAAAATAATTCCTAAACCCTGTAACAGTGTTTTCTGTTGCATAAACAATTCTGGGTAGCCAATTCATGAAATTACATTTTTATACATTTACATGTATTTTTATACTTTTTAAACAAATAATTATTGTCAGAATTTTCCCTGATGGAACCAATGTTTTGATCATCATCATATTTCACCACTAGGGGAATCTCTCCCACTGATAATCAGAGCCTGACACTGAATTAAACAGAATATCAGAATAACCAGTGTGTGTACAACACCAGACTGTTTCTGTGAATGAACCACTACATCAGGCCCCTGCTGAGGTAATCTTAGTCTGATAGTTGGATGACCTGGATGATCCTCTAGTTCACTTCTGGGTCACTGTCAAATTTCCACCCCAAATGTATCATACATCTGGTATTTACAGCATTGTTACAGATGACTGTTTATTATTATTTTGTTTTTTTCTGAAAACTGTGAGATCATTAGGCAAAGAAACTGAAGGCAGTGGTATATTTTAGCAGTATGTTTTGATGTCTAATATTGTAGTGTCTATAATAACTCAGTCTGAGATAATACAAATAATTAACATGAAATGTACATGAATAAATGTGCACAGAAATATACATTACAATAATAAAAATATGAATGTGTAGTATTAGTGTCATATTCATTATTTGGCAATGATATTCCACAATTGTGAACAAAATGGTTGCCTCTATTTTTTATTTTTTAAATATATTATTATTACTATTATTATTATTGTTATGATTACTATTACTACAAATTGCTCATCTTATATGTTGACTTATTTGCCACGCTAATGCTTTTTGTTGTAATCATACATATCAGTTGTCTTCTGAAATAAAATAATTCTGAAGCCAAGCTATGTAAGCACTTGTGAGCACTTTATTAGGTATTTATTAGACTTATTTTTTAGATGTATTGGTGTTCTGCTGCTGTAGCCTATCTGCTTAGAGGTTTGACGTGTTGTGTGTTCAGGGAAGCTCTTCTGCATACCACTGTAATGGTTGTGTGGTTATTTGCGTTACTGTCACCTTCCTGTCAGCTTCGACCAGTCTGGCCCTTCTTTTTTGCCTGCAGAACTGCTGCTCACTGGATGTTTTTTGTTTTTTGCACCATTCTCTGTAAACGCGAGAGACTGATGCACATGAAAATCACACAAGATAAGCAGTTTCTGAGATACTCAAACCAACCTGTCTGGCACCAACAATTATTCCACGGTCAAAGTCACTTAGATCACATTTCTTCCCCAATTCTGACATTTGATCTGAACAACAGCTGAACCTCTTGACCGCATCTGCATGCTTGTATGCATTTAGTTTCTGCCACATGATTAGCTGATTAAATATTTGCATTAACAAGCTGGTGTACAGGTCTACCTAATAAAGTGCTCACTGGGTGTAGCTTGCTTGTATAAAATGCAATGAACTGAAGAGCTGAATTAACTTTATATAAAACAAAACAATACATATGTTTGTGGGAGGTCATAAAAGGTGATTGTGATATAAACAGGAGTGACGATGCATCATTTTCTTGGTCCATCATTTAGGTAAAAATAATTTCATTAATGAAACATTATTTATGTAAGTTAAAAAGAATAGCTGTGTTGTCAAACCTTAGATGCACACTAAACCTACAACCATATAATTACACATATACTGAGGTGTACACTGATCTTGGGTCATTTTTGTTAAATTACACCCAAATCTGAACCGCGGTTTGTGATGGGAGTATTAGCAATGAAAATATTTGTTTTGTTTCTGGAAGCCTTTATCTTGGGTAGGCAGGAATGCTACTGATGTACAAATACTGCATTAATTTACCTGGCCCACTGCAGGCATGTGCAGTCTTTGAAGATACTGAATTAATGTTGTTCAGCGCAATGAAGCACTTATTCTATGCATTCTAAAGCAAGAGCAAATTCACAGGCCACATACATTAAATTAAACTGCCTGTCTGCAAACCAAGTCAGACATTTTGCTTTTGGAAGTGGCAAAATCGTCTTAGAATATTAGTTAATAATTAATATCTTCATGTTTTATGAAGAAAAAAATCAATGGTCGCCAATGATCTGATTTCCTGCAGATGATTATGGTAAACTTATATATTTCTACATTTTAGTCAATTCTTGCAAAAAGCAGAGGAACCTGAATTAGGGCCCAATTTCTTGGCTTAACGGGTCCCAGGTTTCTTAAGAGGCTCCCCCGTAGAAGGGCTCAGTTTACCTGTTAATTAATTCATGTTTTTGTCCCCCTGACTATACCCTCAACCTCCTGCGGGAGAAGAAGGAGACCTCCACAAATAAGCTCTGCCAATCGATGGGAAATTCGGCGGATTAGCCTGGTGCATTTCCGCTAGCAGGAGCCTCCACTAAAAACAAAGGCAGAGACATTAGCACTATATCCTAAGGTGCAGGGCCTAGTAACCATGACGATGGTAGGCCTCTACAGCTCTTATAACAACATCCTTGATATCATCTCTGAAATTGTATTATTTCATTTTAAAAACATTTAGCATAAATCAAAGTCTATCTATATGCATTAGTTTCACTCTTAAGAGAGGGCAAGTAGTATTATTTCGATTTTAATGGTGGCATGCTATCCAAACCACCGATCCACTTGCTTAAATACCGGCCCTACAGAAACGTATCTACATCAGCTGCTCTGAGATAGGGCTTAAGCAATCTACTTTAAAAGCAATTTATTTTTGGTGTTCTGGAGATCACGTAGATTGAAGGCGAGAGACCTATTCAGTGTGTTCAAATCTCAGGGGAATACCCTTATCCCGGTTTGACATAATTACACCGGCTTTAGCTCTCCATATCAACCCACTTCACACATTTTTGCAAAAAAAAAAAAGAAAAGAAAAAGGTCCACAGTTAAGTGTGTGTCACCTAATACATTTTCTCAAAATCAGTTTCTGTAATTACAGATAATAGGCTGGAATCAATTACAGAAAAGGTAATGACTGTCGAAAGCAAACTGCAATGAATACGTCATCAGACTTATTTTTATTTCTCCTTATTTATATGAATGTACTGTATGCTCAAGGGTGTGCCAACCTTCTTTAGTCCACGCCGAGCTGCCAGATCTACAGTATAATTATAGTGATATAGTAATATCCTGTTTGGCAAAACAAAGAAAGGAAATGTTATTCTTGTCTGTCTTATATTCTTTATTGGCTTTTTTTTGAGGATACTGCATCTGTCTATCACTTTTTCAATTCCCTAACCACTGGCTTCCATCAATCTATATGCAGTATCCATCATCTGTGGTATCTATCTGTCAGCTTCCACAGTATCGAGCTCTATATCTTTAGTGATAGATGTCTGTTTGTCACTCAGTCTGTTTTTTAATTTGTGACTTGATGCACAGGAATGAATGAACCTACTGTATGTCCCGGGTTGATCAGTTAAAAGAAAAGTCTGAATATTATTGTAGGTTTCATAAATCAAGGACTTGTACTGACCTGTTAATGACTCAATAACTTCTTACATAGACACAGATTATTAGGGTTTTTCAGGTGAGTACTTGATGGGTTGTTAATGAAGATCATAATGAAATGCCATTCAAGCGATGCAAGTGCAAATGCACAAAATCCTCTTTATTCTGAACTAACCAAACAGTAGAAAGGCTTGTATTCATGCATAGTTGCAAGTAGTCACAAGCGGTCTGTGAAAGGTAAAGCAAGTTATTTGTCTTCCATCTTTTATTCCCTTTGTGGAGATTTGTTTTCCACATACCACAATTTAAAAGGTAAATAGCACAGTACTCCATGGCTACTGAAGTGTTAATGGCTTATGTTTCAGTCCCTTGTACATCTGTCGTGCATCAATTTGGCAGCTGGATGAACAGGTCAGCTTTATTCTGTCATGCCAGAAAAAGTTTGCAGCAGAAAAACGAACGAGCTTATTAAATGAATGTATTGTCTTGTAAACAGATTTTTTTACATGCATTTTTCATAAAACAAGTTTTACCAGCCCAGCAAGTGAATGCGTTAAGCACACATTATACTGGCTAGCTATCTTACAGATGAATCCACAAGATCACATTATCACATTGAAAGAAAGCCTATTTTTGTAAAAATTATAAGAAAATAGTGACTCGCTTGACAAGAAGCAGGACACAATTTAACTTGTGAACTAGGTAGCCAGCACTGGGATTGCAATCAAGCTAGCTAACCTATGATCTAGTAAGAACTAGCATTTTCATTATTAACTGCAGTTTTGAGTTTGCAAGCCAGCAAGTTCTCAACTGAGGATGTATTTTCTACTGACCAGTTGCTACAGCTAGTGAAAATTTTATAAAGTAACCAGACGCCTCATGAATATTACAGTGACAGTACATCATGGGCAGTGAAGTCCAGAGGTTGTGATTTTTAAGTGTTGCAAAATCAGTCCTATCAGTCACTGCACTGATGTCTAATGAAGAAAAAAATTACTGTAACCGCTAAAGCTAGCTAGCTAACATGATGCCATTTTATGACTATGCTTGAAATATATAGAGCTACAAATATTGCTGCCTGTTAGTAAAAACAAAACACAACATTTAGTATAAGTTGGTTTTTGTTTTTCTTTTGAAAAGTGGTGTTCATGCCATGCCAGAAAAACCCAATCAGTTCCACAAGTTGCTGAATAGATACAGAATGTACTGGGTGCTGAAACATAAATCACTGACATTTTATTACTTATAAACTGACTTATTTTCCCTTCACAGCACCCTAATGATCAAGCAACCACATAGGAGCAACTGCCGGACCATTGTTGAATTAAACTGTTTCCATATCACGATATTCTCCACAACCTTATTAGTTTGTTTTTTAAAACTAATTTCACAAGCTGGAAGCAAATTATTCCAGCTCGTATTGGAAATAAAGAGGGGGTGTTGAGAGCATAAGCATATTTCAGGTATACGAAACCTGTCTGTACTGCTGTGTTGGGATAGGCAGGGAGCGAACACCCTGTGGTGGGTGAACACAGACCCAGAGAGCAGGCCAGGGAAGAGCATTGTCTTTTACCCACCAAGAAGTGAATGGGCTGTAGACAATTCATCAATTCCACTGAATAATCCCCCCCCCCATCCCCCACGTCCTCCCCCCCCCCCCCCCCCCCCAGAGATTTCCCACCATATGAAGAGCTCTTAGCCCCTGTTCTGCCGAACGGAGAGGACAGTCCATCTTAATGAAAACCAACACTGTCAGAGCCCTAATCACCGAGCAGCAAAGGACCATCCTGCATAAACACGTGCTGCCCGCAGCACTGTGCGCTGCGGAGAATTGATCGCTCTCATTTTCCTCCGCCAGAATGGATGCCTTTTGCGACCAGCAGATGCGTAACGCATTTCGGCAAATGTCCAGATTTAATCATCTGGATCGAATATTTACAGTCCCCGCCTCCCCCCCTCACCCGCCCCCACCCCCATTTTTCCCCTCTTTGGGAAACATGCAAACGCTATTTCGGCCTTTTTAAATGAAGCTCGGTCTCGAGGTGAAAGGCAGTGCAACCCTCTTTCTGGGGAAGAGGTCAAATATTTTGGTGGTCTTTAGTCCGCTGCATCCATCCTTAATTTGTAGTCTTCTTTTTTTTGTCAGGGCATTAAACATGCCCCTTAATAACATAAACTGTTCAGTCAGGTTATTAGAAATAAGACTCTACGGGTACATTCAGTGTGCTCCAGAATTATTGGCACCCCTGATAAATTTTCACAAAATGTGCTGCAAAGTTAAAAAAAAATCTAGCTGTTGACATAAGCTTTATTTTTCAACATGCGTTAAGTAGGGTGCTCAAGATGTCAATGGTATGGTCAAAGCATTCAATTTTAGTCTCATCTGACCGTAGCACTCTCTTCCAGTTATAATTTATAAGTTTATTGTGCTCAGTAAGGGCTATCTCTGTGCCACCCGTCCTTAGAGTTTGCTGGTATTTTTGCTTTCAAATATATATATATATATATATATAGACTTGGAGACCCCAAGACATAACCAAACTCTGCAATTCTTAAACTTGCTTGGTCTACTTATGGCCTCCCTCACCACCGTCCTAACTGTCAGTGGGGATAATATGCACTTGCATCCTCTTCCTTTTTCCATCTGTGTCTTCTGAATTGACAATTCTTTGGCTTTTCCCATGCTGGTTGATTTTGTATGCTTGTTACCTCATTTTTATAAGTGATGAAATGACACAATATAGTTCCTTTAGACTTAAATTAACTAATTAAAGCAAAATTGTATTGCTAGTTTCACAATTAAATTTTATTTGCAATAATTGGCAATCATTTTGGCAAAAATAGATGAAAATTAAATAAAAATAATTATCCATGTTGTTTATTATACAGTATGTAGCCTTTTTTATCCAGGGTGCCAATAATTCTGGAGCCCACTGTACTTTATTTTGTACATGTGTTAATGTATTATCTGTACATGTGACATCTCACTCTCTCTGAGCATTTCATTAACATGACTTTATGATTGAAAGATTACTTCCCTATAATAGTGCCAAGTAGTCATTTTCCTTTGCTCTAAATTAATTGCACTTTGGCTTCCAAAACTCGAAGCATGCAATAAACAAATTCTAGGCTAGATTGAGCATAATTCTTTGAACAGTTGCCATTTGGTTCAAGTAAGTGCCTTGTTAAGTTCATTTCCCCAAACAAAAGACCTTCCCATTTCATGCAAATGCTTTGTCGCAAAACAAAACAGTTTTGAATAATTGAATGGTATTTTCTGCTCAGGGAAATTTCAGGTGGAAGGCTTGCCCACCCAGATAGTAGCATGTTCTATCAACATCATTAACCATTTAAGTTGTTTTTCTTGAAGGGGTGAAAATTTGACATCAGCTGCTCAAAGATGAAATGCCTTCAATGCAATGCCATTTCTAAAACATTAAATAAGCACTTTCCTACAAATTAAACGACTGAATTTTAAAGCTTTTCATTTAAAATAAACAACTTACCACACAGTTTAATATTTATGTGGAAAGAGCAGGATACAATGATTTCTCTATAAAGTGTTTCTCACTCATTTGATTTGCATAAAATTTAAATCACTGTATCCCTTAAAACTTTATACAAATGAATGAACCCAGAATAAAGTTCAAGCATAGATACAGTAAACGGGGGGAAAAAAAATATACAACATAGCTAGGCCCCGACATGCTTTGTGCAGTTTGCAGTATATTATAGTTTGATTTTATGCAACTCAATGAACTGTACTTTAGTTTAGAGGACATACAAAATACATGAATTTACAAAATTCAACTCTTCCAGCTTTGCATGATTGCTAAACTCTCACCTATGCTGAGAAACAACTGGTACAAGCCCATGAAATAATACAGGGAATGTACCAGGTATTAGTGAGAAGCATCAATGATTTAGTGCTTTGGATAAACGCACAATATAAATTCCAACCATTTACCATTAGCTAGTGTATTGTAGCAGTCCTGAATTTACCTAAATTTAGATGTTTTCTATGCCCCAGTGATGGTTGTCATGGCTGACACAGTTGTAAAGGCTCTACTGTACGGGTGAGGAAGATGGACTTAATATAATGTTTCTAAATGTGGTAAACATTTTATAGTCTGCAAGGATGAGCTTGGTATTAAAACCTACGAAGAATACTTCAAAATAATGACAGTAATGTATGAACAAAAACTAATAGAAATGGTATTGGTAGGATCCTGTCCCTCAATATGAAGAACAGATTTATACCATCCCTCTCCGTAAAAAAAAGAAATACACCTCTGGAAAATGTGTCTTAGCAGGAGGAACCTCCTTACCACAGCCCTTGATGTGGCATACAGTCAAGCTGCATAAAAACTACATTGAGCTCCGTGTTACAAAATGAGACCGACTTGATCCTCGCTTGATCCCTCTGTAAGCAGAGAAACTGCCAATGGCTTCAGAAGAGGTAGGAGTATATAGTCAGACCTTGGGTTGGGGGTGCACGCTCGCTTGCCTTCAATCTCTGTACCTATGAACGTTGACCTTTGATGCATAATCAACTCGTAGATATAGTACTCTGGGGGTCTCTGTCGCATCTGCAGAGCCTCCCCCAGACAGGGTCTTTATATGAGCATTAATCTTATGAGGCAGCATCATCGGCAGAGAGGACTGAAAACAGGGAAATGTTTTTTTCAGAGAAGGAAATTTACACATATCATAACATTGGAGCATTGCTTCTTGTTAATCTTGAAGCAAAGGATGATAAAAAAAAGTATATATTATATTATTGAGGAATTCTGACATAATTTATGTTCGAACACAATTTAACAAATTACCAAATATGACGACTAATGAATTGCAATATTTCACACATTTTTTGTTCAAAAGGCTGACATTATTATTATTTACGGTAACAATGCTGTAGACATACATAACAATTATGGATTTAATAGTTGAGGTATTAGCAGTAAAGTCAAATATATGCATTTTTGTCTTTTCCATCTATGAAAGATACATTATGGCTGTCAGTAATATTTACAAGGCCTGCCTCAAATTGTCTTTTTTAATACAATGGCCCCGCTTTCGGATGCAAACCTGTCTGCAAATGCATGGCACAAGCAGCTATAGCAGGTTAAACACGATGTGTCTTGTGAAGGAACTTCCGCATGTGGGTCAAGTTGAGCTGCTGATAGCACTGTAATGTGTTAAAAATATGGTGTAACTGTGCATAGACACATGATGATGCTTGCCACATTGCCTTTCAGAAGAATCAGCACTGGCTTTAGAATGAGTGTATCAGAGGAGAACGAGTGCATTAGCTGCAGTCTAAAATTCATTGGGTCAGGTGGTACAGCACTGACTTGAGAGGTATAATTAATGATTCAAAATTGGGGGCAATAAAAGGGAAGGAACCGGTAAAATAATAATATTGATGTTTATTTGCTTACGCAAACGATTATGCTTATGCTATTTTTACAAGCCCCTTCGATTTTTTTGTCTCAACAAAATATTTTAAGACATATTAACAGGCCTCATTTGCTTTGTCCTGAAAATGATTTAAATATTCTGAATCATAACAGGGCCACACAAGGCAATGTACCTTGTTTGCTAAAAAACATCTCTGCTGGTAGTTTCTCCTTTCATTTCACAGAAGGGTGGCTTATCCCTTTATCCACTCGAGTGACATATTCTGCATTTTTCAGAAGTAAATTCTATGGGTGAATCTGCCCATAGCCCATCTGTGAATTGACATGGAAATTTGCATATTGTGAAATGGAAACTCACTGAGGGTTGTCTCAACGGCGAAAGCAGTTTTGTTGTCAGAGGCTATGTTTTATGAATTTCCACCTGTTTTGATGGTGTAGTTAGTTGAGCCTTAAAGGGAACTGTGCCTTGCCATCTTTCTCTATGCACTGTTTGGCATCATGTTTGCTGTTCACTCATGAAGAAATCAAACTATGTTTTCTCACTTACCAGTGAATTACTTGGAGTTATGAAGTCAGAGAAAGTAATAAAAGTGATCTGGATTCTAACCTGGTAATAAAGGAGTTAGGGGTCTGAAATGGATGACAGAAGACTTCATAATGGAGTAGAGCTTGAGAAGCAAATGCGTTTTCACAGTTTTTTCAAAGATTGTTGCCTTCAAAATTGGATTCAGCAAGTGAAATCATTTGGATTCAGGTGATTGACTGAGCCAAGTCAAGAACATTCCAAACTTTTGCAGTATGTTCAGGGCCTCTTCACGTATAGTGTCTTTCAGTGTTTTTGTAGACTTTGGAATTCATCCTTCATATATTCATCATTCATTCATATGAAACGGCTATAATTTCTGCACTGTGTGTGTGTGTGTGTGTGTGTGTGTGTGTGTGTGTGTGTGTGTGTGTGTGTGTGTGTGTGTGTGTGTGTGAATACAGTATACAGTAGTGTGCAAAGTTTGAGCACCTCTGGTCAAGCATTTTACAATTAATATCTAAGTGAACAGAAATATTTTACCAATGGGCTGGCCAACTTGTCAGAAGCATGTTAACTACAACTCTCTAAAATGTATAATTTTAAATTTGTGAGGTCACACTTTTGATTTAATGATATGGAAATATACATGTATCAATTGTTATGACAACTGTAGGTAGGTAAGGTGCAAAACAGAAAAGATCATAAACTACATTTTACTAGTATACTCATCTGTATTGCACATAATTATATTGTTTCCCTTTGAGGTATTATTTGCTATGTACAATGTTAATAATTATCTGAAGCAACCCCACAAAGTTAATTACAATCAATTAGCTCTAAAAGTTGCCTTCTCAAAGTGTACCCAGAAGGACTCAAATGTACTGTTGAACAACGGATACCAAACACATTTTCTTATCCAGCCTGCTGTCGGCTAAAAATGCTAAACTCAGTGGAATTTGATCTGAGAATGCCTCTTGCAGTACTTCACTCACAAAAACCTTCAGAGCGGTCCCTGTTCAAATGTTAGTGCTGCGGTCGCTTGAGTTGGCCCTGCTGCCGGCTGGTAAATTGAAATGCTCACAGGTGCAGTATCCAAAGGGTCACTGGTACTAAAGCTCCTTTGAATGACATTAACCAAGACAAAAGGGATAGCATAAGTGGTACTGTTTGATTATGGGCAGCAGGTCTTACTTAGTGAGATGGTCTTACCCTGCTGACTTTGGCAGGGCCCTGCTGCGGTGTACCATAGAGTGCTTAATGGGGGCATCAAACATATGGATACATTGTTAATGTAAAATCCACTCCAGCAGAGGTTATATGAGTCCGTTAGGGATAAAATGTATCTATTAGAGTTGACTCAACACAGAACATTTGGCTGTTTATCCACTGGGCCGGCTGGCAACAATGCCCTTACTGCTGATTTAAGGTAATCAGGATTTTCAAGAGCCTATTAGCACTTGTGCTTTGTGCAAGGCCTTTTTTGACTGTGTTTGGCTGCCTTTTGTTTTCCATGTGCCCTGATGGGATTTATTTTCCCTTACTACTCATCTTTTATCAACCATGTAAAATGAAACATGAAAGACAAAACAAGTCTAGAGAACACGTATTTCGTCATATAAAAAAACCCATCTTTTTCTCACCAAAAACCATCACTATGTTGTAATGTATAACTACGTATACATTTCACTAAGTTTCTACTGTGTCATCACCAGCAGTATTAGCCTACCTACGGAACCAATTTTTGCCCTCTTCCTGATTTCCTCTTTTATTGCACATGAATGGTGGCAGATCTTGCGACAAAATGTATTATTAGACGAAGGTAACCAGAGTAAATACACCACACGTTTTCTGATTTCTTCATATCAAAAAATGATCAAACACCTACATCAACCCTGTTAAAAGAAGTTGCCCTTGCAGCGATGTCACAGGCTGGCATATATGATCTCCACAAGACTTTTTCCAGAGGCTCAGGCTCATACGCACTAGCATATCATACTGGTTGACTGTAAACATGGTTGGCCTCACATTCCAGTCATTCAGATGTGGTGAGGCCATGACAAGGTTGAGACCTGTATAATCCAAAATTGAAGAGACTCACATTCTGGCACATTCTTTTTCTGGAGTCAGGGCCACATGGAGGTGCCCATGTACCTCATGCCACCTTTTGAGATCCACTTATGAATGACCAATTAAATATGATCTGGCATTTTTATAGGGGAGTTACCTCTGAAAGGTATCAAAATGTTATGTGTTAGTCTTTCTAACCATGAGGCCCCACCCCCTTCACAGGCTCCAGTCCCCTATTGGTTGCATTAGCTACCTTTCCATTGTTTATGCCACCAATGACAGGTTAGGCTACTATTGACAGACAGCAAACACATATTAGAGACAGCACTTAATTGAGTAGAGCTCTCACTGTGGTCTTCTTGGTCTTGATCCAAAATGGTGCATCTGGCATGCTTGATGGATTTAGTGATTTAATAGAGGAGCCATTATATTGCAACTGGGGCAAGTATAATCACTTGCTGTTCTTTGACTCCTATTTCTTTAAAAAGCAAACTAAATAAATGGATTTCCCCACTTTCTCCCTGAGCGGAAAGCGACATGCAAGCAAAGTTTCACTCTCACATTACAACTATTGAAAAGCTGCTATTGAATCACATCACATCAGCATCATGTAGTAATAACTCCTCACTGCCAACTGTTCCGACACTCAGCATCATAGAAAAAAAAACAGAATGACTCACATTCCCGATATGCATGTGGGGACAAAAGAGTGGGTTGGGTTTAATGAGTTGATTGCTTTTTGATGACGTACATGTTAGCCCATCATGAGACATCTGGTGAGAAGCATTATTGCTAATGTCTGACCCATTCTGTCACAGGTCCAGAACTGTTGTGTGAATGGGTGGCAGTATTACACATAATGCTTGTATTTAAATGACCCAAAGTGGCAAAACTGGATCATTTGGATCGTGCTGAAACCTTATGGGGCTGATATAGCAGGACTTAAAGCAGAAAATATCTGCTTATGCATTGTTGATATTCACCTTCTTTTAAAGGTTAAATGTTCTGATGGCCAGAGACGAAGGAAGACGCAACGAAGAGATAGGATGCATTGTAAATGGGTATAAAATCACGTCATGCACTCTGGACATGCCTTCATGTTAAACATGGATGAAAACAATGGTTCTGAGTGAGGTGATTTTATAACATTCTGGCACAGCTTATCACATCTCATATGGTCCTTGTACAGTGTCACAAAAGCAGATAGTTTACATCAATAAAACACAGTTTTATTCTTGTTTTACTGCTGTTAATTCTTTCTTGCTCTCTCCTGTTTGTGAATTATCTATGGTTAAAATAATTATGTAACCTCTCTCGAATATTATATATATATATATATATATATATATATGTGTGTGTGTGTGTGTGTACATATCTGAACTGTTCAGTTTTAAGATAAATGTATATAAATAAATACATTAAACCATTAATAAATATCCTGAAGTTTTGTTTGCAATGGCATTCATTTTTCTAACTTAACTGCTAATATCAGACACCAATCAGAGAATTTTGGCTGCAGAATTAAAAACAGACAGTCTTGCACAGTATCAGACGGTGGCAGTTTGGATTTGTTTCTAAAATAGACCTTTATCTATATAGCAATGGCCTATTACACTGGACAGCTTTGGGAATACATCATATGTACTGAATTATCTTTGTCCGAAGCTTTGCTTACCAGAAAGCAACAGATATTGGGTTTTATTCTAAATTGTTCACTGCTTTTTATAGGCATCAACTTATTTTGACAGGTAGAGAATAGATGTAATTTAAATATTATTCACTTTGGCAGTTTTACAAGTTACCCTGCTCAGCGTAACCTTTTGCAAAAGTCATATATCTCAATATATGCTAAAACGTACAGTGGGGGGACTCCTGGCCTGTACACTGTAATCCTTATGAATATGTCATGAGATGTTGAGCTGGAAAACTGCTTTCCAGGTTTCAAAGGACTATTTCCTCTGTGGCCATCTCTCCTACCTGTATATCTGCCCAGGTAACTCACCTTTCAGCTAGCACTCCCGATCAGAATAATGAAGTAATAACCTCAGCTGCTGGGGGATTCTAGAGCCCCTATCCAGAATACATTAATTAAATTGTATAATATTAAAACTAGTATTTACAAATTATGATAGGGATTGGGTATATAAAGTCATATGCAAAAATGTGGGCATCCCTGGTGAAAAAGCCCTTTATAATTAATATATTGGTGAACAGAAGCAAACCTGAACTGTAAAAGGTACAGAGTTAAACATTAGACCTTTCTGCAAATTTGTATACTGTTTATAAATGATAAAAATGAAAAGGGCCCAGTGCAAATATTTAGGAATCCTTTCGTATTATTCTTTGTTACTTTTTAAAAAGATGATTACTAAGGCCCAGACCTAGGTGATTTACTCGTTAGGGCTTCAATGGGTCAGGTGAGTAGCTATAATTCCAGGGCTAAACTTTGCATTCTGAAATAACTCCATAACTTCTAAAGTATACAACTGCAGTGGCTTTTCTGGTGTTAGCAATCATGGGTTCCTCTAAAGAGTTGTCCAAGGATGTCAGAATGAAGAGTTCATTTCCACCAAGAAGGAGAAGACTACAAAAAACTCAAACTGCCTACTTCCACTGACAGAAACATTATTACAAAATGGAAGATAAATGGAACAGTTGAAGTCAAGTCAAGGTCTAGAAGACAAAGAAAATGGCCTGAGGCCTGGTGAAAAATAGTCAAAAGAACCCACATCACAGAAAAAGAGCTGCAAAAAAGAGTAGCAGGCAAAGTTCTAGCTGTTCATAGGACAACAATACTATGTACTTTAAATAACAAAGACCTAAATGACAGAGTTGCCAGAAAGAAGCCTTTCCTATGACCTAAACACAAAATTAAGTGTCTGAAGTATGCAAAAGTAAACATTGAGTGGCCTGAATGTGCTATGGACTGACGAAACCAAAATTGAACTTTTTGGCCACCACCAATGAAATAATCTTTTGGAGAAAAAAGGGTGAAGCCTTTGTAGAGAAGAACACATTGCCAACTGTTAAGCATGGAGGTGGATCCATTATGCTTTGGGATTGTGTGGCAGCTGGGGGCACAGGAAATATTGTGTGGGTGGAAGGAAGAATGGATTCTACCAAATATCAAGAAATTCTAGAGGCTAATATTCAAAGGTCAGTCCAGACATTGATGTTAAAGAGAGGTTGGATATTCCATCAAGACAATGATCCCAAGCAAAACCACAAAATCAACCATGAAGTACCTCCAGGAAAAACGACCACTACAGTCCCCAGACTTGAATATTATTAAAATCTATGGAGACCTCAAGCATGCCGTACATGCCAGGAGGCTGAATAATACTTCTGAGCTGGAGGTGTTCTGCCAGGAAGAATGGGGGAAATTCCAAAAGCGAGAATTGAAAGACTCTTAGCTGGCTACAGGAAGGGTTTGCAATCTGTTATAGTTGCCAGAGGAGGAGCTACAAAGTACTAACGGACAGGGTTCCCAAACTTTTTCATTTTTCGTATTTTCATTATTTTGAAACTGTAAAATTATTATTTTTTAAAGTAATTCTGCTCTAAAATGTGAAGAAATGTAACTTTGTACCATTTAGAGCTCAGGTTTACTTCTGTTCACCAATATATTAATTGTAAAAGGCTTTTTGACCAGGGGTGCCCAATTTGTGGCATATGACTGTATATACACAACTATAATGACAGTGACAGCTTCAGCTTTTATATATCAGGCCATATTGTAGATGGCCTCAATATAAATTACATAAATGTATGTGCAATTAAAATTGTGATTGCTATGCATCCTGTTAAACTAAGTCTCTACACATCTGAAGTCAAGAATCTCAAAGGCTGCTCCAGATTTAATTTGATTATTAACCCATAATGTAATGTCTAATACTCATTTATGATTCTCAAACGAATGCTCCTCGAACTGGGGAAATAATAAAAACGTCTGCATTCTATAATAAAGTCGTGAGGGAATTACATTCTGATCATAAGCTAATGTCATAATTACAAAATGTTTACCGTAATTCTTTTGCCATTACTCTGATGTGCTCAATGGAATTAGTTTGTAAAAATATGCAAATGTGCAATAAAACACAGTGATAGAGACTAGACAACAAACATATCAATTGATATTCTCAATAAATGAATGCGCCGAATGCTTCAATGGGAAAATATCCTGACATTCAAACTAATAATTTGGAGACAAGGTTTTTATCCTCCATAAAGCAACAATTATACAGAGTTGTTGTCTAATAATGATGGCAAATTATTTTTCTAAATAGTTGAGTTTGTTGCAGGGTACCTTTTAAAACCAGCTCAGACATGGTTTCTTGGTGACCTCCAGTTAAAGATGAAAAAACAGCAGAACAGTTTGGGGGTTTTAATTAATGTCATTTTTGCTAAAGTGTAGCAAAGGAACAATCATTTACATTTCTCAATGCATGGAAAACATAACAGAAAAAAAATGTGTATTGCGGCTTGTGTGGAGTCAGAAGTTCAAACTGAACTCATTTGGCGTGCAATTGTAGGAGAGAAATGCAACATTTCATAAACTGCAAATAACTGAAGTGCTTGTTTGTTGAGGAGGTAGCAGCATAGTATCTCGAGAAATACTATTGCAGCGTATTTCTGTAACGTTTCATCATAGCCTGCCAGAATTCTCTTGTGCTGGACAGCTGCCCAGTACTTCAGGTAGACTGAAACAGCCTTCAGCATGCACTGTGCGCTGCATTTACAGCAAACAAGAAGTCTCTAGTGTGATGTTGGTTTTTCTGCGACTTGCCTACCCTTAGTGAGTATATGGAATAGGAGTAGTTTAATATTACAAAAACAAGATCATAAAGATGGGCTATTAGCATTACATGACTTCATTGCAATGATATCACACTGCTGGACATGTTTTAACACAGTATGGGACCTGGTACTATTAAAAAAAGTTTTTTTTTAATGCTTACAGGTCTTCAGGTTTTCAGTTATAATTGATGGAATCCCAGGCAAAGCTCTGTGTACCAATTAGGACTTTATCAAAAAATATGTATGAAGCAGAGACTCAGACTGAAAATATCAGTGTACCAAAAAAATAAGAGGTATTTTTGTTTAAATCTGAAATGAAAAACAACGTCCTAAGTTCTTTGTTTTTTTGCTGTCTGTGGTTCATTTTTCTTTGTTGAAAACAAATAATATGTGAGAAAAAGTCAATAAATATGCTGGGGAAGTATAGATAGCTCAATTTATTATTGCCCTTTTTAATATTTAAGAGATTTGAATCTCCACTGCAAAACACAACAGCAATACTTTATTTGACATTTTGCTTATAACACCTTCATGACCATGTCTAAGTATTTCATAATGCATCATGGCATGTGTCATAACATGTCAAAAACAGTCAGGCATTTTCTGTTTATTTTTCGATGGTAAGATTACAGTTTCATACAGGCAGGGGATATTTTTTGTAAAGCCAAGTCTCCTGAAATTCAGAAGTTATTGCAGTCATGGAAAGGAAACTCTTCCTCTTGAATTGGTTTTGTCCTGTCAATGAAACTGAGACCCTGGCTGGTATTCCAAATGCTGCCATACCTACAGTACACCCCTGTCAAGGCAATGGCCTTCCCCATTTATCAGCAGCCAGAGGCCCTACAGTACCACAGACAGAACGCACTACACTGACCATGAGCCATGGTAGGCTGGAGGCCTCACTCAGCCATTGGATGAATTGCTCCCACACACACTAGACAATCAAGAGCACCTGAAAGTGGCAGGATGTGATGCCATCCCTTGACTACGCCTGTGTGGAGCTGAGGGGAGGCAAGAGGGGAAGTTCACTGTTTTTCTGTAATCCTATGAATCACCTCTCATTTCTGTTTCACCAGTTTACACTCGGTCTGGCTGGATACAGCAGAAATACTCTCCAATTACATAAACAGTGGGCTCCAGAATTATTGGCACCCTTGATATATGCACAAAAAGCTTTATTTTCCAACATGTGTAAAGCAGAGTATTAATGATGCAATGGTATCAACTAAATCCCTACATTTTTCAAATAAATAAATTTTTTTCCCATTAGTTAGTTACGTTGCTAAAAGGTTAGAGAACACATTTGGAGGGATTTCCAACCATTCCTCTATGCAGAACTTCAGAATCATTAATATACTTGGGATACCTCTTCAGTTCAGACCAAACATTTTCATGGGATTTAAGGAGACTGAGATGGCTATTGCAGAATATGGTTGTTGTCTTTACTTAAAGGCCAAATAGGTAATTTGGGACTTCTAACAGTCAAGAGAGGAATAGCAGCAACAAACACCTTCAAACCACAACACTGTTTATCCGTCCCCCTTCTCTGTAAACATGCTGACATTGAAACGCCATTGGCTGTGGCAATTAGAACCAATTTTCAACCAATGAATTATTGTACAGCTATACAATGTTTTGGTGTGTGAGTGTCGGTCGGTAACTGTAGATTTAGAAACCTGAATTTAAGGGCTATAGACACAGGCAGAGGGTGAGTCAACATGTCAGTGAGCCTTTTTAAATGAATGGTCTTGTAACAATGTTTTAACACAAAAATACCTATTGTACCTTTAACTATTTGATGTATGTTTGGAGTTGTGCTGGACAATCTACATACGACGAAGTCTCAGCTTCCTAGAGGCAACTAGATTTTCTGCCAAGATTTCCTGGAATTTTGTAGAATTCTTTGTGCCCCTGATCTTAAATAGTGCCACTCGACTGCTGGCAGCAAAACATTTCCAAAACATCAATGACCAACCGTGATGTTAGACAGTAGACATGAGGTACTTCTCCTTGTATGTATTCCTCTTTTGCCACCAAACATGTTGATGGTGTGTATGGACAAAACTTTCAATTTTGGTCTTATCTGACCATAGCACTCCCTTCCAGTCATAATTCTTATGAGGTTTGGAAAACTCCAGATACTTGGTTTTGTATATTGTGCTCAGTAAGGGCTGTATCCGTGGCACTCTTTCAAAGAGTTTGTTGGTATGGAGGTGCCATTTTATGTTTTGTTTTTAGAATTTTTGACCCCAAGACTCATCCAATCTCTGCAATTCTTAAATTTGCATTACTTATGGCCTCCCTCACCATCTTCCTACCCTCCGTGGGGATAATATGCACTTGCATCCTCTTCCTGGTTTGCAACCATTCCATATGTTTATGGCTTTTTATTATTGCTCTTGCAGTGCCAAGTGGTATGTTTAACCGTTGATGTATTTTTGTGTACCCATTACCCAATTTCATTTTAGAAAGTTGCATGTTGAAACATGACCGTGATGTCCATCAAAAGCATTTTGGTCACCGAGCTTCAAAAACATACCTTTTTTTGTTCTTGAGCTCCACTGTCCTACTTCAAATAATTTGACAGAGGCTGGAATTTCCAAATCTAGAGAGCAGTTTAACAGACCAAGTGAAGATATACTTTTTAATCACTGTGATACAAAAAAGAGTGGAGAATAGTTCCCCGCCACCTCTTGATTGATGGCAAAAGCAATTAAAATAAATGAGCCTTCTATCCTCCTGTAACCATTGCTAAGCTGTCAAAATGTTGGCTCTTTATTTCATAACGAGATATGGACCCACTGTGTGATCTTATTAACCCTCTAAAAAAATGTCTGTCTGGATCATGCAAGGTTCTCTTAACTAATGGCGAGTTCCCTTTGTAAAATGGAATTCCAGAGGAATTATCTTTCCTCAGATTTGAATGTCCAGTGAGAGCTCATTGCTGGAGAATACCTCCAAAATAGAGAGTGATAAAAAGGAGAAAGATTTACATTTAGGTATTTCACAGGTAATTTATCCAGAGTGACTACAAATAGCATCCGGGAGTGCTTACAGAATATATAGGCTACACAAGATTTTACCTGTAAGCCAAGGGCTGATTAATCTTTTACAGACCAGTGAGGGGAGGGTCGGCTCACTATTCTAAAGAGGATCCAAAAAGATACAAGTGAGTACATTAATACGATGAGTGAACAACAAGTAACCGTCTTGCACTACTAAAATAGAATGTATACTCAAATTTCTTGCATTATGAGGCTGTTTTTATGTATTGCATAAGTGTCTGCTTCTATACTAATGCTATTACTTTTTTTGAGTGACTGTGGTACTGCATAACAAATTTAACAAGGTACCAGAAGCATGCAAGTTCATCGCCGATGTAGCTTTATACACAGCACATACACTCAGTGAGCACTTTATTAGGTACACCTGTACACCACGTTGTTAATGCAAATATTTAATCACCCAATTATGTGGCAGCAACTAAATGAATAAAAGCATGCAGACATGGTAAAGAGGATCAGCTGTTTTTCAGACCAAATGTCAGAATGGGGAGGAAATGTGTCTCTATAGCTTCCTGAGGTGCAAAAAAACAAAAAAAAACATTAACTGAGCAGCAGTTCTGCAGGCAATAACGCGTTGTTAATGAGAGTGGTCAGAGGAGAAGGGCCATACTGGTCAAAGCTGACAGGAACGTGACAATACATTTCAACAGTGGTATGCAGAAGAGCATCTCTGAACATGCAATGCATCAAACCTCTTAAGTGGATAGGCTGCTGCAGCAGAAGACCAATAAGTAAAAAAAGGGTCTAATAAATACCTAATAAAGTGCTCAGTGAGTGTATGACATGTATGCTCTCATTATAACAATGGATAAATGCATGGAAGCCAGAAATGATAAACACAAATGGAAAAGGTAATGTGGCCTGGTATGATTCTGTTACCCAGCTGGCTCTGCACATGGATGCTGACATGCCTAAACATAACAAAGAGCACCCCAATTCTATTTTTATATCTTCTTGATAGATAGTTTGAATAGTGGCTTTAGTTTTAATCTCAAAATGTGGAGATCTTATTTAAAGTGTTGAACAGCTCCTTGTATCATTTCTATCAAGAAGTGAGTATTGATTTGATTTGGAAATTGGGTAAGGGACAATCAAGACTTTGAAATTAAGATAATTGTGATTGGCTTGAAGTTGACTCAAGGGAATTCTCAGGATGTCTGATGACTTTGCTAAAAGACAACAAAAGTAACAGAAAGTTATATTAGTTTACAAAAGACAATTTCATTGACATTTAAATGTTTAAGGGGCGATGTGGCTATTGAGATTGTCACTCAGTAAACTGAGAATCAGAATAGCTTTTTTCACCCATTTTCTTGTATTCTATGTGAACATATTTCCCTGGTTTACCAAAACAAGTGTAATTTTGTTAAATTATCTTTGCAATTAAGTGGGTTTTTTTCTTTTTTTCAACAACAGCTTGGCAAGTTCAGCAATTAATATAATTACTCTATAAAATGTGTTTGTGAAGAAACAAATGGCCTCAAGTATTTAATAGTGAGTCAAAGTTAACGATAAATGTTGATTGAAACCAGGCCAATGTTTCTGTGAAACAGCAATCATATTCAGCTCAGTGATGAGTCTTAAATATTCAGTCTGCTCTCTAATTCATGGTGGTGAAGAACCAAGAGAAATTGCTGGTGCTATAAATGGTTCATTGATTTCAACCAATCACACTTCTGTCTCGTGGATGGCAAAGTCAGTGGCGATGAGCACATGGTCCCTCCTGCATCTCGTAAATCTTTTCTATTTTGTTTTGCTGCAACAATAATAACAATAATAAAAATATAAATCTGACTGTGTAAATATTTTACAGGTTATAAAAGCATATGCAATATGTTTGCAATATACACCCAGGGGCAACGTTTTCATGGTCTTTATTACAGATATAAATAGAAAACCACCATTTTTGAGTGATAATCCAAATAATGAATTGCTTATTCAATCGCAGCTGCAAAGTAACATGCATTTTTTAGTCAAAAGCAGTATAATAGATAATAGCATATTATTTATAATAGAGAGGAAATATGTTGCCTTAGTGAAGACTCTCTATGCTTGAACAAACAAATACACAAATTAAGATGTTGTGTTTTATTTATTTACAATTATCACAGTGAGAGCATTACTCAGCAGCCTACACATTTTGCTAATATAAACATTTAGTGGGTGTAGAGATGATTGGCTGTGATTAGTTGTGTGTGCAATACTATGCATCATAACACATTCACTTTATTCACTTAACTCTAAAAATGTATATTTTGAAGGTGTTATCACACAGGATCAAACAGAATGACATACTAGAGGGTATTATCATTTTTATTTATTCATTTTACAGCAGAGGTCGATAATAATAGTCTACTATCTTGTAGGGGTTTAAATTTGGGACCACAGAATCATAATAATCCAACACCTGCCTTCAATAATATGACAGCTAATGGAATAGGATGAGTAAAATGGTTAACAATTCATAACAATAATCAGACAAAGTTTCTAACATGTTGACAAAGACAGATTTGCACAGTACTGCCACTTGGGAGCTATATCTAAAATTCCCCAAAAACATGCTATCAATCCTGTCAGCCTACCTGACCATATAACTATAAACTAAGATGGACCTGCCAAATGACAATAAACACAGAACTGACAAGCGACAAGAGGCCTCAAAATATCCCTAATGGAGAAGACAGACCTTTTCAGTGAATGTTTATACTGTAGGTCTTCCCATTCTGCAATCACAGAGAATATAGAATCTGGGTAGCAGACAACTTGAAACTCTATCTCTACACAAATATTCCAGGATGTCAGGACACATTACTCATTAGTTCAGTTATACCATATCATAAGATGTACTGATATGTAACTGAGACATTCTGATTAGAAATGTATCAGTTTGATAGAACGGCAGCATAATCACATTTAAAAAATAAGGGGAGTGTATGAAACATATGCTGGCAATATCTCAGTAATGATGTCTAATAAAATTTAAAAGAATTCTAATTGTATTCAGAGATATTATATGACATTTTGTTTTATCCTTACATGTTCACGTGGAAATTAGACTTGGCATCTACACCTTAAGGCAATTCAAATTTTTGGTAAATTGTTTTATCTCAACTGCTATCTCAGAATAATATTTAATAGTGCATACAGGGTTAACAAAGGTTTATGTTGGATATACATTTAGATATTGGAGTATGTTGGAGAAACAGAATGAATGTTGGAACACATTTGTTATTAGTTTTCCTTATCATAAATAACCAGTTGAATGCTGGCCATAGGAATAAAATGTAAGTCTGTGAAGATTTTCTTGCAGCACATGTACATGTGAAAGACATGTTTTTACCTGTCACTTTTTTTTACCTTGCTTGAAATGCTTTAAACAGTTGAACTTTATGTATATGTAAATGCCCTGTGTCGCATTAAAACTTGTGGTAAATGTAATGTAAGTGTAATTCAGGTTTCTTCAGTTTTTGGTAAAAAAATTGAATCTCTGTGGATCACTTCACCTTGCCTACGAGTCATGCACCATTAAGATGGTATGCTTTTGTGATGGTGAATTGTTATGAAATAGACAATAGGCACCTGTCATTGACCATTACATTGAGGCCGTAACCAGACAAAAGGAATATACTTCAGAAAATCTTCAGAAACGCAGGTCATACAGAGGACATGGTTACCAGACACTTCTATCAAAAAAGTTAAAAAAAATAATAATAAGTTGTACAAAGTTGTAAAACATGGAATGGTTGCAAACTTGCTAGGAAGAGGATGCAAGGGCATATTAAGGAAGATGGTGAGGCCATAAGTAACCCAAGAACCACAGTTGCAGAGATTGGTTGTGTCTTGTGGTCAGCAAGTCTAAAAATAAATATATAAAATAGCACCTCCAAAAAAAAGGTGGCACAAAGACAGTCCTCACTGAGCACATTAAACAAAACCACGCATCTTGATTTTGCCAAACCTCATTGGAATTATGACTGGAAGAGTGCTATGTTCAGATGAGATCAAAACTGAACGTTTTGGCCATACACACCATCGACATGTTTGGCGGCAAAATGGAATTGAAAAGGAGAAGCACCTCATACCTACTGTCAAATATAGCAGTGGGTCATTGAGGTTTTGGAACTTATTTGCTGCCAGTGGTCGAGTGGCTCTATTTAAGATCAATGGCAGAATGAATTCAACAAAGTACCAGGAAAGCTTAGACATGCAGGACAATGACTCCAAGCACAGAAATGGTTAAGTAAAAACAACAACCAGGATCTGCAATGGCCATCTCAGTCTCCAGACTTAAATCCCATGAAAAACCTGTGGTCTGAACTGAAGAGGGGGGTCTCCAAGGATATCAATGATTCTGAAAAGTTCTGCACGGAGGAATGGTCAAACATAGAGCCCACTACTTTAAGCATGTTGGAAAGTAAAGCTTCTGTCAATAACTGTCTAATTGTTTTTGTTTACAGCATGTTTTGTACATATTTAGCAAGGGTGTCAATCATTCTGGAGCCCACTGTAGTTAATGGTCAAATCAGTTTTAATTAGACAAATGAAATGCATCTGGGATGTTTGAGTAAACAAAATTAAAATAAAATTAATTCAGAAAAATATGTCCATATTCCGACAATGCAGGTATTATTGATTGTGCCATTCAACTCAGTTTCAAATTGAATCAGTCTTTATTGAGTCATAAGACCTGCAAACATGTGCACCCTAATATCCCCAGTGGAAGATCAGCTGGGGAACAGATCCATAGCACACATGAACTTGTCCTAAATGTAAAACAAAAATAAAATAGAATATGGTATCTCTTACCACCCACAGCGAGAGTGACAAAATTGACTGGGGTGACAAGCTTGTTTTAATTTGCACGCATTTTAGTTCTGATAGTAAGCATCGGTGGTGTTTTTTGCAAAGAAATTCTGGTGGGGCACCAATCAGCTTGTCAAGCCTAGCAGTGATAAAATACCGTTCTAACACACTGTCACTAGCTAATTGATATTTTAAAATGCATTTTTTCACATTTTCATAGAATTGTTAATATATGAAAAGCTTGCCATATAAGTTTTATAGTAAATATTATAGCATAAGCAGGGATCATTGGGGTGTTCAGGACAAAACATGCAGAATCTTCTCCTGACAGTAGGCAAAATGATAAGCAAAGATACTGCAAATGGTTTCTTTTTGTCACCAAACAATCTTAAATTCCTTGACATTTTACATTTGTTCTTCTCTCAAGTCCAATGAGCTGTATGCAAAAAGAGTGAGATGAATTATTTATGCTCATTTAAATCCTGTTCAAATCTACATGCTTTTCCCAGAAGTGAGATGCACAGGATATAAACTGATTTGTTAAAGAAAACGGTTTTCAACTGTACCCAGCTTGTATTCATTTTCCAATTTTTTAAATGTTTTTAAAATGCTAAACGTACACAAGCATTACTAACACCATACAGTACTTTGGGGAATACAGCATGTAAAGTACAGTATTTCTCTTCTCAGAACAACACCATTCAGGTCCTTTATATTGACGTGATGGGGTCATGGATGGTGTATCTTTGACTTAATACCAATAACCAACCAATCAACATTTGTCCTTAGCTATGTCTCACAATTTACTGCAATTGCTGTTTGCGTTCACAAACATACAGTGGCAAGTTAGGTCATTATCAAGGTGTAAAAATTATGCCCACCACAAGTAGGCAAGTGTATGCTATTAGCATTAAGTACACTGACATGATGCCGAGAGGCGAAAGAGAGGAGCAGGCAGCGTTTGCTTATCTACTTACAAATGTTCATAGTCTGAACAGGGCCTGTACCTGGGACAATGGTGGCGTAACCCTTGTGTAGTCTTAGCATTCTGCATAGCCTACTCCCCCCGCCTTCACTAAACCCCTAAAATAAAGCAATTTAATTGAATTTGAAAACCCCTAATCTATTTTGCATGAAGAAACAACCTGTCACTCATCATAAACTTTGTCATCAAATTTCAAGTTGACACAAGATCATTTAGAGGGTTCTCTGCTGTTAAGCATAGTGGCAGATCATCTCTGACCCTTAAGACAACACACGGGTTAACATGCAAGCAAATAGATCAGGGTTTTGCACATTCCCTTCATTAGGTCTGTTACACTGCTGTGTGAACTGCCTTTGATTGCTGTACACAAAAGATTTAAGTTCCCATTTTGATTTATTTGTTTAACTGTCGGCCAGTTGCCACCGAGCACATTAGCCACACCCATTACTGTGTCAAGGGGTGAGCATTGTGAAGCAGAGGACTGGCATTGCAACCCATTTTAGCCGTGACTTTATTCATGATACTGCACTGCCTCGAGTGCTGTATTGCTTTTATAAAACATCTACAACATATAGAAACAATGAATCAATGACACAATATTATTTATTTTGTAATATAACATTACGTCAGATTTATAATCAATGTAGAACATGGTCTCAGCCAATCAGCATCAAGAATCAAAACAATTTGTTTTATAATTCATGTATGTGCATTGTAAAATTCAGGTAACATGTTAGGTAGATATTAGGTAGTGTTGGCTCCTTCAAAATTGTGCAGTAAGATTTGTAGTACAACAGAAATAGAATCCCCTTTTATGCATTGAAAGTACACCCCATATTGAATGTGTATTATGTGCTCAGTCAACCACCTACCTACTCCTCACATTTAAGCACAGGTTAAATGCAGTTAACTCCCCAAATGATGCCTCATTCATCATTTGCTGACTTCATATATGAAGCGTTTGTTAACATGTGAGTGATGATCCAGATCTTCACCACTCTTCACATTCAAAGAGCTGCCTGACAAACACAGTTATGTCAGACATAAGAGCATTTCTGTCACATGATTCAATAAGCAAAAATTAGCTGACTAAAACTTACAGGTGATGCCTCAAGTCATTTTTGTCAATCAAACAAACAGAGTATTTTTTGCCGTTTTTGTTATTTTTGTTTTGTTGTGCAGAAGATAATCGCAAACTCCTCAAATACTTCTGCTTTCCGATTTCTATTTCTAAAACCTATATTGGTCTGTTCCCTTTGTGGTTCCTGGTGTGTGCGTGTGTGTGTGCGTGTGAGTTTGTGTGTCGCCAAGTAAAATGGTTCAGAAGTTCTCATGCAAACATGCCTACTTCCAGTTTACACCCACTTGCGAGTATGGCTAGGGATACAGATAATATAGTTGGTTGAACAGATACAGATACAGATACAGTTAATGCCATACTTGCTCACCTCTAGTATCTATGGCCCAGGGGTGCAGAAAACTGCGCCCCGCCGGGTTTCAGGGTGGCAGAAATACGTCACCCAAGAGAGAAAACATGCCCCTCCAATTGAAACCCCATGTGGGCACACTGAGAGATAGGGGGTAGGGCAGCCCTGATGCCCCCTATTGAGCAGCCACCACCGTAGGCAAACTGTCCAATTATATTTGGTCACCTAAAACGGAGGGACTACGTATAAAAAGGTATGAAATTCCTACACAGATGGATGCAAATATCCCCAAATTACAGGTAACAACTCTTAATTTTAAATATAATGTGTATGAGTACAGAGCCAAAAGAACAGAAATTGTACTAGTGTCCAACTACTTATGGATGGAGTATATACAATCAACATATAAATGAACATGGAAACAACAGTAGACATTTATAGGAGAAGATGTGATAAAGAAATATGACTCAATTTGTACGAATGTACATAATCAAGGTTTCTGGCTTAACCAATTGTTAGTGCACATTGGCTGCTATCTTTATAATGTCTGCTGGTTCATTGGGTTTGAGAAATGTACAATGAAATAACTGAATTATATCCACACAACCAATAATTATAGCCGTACATTCAAGTGTAGGATGATCTTGGAAGAAAAATAATGGAGTTGTAATTGTTCTAGCTAACTGGCTTTATTGTTTGTTGATTGTCACCATCCTAAACTGAAAATGAATCATGCACAACCCACACACACACACACATATGGTCAAACACTGAGGACAACATAGGCACACACTCTCTAAACTCAGTGAATTCTACAAAACTCTGACGAGAGAAAAAAATATGTGTGTGCAGTAGTAGGTATCAATAAAAAGACTGATATCATGTCACTCCACTAATACTGTAACTGCCCTCCTCTTGTGAGAGGAATGATTTGCCACACCTACGACTGGAGGGAAAAGCAACCCTGAAACCCATTTTCCTGCTAAACTGGTAAGTTTTGCCATGAAATTGTTTTGCATTAAAAACCACATTGTGAAGGTGTTGTAGGTCTTATGAATTACTTTTTATTTTATCGTTCTTGGTGATTCTGCAGCATGGTATTTAATGGGTTAAATCATCCTTACTTGATCACCTAACACCTTAGTTGACATTATGTCTGACTAATAAACTGATGAACCACTGGGCAAAGGTACTTAATTGAATTCATGGCAATAACTAAATGTATCCACAGCTATGTAGGCTTTATGCTAAAGACATAAAGGTGTAAATACAGAGTTAGCTTCCTACAAAATGAGTTCTAAAAGCATGGAGGAGCTTGCAGGTAATGCAATAAAAGCAGTGACACTTTTGGGTGTGTTCAAGACCAGACCTGAGACAATGTGTGATTCTATCTAGACAGAGCCCTTAATGAGTCAAATGGCCTGTTTCCCTCATTGAATATTCTTTGGTAAATATACAGTATATTAGATGGTACAAAGAAGAGGAATGTCACAGGGGATTTGATAGCAATACAGTTGAAACAAAACCAAAGCTTGGCCTCCATTTACGTTGCGATCCTTTAGGCTTAGTGGTGCGTGTATGGAGGGCGCAGACTGCACAACACTACTGCTCAAAAGAGATAAGGTGGTCTTTATTTAAGAAGCAAGGAGATTTAATTGGACTTCTATTGAGAAAACAGAGGGGAAAGAAAAGCCACTCATTAGCATTTTTATTCAGGTAGTAATGACAACCGGCCAAGTAACCTTGGCGTCCACGACGTGCCAAAGATGATGTGACACAGAAGTACCTTTCGGAATGTCATAATAATCGTCATCTCCAGAGCAATTAAACTCGCCAATTATCGTCGTTCTGTGAGAAGACCTATTTTAATATCCCCGGGTTTCAGAAAACGCTAAATATGTACCTTTGTGTGCACGCAGATTCATTAAAATCCTCCTGGATGGCCATCAGTGTTCATTAAAGCATCAGATTGATACTACATTTACACAAAGAGGTAGCCTATGGCTTTTGTGGCTGGCCTTCAAGCTTGACTGTGTCCGATCAGCAGTCACAGCCCTCTGAGACAACTGGCCAGTAATAGTGAAATGGTAATAGGCAATACGTTTAGGAGGAACAGTTACTTGATTGACATAATGTCTGTGATTCTAACCTTTCTTTTTTCATCATTGGTAAGGCCATACATTAAACTACATCACCCAAACAAATTGGTATTAATCTCAAAGACTATGTTTTAATTTGCCGAAGACAGGAATGGAGCAGTCCTAACGGTAGCTAACATTAGCTTTCTCGCCATCAACGTGTATCAAAACAGATCTTTGACAACTGCTACAGCCATGTATAATCTATATTGTAATCTACACGTACTCACCACTGGGCAGCAGTGTCGTTACTGGAATGTCATCCTGGGAAAACAACGCCATGTTGCCAGTAAAAATCGAGGGATGATGGATAACAAATTACCAACTATTAAATAAAACTGAGTAAAAATATTATTGCTTTAAATATGAACAAACCCGTTATTTTGTGCGGGATTACAAAAAGGAATCTCTGCAACTCTGCTTCAGAGGAAAGTTAATCAGATAAGGAAACATCAGGATATTACGGAGCCCCCAAAGGATATAGCAGCTTAGGAAAACAAAACTACCGCTTTTGGTCAGTTCGCCGGCGTCTGGCCTACACTGGGCTGATGGACAAACAGCAGCCGACCCAATGTTTTTGTCCACCGTTGGGCCAACCGAAGTGACGACGCATACGCGTTGGATAGACGACTGCATCTGGGTAACACCAAAACTTGTTGAGTTTTTATTTCATTTTTTACAGCACTGGGGAGCTGGCTATTACTAATGATCTATTCAATTCAGTTGCGCAGTAAACACATATTCATCGCCCTGACGTCTACACAATGTAATGAAATGTATAGGGACTACATTGTATTTAGACTGTTTGCTCACTGGTGCTACACCACCGCGACATCACTGTGGAAAGCAGACGTCATTGCGACCTAAGGCAGCTATCGGCAATGCCAAACATTCAAGTGGTGATGTAGCGTTAATGAGCAAGCAATGCCAATACAATTGATTCCCGTTGAATTTGATTATAATATATGGCGTAGTTGTTGCAGCCATGAAGTGTGCTTACTGGGAATGCTCTGTAACATTTTATAAACTAGCAACCGAGAGAGATAGAGAGATCACTAGGCTAGTGAGAGATATATAAATATTTAGAGACAGATATCCCTAGTTAGAGTGAGAGAGATAGAGATCTAGGTAGCTAGCGACCATATTGTGGCGAGCGCTGACTCCAAAGACTGAGGCAGAGACATAGTGGCGTTTTCGAATCGCTTGGCAGCTTCGTTTTTATTAAAACACACTAACAGTAATGCTCTTCACAGCAAACATTCGCAGACTGAACAAACTAGTTGGGCGACAGTTGTTTTTAATAGCAGATCAGACGACCTGTTTGAACACCACATTATGACACACGGCGAGAAGGTAACTCCACCCAATTTACCCCTGCCCGGGCGAACAACGTCACTGTTTCCAACATGGCTGCGCCCTGTGCACAGCAAAACATTGAAAATTGCCCTAAGACACATTTTCTAATACAAACTTTAAACGCTACCCGGTCCCATCCAGCCCAGGTACAGAACCCCCGGCCGTTACAATATTGATAGCTAGGGAGATATCAAAAATATATAATCATGAAATAACTATAGAAGCTAGAAGATATGCTATGTGGAAAAACTCATGTGTTGTGCTGTACTTCTGTTACAAATTGTAGCTGCACGAGATCACTAAGAGGAAACAACTGTAGCTCCCTCAGCCCAGTACACTTGCGCCCATCAACCAAGTCGCTCACTGTCTAATTAGACTACACCTAGTTGATCATACTCATTTCATTTGGTTTAACTTTTAACATCCCTTTGCAGAAGTAATTTCATTTTATGAGCTAGTGCCAACAGCTGTGGTCAGCCACAGGTTTCTTAGCTATTACAGTGTAGTATTTGGACAGTGGTACAATTTCTGTTCATTTGGCTCTGTAGTAATTGGATTTCAAATGAATCAATAGGGTATTTACAGTACATCCATGTCCATGAAGGAATTGCATCCCTTTTGCAGTAGATAGCAACAGGTGAATGTTAGTACAGCCTCAGGGCCAGATTTTTCTTTGTTTTTGTTAAATATGTGTGCAAGAGAAATTTGTACCCGTCTAGGGCTCTATCTTTCAAGAGACTCACACACTGTTCCAGCATTATGGAAAAAGGCAGTAATTACACCTGTCCCAAAGAGACCCTATGAACAGGAACATAATTATTTTAGACTACCCGCCCTAACATCCATTGTAATGCAGAGTATGGAGAAGATCCTTTTAAACGAGTTGCGGTCTAATGTTATATTCAGGCCAGTTTGCATATACTCATCACAACAGCACTGTGGATGCTATAACACCATATTGCACCTAGTAAATAAACAAAAAAGTCCTAGGGCCTATGCTAGACTGTTGTTTGTAGAATTCAGTTCTGTATTTAATGCCATGCAACTTCATTGCTGGATACACATCAAGAGACAAATATTAACCCATTTGTCACTGAGTGGTACCACGCTTTCTTGGCAAATCTCATCAAACAGGTTAGAGTTAATAAAACCTTGTCTGATCCACTTACAATACATCCAGGGGGCCTTCGCAGATGTTCGTTCTCCAATCCTATTCTTCATGAGCCGCAATGAATGCATCAGCAGCATCCCGAATAACTACATGGTCAATTTCTCTGATGACACAGCTATCTTAGGTATTTTACCAAATAAATCAGAGATCCACCGATTTGCCAAGTGGTGTGATGAACACCATCTTATCCTAAATCTTACATAGAATGTAAGACGCCAAATCTACAGGGGGCCAGTTGTCAGTTGTCATACAAAACCTGGACATACTGTAGCTGAAGTGACCTCATACAAATGATTGTGCATTCATCTAGTAAGGCCTTGAAGGCATTGACAGTTTGCCACTGACAAAACATATCTTCTTTTTTTTTACATTTATTTTATACAGGGTTTTTTGGTCTCAGTGCACTACCATTGGATTGAATTGACATATTCCCCATGACGTGAGCCATGCTGGCCCCATCCACTACCGTCAAAAATGAAAAAAGTTGTGTGAGGAGAAAAGTGAAATGTGAGCAGAATCACACATCAAGAGCAAAGGGAGTAGCTGTGCTCTGCAAATAGGTTTGCGCACTCCTTCAGATTATATGCGTACTCAAAGCCTCAAAGGCTACAATATTGCACGCAGAGCAGAGTAAAAGCAATTCGCAAGCATGGATTTTTGGGTTCCACACACAGTTCCTCGATTTCCATGCATGTAGATCTTGTTTTCTCTCATGATTTTTGCCATTGATATGCCATAGTGTAGCATTGGTGGTGTACCCTTGCAAAGTACTTACAGAATTGCTTCTGTAACTGTCTAGCTGAGTGTAAAAAAGAATGTAATCTGATAAGAGTGTCTGCTAAATGCAAAAAAGGACACATTTTTGCTAATATTCATACGTTTTATTTGTTATTATGTTGATTTTCTTGTAACTTTGACACTAAGGGACCATTCCAACAGGGGCAGTCTGTATAGTGGCTAAGGTATATGACTTGGATTCGGTATAGGTCAGTGCTTCAAGTCCATCTACACAGCAGTTGTGCCCTTGAGCAAGGCCCTTAACCCTGCATTGCTCCAGGAGGGATGGTCCCCTGCTTAGTCTAATCAACTGTAAATTGCTTTGGATTGAAGCGTTTGCTAAATAAGATATTATTATTTTTTTTATTATAGATGCATTAAGAACATATATACCTGAAGTAATGATTTTAAATGCCGGCTATCTAGTGCCATATGACAGAGATTACTGCAAGGAGTATAGAAACAGCTGATCTGGCGTGAGCTGAAAATTCTCAACGTTTTATGCTACCTTCTTCATGCTCCACAATCCCCTGAGGTTTGCAAGCTTTCTGTATACCAAAAAAGAACAAAAGGAATGCTTAATAGCTACAGTAGCTGTCTACATTTTTCTCAATCCCTGTGCTCCCAAACACTGTACATAGATGCAGAAATGGATGAAATTTCTTGCCATAGTCCTTTTTCCATTCAGTAGGCACCATCAAACATGTGGGTGAGTCTAGTCCATTAGGGGGATTTTTTCATCAAAATGTTTTCATCAGAAACCCTCCCATCCTGTTCCTGGTTCAATTATCCCTTTTAGAACAAAGCCTTCTGCTCCCTATATGCATTGAGTGTGGCTAATTTATGATGTGCATGATTTGATTAAGATTTATTTGCATTCTTGGATGCTGCGTGGATCTAGAGCTTGAGCGAGGGGTTTTTGATTAACTGGAAAGTGTTGGCATAACTTGGAGAGGCTGCGAAAGTCAAGTTGCTGATGTTGATTCATAGGCCTTCTTTAGCTTTCTGGGAGCTGGTGTAAGTGAGTTCACAATGGTTAAGCTCTATGTATTATCAAGTCAAGTGTATTATGTATTATCAGGCCTGATGTTGTTTTGTGCCACTGTTTGTTTGTTTTTTTTCTTCTGAAGGTTCCGATTGTGATAACAATGTTTATTTTCATTGATGTAGAAATTTCATAGATTTCTTTTTCCTTTCGATTTCGAAGTTAATAAAACTTAAAGGATGTGAAAAGGCACTTTCCAAGCACTGATTTGTGAAGAAAAAAAATCAGGATCTATGCAGGGTCACTTGGGTTTGTATTCTACATGTGAATGAAATATTCTGAATTTTGCCATGAATCACATTATATAATAATATTACAAACGGTCAACTAAAGTGATGGTGGAGGAAGGTTTTTATCACAGATGATGAACGCATGGATAATTACTGTCAGAGGAATGTAGTGAGAGCAGTTAAAGCAACACCATGCCTAGTGACAAGTACAGGATCATAACCTGTGCTCCATCTCTGATATGGAAATGTAGCCATGTTCAAGTAGTAAGCCAAATAGATCCATTTTCCAAGGGTTGTGTTCATTTTTCAGCTAAAACTAGTCTGTTCTGTATGAAATTGTATTAGAAACTGAATGATATTCTGATTCTATATTTAATATTGCTGACCCAAAAGCTGTTGCTTTATATCACTGCCAGCAAATCAATATGTGGAAATTCCTTTATTGATTTTGTGAGGTTACTGAGCATAAGCCAGAGAATTGCCAGATCATGTTTAACCATTCAATCTTCATGGGAAACCATTCAGCTTACAATACTAAATGGAATTTCTCCTGAAGAAGGGAGATTTTCAGATAGGAAAGTGTTAAATATTTTATAGTTTTCTTTTTTGCATACTGGAATCCCATGAGTTTTTAACTGGATTTTAGTTCTGCTTGTATTTTTTTATATTTTGAGAGATAAGGAAGGTCAGGGTTATTTATTTCACAGTGTGTTGCATCTATTGATTAGACAAGCAAAAGACAAGCCCCTCTGATTTGCTTGTAGATACATTAATGTGTACAACATTTTATCTGGGGTTTTTTTTTTAAAGAGGTCTTTTAATAATACAATTTTCACCACTATAGTGTGATGCCAGTTGTATTTATTTAATTATGTTTTACAGGCAAGGCTCCAGACTAACTTTTTCTGCTGGTGGTTCTGGTGGCACTATATTCTTTAATTTTGGTGGTGCAATTTTGTGGCCGTAGCATCTCACATTTAAGTTATTATTTTGTGTACATTTTGTAGTGCTCTATACAGTATGTGGTAATGTGACCATTTAGTCGCAGTCTGGAGCCCTGCAGTGCCTAGCATCTGCACTAACTTTTGCATTTATAAATATTTCCTACTACTGTATAGTTTTACTGACCATTTGAAAGAACCTAATTTATGTACTTTGGCATTGTGAGATCAAACATTTGTCTCTCATCTGTTCAAGTTTCTAATCTGTTAAGGGGGCTAAACATTGATACAAGGCCCCCAAGGCCCTCCTTGAATGGTTGTTAACTCACAGATGGGGTGTTTAAATTGTGTTTGTGAATCCTTCTTGTGAAAAAAGGTCAGGCAAGCAAGGAAGGCGTTGGACAACACAGAACTCCTACAAGTGGAGTGAGGAGAATATTTCATATATTATATATTTCACCTGGTAAATGTAGCCAGCGCTGTTATTGAGCATACAAGCTTGCAAATGTGTAAACCCATATCCAGCTATGATATGCTTTTAGTTGTCCCAAAGAAATGAAACCATTTCTATGATCGAAAATGGTAGTGATGTGTTGCACGGTATGTCGTGGGAGATTTTATATGGTTAAATTGGTGTCCATTTGTTGTCATGCTATACTGACACGAGGTAAACTCTCATTTTAACAAGGTTGTTTAAGAATTGCAAAGGAAGTTTATATGAGCCATCGATCGGATCACAAAGATAGATGCTCTCTGTCTTCCACAATATTGATCTTACTGGCCAAGATGCATAACATTTGACATAGCTGACAAGAAACTGATGGTACATTAATATCATTGGTTGTAGTTAAATGTACAGTTCTTTGGTCATTATGTAGGGAGGGATATATGGGGTTTAACTGGAATGCATTATTCATGCAGCTCTGAAGTTTATTACTGGGAGCACCAATTAGTACTTGTCCGACCATAAGAACAGCCTTTTCCGTCTTTCATTTATCTTTGCAAGATAATGCAATTTAATTCATGCCTTTTTTCTATTTCGAAGAGATCTATACTACAGTATACAGGACCGTTCAAAAGTTTGGGGTCACCTTGTCTTTTCCTGCTTTTTCTGATTTAATATTTTATTTTCTCTGTTTGTAATCAAACAATTAATATGTGGCCAAAGCATAGACTCACAGTTTTAATTAAAGGGTATTTTTTTATACATTTTGGTTTCACCATGTAGTAATTACAGCACATTTTTATATGTAGTCCCCCATTTCAATGTTTCAGATAAATTAACATAATGTCTCATATCTTAAAGAGTTTGGATATCTTATTTTAAGGTTCTTCTATAAGCGATACTAAAACTCTTTGCATTTGAATGGATCTGAATGGGAACAATTCTTGTAGTATCTACTGCATATCTGCAGCAGTGCAGTGGTTTCAGGCTCATTTAATACCTTGGACCCTTGATGACTCCTCTAGTCCCACCCCCCCAATTCTCATAGATATCCAATAAATCTTTCTTGATCTTCCAGACCTTGCCTTGACTTCAACTGTTCTATTTTCTAATAATGTTTCTGACAGTGCAAATAGGTAGTTTGAAACATTGAGAGAGTTTTTGTAGCCTTCTCATTCTTGGTGGAAATGAACCATCTTCATTCTGAAATCATTGGACAACTGTTTAAAAGAACCCATGGCTGTTAACACCAGACGGAACAGCCACTGCAGGATACTTTAGAAGGCATGGAGTTACTTCCGTATGAAGAGTTCAGCCCTGGAATTATACTCACCTGACTCATTGAAGCCCTAACAAGTAAATCACCTGAGTTTGGGCCTTAGAAATCATCTTTTTAGAAAGTAGCAAAGAATAGCCTAAACTTTTGCACAGGGCCCTTTCCTTTTTGTATAATTAATAAATAGTAAAACATTGAAATAAAAAGCAATCTTGCTTTAAAATTTGCAGAAAGGTCTCATGTTTAACTACCATTTGGAGTCCAGGTTGCCTTCGATCACATACAGATTCATTGTAACAGACAATTAAACCAGGGGTGCCCAAATGTTTGCACCCCGCTGCAAGCACTCCCAGAGATGTGTTTAGATTCCAGAGGTAAATATTGTATTTTTCAAATGAAAGAGGTGGTTACGAGATTATAAACAGCAATATATCCTGAGTGGAGTTCTCATTTAAGGACACAACAGTGTTGATGCAGTGAATCTATTTACAAATATGGTAAGGAATAGTCCCAGTGATATCAGCTGAACCTCCCAGTAACAAGACTAAGCATTACTAGAAAGACATACACCTAACACATACGTTTAAGTGACACATTAAAACAACTGTTACATTTCTTTGTGCTAATCTAGTATAGTCAAACTTCCAATATTAATGTTCTAAATGTGACACTATTATCAGCCAGTCTATTAACAGGAAAGCTTATGCATAGAGACATAACAGACTTCATTCGGCAATTCCCTCTTCCAGCTGCATTTGAAAATATTGTTATTGTATCATCCTGAGATTTACCCCAGCTCAGCCAGAGCCAATATCTACACCTGGCACATATTAATAATGATATTAATAATAGATTTCCTCCATAGTGCTGGGGAGGAAAATAGCTTCCCTTTGTGCGAGTGTAGTGCAATGTGAGAGATGTGTACTGGCGGTGTACATTCAGCCATTGGTTTACTGTGGGAAGGTTTTCCTACCACTTGTATTTAAGCATTTTGATAACAGTGGATTGGACTCTGTCAAACATTATTAGGGTCGCCTTAAGCTGAGGGTCCAAAATTGATTTGTTTCTCGGTGTACATTTTCCACTTGAGAGGAGAAGGTCAATACTGGGTTGTAAGTGGGGCTTTGCAGGAGAAGGAAAACATGATGAACTTGATCCCTGGTTCTTTTTGTTATTATTTGAATAAATCAATGCCTCATGGCAGAAATGTACTGGTAATAAAATGTCTGACAATTTTTTTTATATTGAATTAATTCAATTATTTAAGTACAACATGAAATGTACTTAAAAAGGAAAAAAGGTGGTCATATGACATGTAAAACTTTGTGTGTCAATTTATTGTAAACTTGATGCAATATTAAATAGACAGGCTATTTCCTGTATCATATTTATTCTACACATACACTCACTGAGCACCTTAATCCAATCTGACCGTTCGCTCATAACTATGATACTTAAAAACTGAAAAGCTGCATATCAATCATTTGCTGATGATACGGAGCCTTGTAATTTACAATGTCAACATTCTTTCACTTTTTTGCTAAATTATGAAAGTGTTGCCAATGATGTAAGACAGTCCAGAGGGGGAGGAGGGGGGAAGTTTGCACTTTTCACTTTTTGTGATTGTCCGTCAATTTGCGGCAGGATAATGTGCATTTCTAAACTTCTGCGTTCACACTGCCCACCCCAAGACACGCCCCTGACTCATTTCAAGATTTGCCGATAAAATAAGGAAATTTTACTTGTCAAGCAAATCTCACCTCAAGATTTGCCAATGAAAATGTATTTTGGAACTATTATTTTGATTTAGTGCCTGAATAGCGAGTTATGAACTTCTATGGTGATGAGCTGAGCATATTGATCCATGGTAATGAGGATATTACTGTTATTTTTATTCAGAGAATAATGATATACTATTGTACCATAACTTTGTCTTTTGGCTTGTTGTAAACCATTAGCATTATATTAGCCACCAAAATGACTGAGTGAGCCTTAAATATCATTAAAAACATTAGCAAAGTGATTGACAAGAGTGGAGTGTGGTTGCCAAGCGACAGCAGGAAAGACGTGTCCAGTGCAGAGGTTTTTTTTTTACGGATTAGTCTTCATAAAATCATACATTTTATGCGCCTCACATTTTCAAGCCGATAAAGTGTGTTTGGTGTGATCGGTCCCTAAGTAAGCCAGTATGTCCTCAATTTACAGCAATGACAATTACTGTTGCTTCACAGGCAACAAAACCACAGACCATATAAATATGATTCATATCTTGGAACAGTGCCCCGCAGAGGCTCCCAATTGCGAATGATTATTGATATCCAAATGAAGAGCCTCGATATTTGTAGTTATTTTTTAGAATTCAAATAAAAAATATTTTGTTGCCCTGACAGTCCACCGGGCCTGTACAACACTGAATATGGAAAACAAAGTGCAATTATTTTGTATCTGACAGGCAAATGAAAACACATGGATCACAAATAAACTTTTGGTTGACAGGACATAATCGGAGCTGATCATCGGTCTGGTTTTATGGTGTTTGAATTCAGCCATTTCACAGTGATTTATCCAACTGGTAGCTCCTACCCTTACTATTTCTGCAAAACCTTTCTTTTTAAATGCTTAAAGGCACAATAAGTAATTGCGGACTTCTAACGGCAAAGAGAGGAATTGCAGCAACGAACACCCTCAAACCACCACATTGTTTATCCCTCCCCTTTCTCAGTGAATTGGCTGTGGCAATTAGAACTAATTGTCAACCAGTGAGCTTGAATTATTGTACTGCTATACAATGCTTCGGTACAGAGCCCGTCAGAGTCAACATGTCAGTGAGCCTTTTTCGATAATAGGAAAGAATTTACAATGGTCTTTTAACAATTTTTTAACACAAAAAGTAAAATTGTATCTTTAACTTCCTTTTAATTAATCATTAATATGGGGGTAAATGCAATGCTTAAGTATAGTTTTTAACATGCAGTCAAAAATTAAGTAATGCTGTGTTTGTGTGTTGTTCTGTTTCAGTGTTAGTTCTCAATAGCGCCTTTTGCTACATTTTATTAGGTGTGAAATTAACCGTGTTGGACAGTGTTTGGTGTTGCATGAAGTGTTTGAATGGGGTATTACTGTTGGGGCCAGGGAAGTAAGGTGACTGTACTGTATATCAGGGCAACACCACTGGTTCCTCTTCCTATTGTATATGCCGTGGAACTATAAAGGAAATTGCATATTTAAATTGCATCTTAATGTCAGACAAGAATCAAACTTGCCACTTTACTGTGCAAGAATAATACAATTACACACTATTCATTATATTATGTAAAATATGTCCAGTATTGAGACAATGCACAAATTGCTTAATGACAATAGAAAACTGCACATTGTGCTTAGTCTGAATCTGGGCCATTATAATATTACAAACAGAGGGTAATATAATGTAATTCAGATCCATGTCTGTGCAACACAGTAGGTGCAATATGTCTATATTAAAAGCAGCAGCAATGTTAATTAAAATGGATGGTTGCGTATTGCAGTATTAGTTCACTGCAGTACTGAACAGGGAGTTGTTTCTGTAGATTTGCAATTCCCAGGCATTAGTGGCAGACAAAGAAAAACCCATTTTTCTCCATCAGGGAATTTTGTGCTGGCATCTCTGGGATGAGAACAAAAACATTGAAATAATAAAAAATAGAATTATACAAAATAAAGTCTGTTATGGTGTAGTTTAATGAAACAGCAGTGGCATTTGCAATAGTGCAATATGTACAGTACCCAGAGTGGGTTAATCATTAGGATATAGTATGTATATAATCTGTGATAACCAACAGTCCTTGCTTTACAATTTCTATATCACAATCCCAAATACTCTGTTTGGTTGTCATGTTCACCATATAGAGCAGGGATACTGAAATCTGGGCCTCAGTGGATGGTTCTGCTGGCTTCCATACCTCTCCACCAATCAGGGGTTGGAAAAATGACCCTTCTGATAACCACGTTATGTCTGCCATATATTTTATTACCTTAGAGAATATGGGCTTTGAGTCCCAGGGTGGAAAACATCGTACTCTGATCCAATTGATGGCCACAAAGTCAAAGTATATGAGAGGCTGAGCTGCAGTCCAGTCTCCATGTCTCTGTCAGTTTGAGCCCAGGCAAAAGCATGTTCAAGGCACACTGACCTAATGGCTGTTGGGGAAAATAATGTACCTCAGGCAGTTTAGAAGCCCCTTACCGATTCTTTTTGTGTGCTGCCAATTAAGGTTGCTGGAGGTAAAAGCCAGCAGTCTTATTTGCCACAGAAATATGCTAGAAAGTGCTGACTTCATTCATGAATCATCCTTATGATTCTGAGCAGACTTTACTTTTCATTTTTGTGCATTCACTTGCTCAATTTCCATGTTAGCATCACATGTTAGCTTATCTTAAAGGCTTGAAGCCAAAAGGAGTAAGTAGCCTCCTTCAAAGTGAAGACATACATCTTACAGCAACTCCGAAGCTGTCTTATTTACATGAGGTATCATGTGTAAATACAAATGTGTAAATACAGCTTTGGAGTTGCTGTATATCGCTTCATTTTGAAGGAGGTAGGCTACTGACTCCTATAGACTTCAAGTCTTTATGCTAAGCTAACATGTTATGATAACATAGAAATTGAGCCAGTGAATGCACACAAATTTAATCGAACATCACATCTAAGTCTGGGTAAGTCTGACAAAATATATATTTCGCAAAATGTTGGTGTTTTCCTTTAAGTGAATTCCTATGGTGGCCGTGGGGGACAAGATAAATGAACGCAAGAAGAGAACACAAAAAAAAATTCTAAAACCCATTAACAACTCACCTAATCACAACATTTAACAAAACAAAATAACGAACTTGAAACCAAAATATAATTTTGACAAACACGCTTATAACAGAGAAAAAAACAAAAAAAAAAAGAAACCCAAAAACACATGTCGCATATGAAAATATGACATTTCATGAAACACACTCAATATTTGTCAGAATTAATGAACAAATATGAAACAAGGCATTCGCAGAGGTATCCAGTGCAGCCTCAGGAAATTATCCTCAGTAGTGCTGGATCTCTCCATGCAGCAGTCACTGACAAGGTGCTTTGTGAAGGAAAAGCGTTCCTTGGCATGTTCAAGTATGGTATCACATAGCAATAATTAAATAATAAATACATTTGAGAATGTTGCATACAATAGCAAAAAGTATGATCTTTTTTATGTTCTCTGTAAACTCCTAAATCAAGAGTCATTTTCTGCAGCTTAGCATATAGAATGTCCACATGTGGCATGATCTCATGTAACAGTGTCGGGAAATTTCTTTAAAGCTCTGCATGTGACATTCATGCATCTTTTGCATATGGCTATATATGGTCTTTATTCTCCTTGCAAAACAGGATTAGATTTATCTGCCCTCAGTTCTTGTTTGGCCTGGCAGCACTGACAAAGCCATTCCATAGAGCAGCCAGCACATTGTAGGGGGTCACCGACGTCATTTGCAATGTGGTGAATGTTCATTGATTCCAAATGAACGCTTGAACTGCGGGGAGACATGGCAAGCTGACCTCAGACATACCTGGAGTCAAGGCATCAGGAAAAAAATCATTATCGCCTCAAGCCCGGTTTCCTTTCCTTTTCTTTTTTTTTGAAAACGAAAAATATGACATTTAAAAAAGTCATATAATGTCAGAGCCTTTTATTTTTCCTTGGAAAGAGATACCCCTATGCTATCATGTTGGTTTTTGATAAAGTTATATTTTCTTTTAATAGCCAGATGGAAAGAATAGACACCAAGTCACAAGTATTTATTTATTTATTTATTTATTTTTGAGGTGGAATGGAGCATGCATGGCCACAATGTACCCATCTACTAATGGGTACTCTCAGCTTGATATTGCACCATGTCACAAAGCAAAAGTCACCTCAAACTAGTTTCATGGACATGAGTTCAATGTTATTCAGTGCTTCAGATTGACTGGTTAGGGTCTCACTGCATAGACAAAAGATGCTGACCAATGAGAACCCACCTAGGCAGCATAGTTGTCTCCCACTCCTAAGTGACTTTCAGATGATTGGACTAAGCAGGGGCTAATTCCCCTCTGGGACAATGCGGGGTATGGGGCCTTGTGCAGGGGCCAAACAGCTGCAGTGAATTATTGTGGCCACACTGGAACCACCAACAGTTGCCAAATGAGAAAGAGATGTGATTTTTGTCTATGTTTTTTTTTTGTCTAAACTCTGAACTACTAGCTAGGTTTTTTTTGTGTTTTAATAGTAGTCTGTAAAAAAAGCAGGTTAGTTAAAAAAGTATCTACAGGCCAACTGAGAAAGCAAACCTCAGATTTCTGTTATGATTTGTATAGCAGCAGGCATGTTAGAGTTTACTAATTGAGGCATGACAGAAAATAACAGAATAACTTTATAACTTACAAATTATTGCAAAGCAATCTAGTATTGTGAATAATAGAAGGAAGCAGCAGGCATATCTGCTTCCCACCGTACTTCCTTCCAGAAGGCCAGAATTACTGTATACCAGATGCTGAACATTCACATTGCATTATATTCCATAGTGTAGAGCGCTCATGTGCCATGCAATGTAAAGGTCCAGAATTCAGAGGTTCATAAGTAAATGTATGATGTATTAATTATTGTATGTAATTTCTCAATGCAATTCAATGATTATCTGCTTATGTTGTACACATATAATACAATTGTCAGGTTCCAGAACAGTAGACCCAGTAGCAAGACCACAGAAGTAAGTTCAAAATCTTCATTATCTTGTTGGCAGAGTACACAGGCGAAGGTCGATAGCCAGCTAATAGAATCAGCAGAGAATAGGCAGTTTGTTAACGAGAGTCCAGGCACAGGGTCGGTAACAATCAGGCAGTCCAAACAAAAACAGAATCCAGAAACAAGAGGAATTCTAGGACAAAACAGGTTGTAACAGAAATCAATCAGCAAATAACACTGGAGCGGCCAGGACACATAACAATCTGGCAACAAAAGACAGAAACAAAGGGGTTTAAATACACATAACTAACTAGAATCATAACGAGACACTGGTGGGAACAATGACAGTAGACAGGAAAGAAGTACATATAAGGAGTGGAAAGGCGGAGACATGAAATGAGACCCAGATGAAATGAATGAAAGGAACTACCAAAAAACAGACTACGGTGTGCACAGAGGGTAACAATAAACGGAAATGCTAACCACTTAGACAAAGCTAGACAATGAAAACAATAAACCTGACAATAATTCAATATTAAGTGTTGATGGACAAGTTTATACAGTTTAAAACATTTTCATCTGGTTTAAGCAGGTGGGTTTTAATATTGTGGCTGATTGGTGTAGATTTAAATCAAGTTTCTTTCATATGCTAACCATGTACAAGATATTATCTCATAATGAGTTATTATGTTTACCTGTAGGTTATTAAGTTTTGGCCACAAAAACAGAACAAAAAAATAATTATCACCATGCCTGTATCATAGAAATCTGTCTTATAATTTAAGAACTATTAGTCTATTCTTCAGTTATGTCATTCCAGAGTACTGTTCAGACTAGCCTATGTTTAATGCTTTATTTGGCATGTAATCAAATATAATTACTTTGCAAATTGTACAGTAATTTCCTGGTGGTGTGAAAGGTAGATACAAGCACCAGGTGCAGCAGCTGATGTTTTTCTTTTGCGTGAAAATTTGAAATAAAACACAAGAAACTGACAAGATTACTGCTATGTTTCCTAAAAGTAAATGGGGGTGCTTTGACACTGCTTTGAGTGCTTTAACATCAAACCACAGCTAAATGTTGAACAGAAGGTGTTTTTTCCAAGAGTTGTATTACACTAAAATTAGCTTTAAAAAAGCTTTGAAACTCAAGTGTTGGGGTGAAAATTACTCCTCAGCTTCCAATGTAGAGTGGGCCCCAGAATTATTAGCACCCTTAAAAATATGCACAAATACTGCTGTAAAATAAAACATAATACAGTTATTGACATAAACTTTATTTTCCTTTATTAATGATGCAATGGAATCAACCAAAGTGTTACATTTTTCAAAAAAATAAGATATTTCCACAAAAAACTGGTTCCGCAATTATTGACACCCCTGGTTTAATACATTGTGCAAACACCCCTGGCAAAGATGACAGCCATGAGACTTTTCCTATAATTTGTGATAAAGTTAGAGAACACATTTGGAGGGATTTCTGGCCATTTCAGAATTTGATATTTTTGGGATACCTCCCTCTTCAGTTCAGACCACTGGTTTTCATGGGATTTAAGACTTGTGATGGTCTATTACCAACTTTGTCCACTGAATTGACAGTTCTTTTTTCTTTTCCCATGCTGATGGTTGACAAAGGAATTTTGCATGCTTATTACTGTTCCTCATTTTTCATACTGTAGTGAAACAGAAAGATTAACTTAATTAAAGTAAAATTGTATTGCCAATTTCAATTTGTTTGATTTTATCTTCATTAATTGTTAAAGGTGCCAATTTTGGCACCTGTGGTTTAGATTTCTAAATACAAAACTCCCAAACATGGGAGTAAATGTATTGAAATAAAACATCATTATCCATCTATTTGTTACAAGCAGCCTATGTGTGTGTGTGTGTGTGTGTGTGTGTGTGCGTGTGTGTGTATATATATATATATATATATATATATATATATATATATTTCGTTTATGATGCAAGATGCAAAACAAGCATGGATTTTTAATTAATATTAACAATGTTAAGATTTATTTTTTCAAGTCTTATAAAAAAGAAGCCCTGAAGAAAGTGGCCATGTTTGTGACCAAATCCCAGCTATTGAAAATGTTATAAGAAAACATTTCTGAATGTATGCTTTCCCCTTCCTCTTTCCTCAATTCTTCCTCTCAATTGTCATTTTGAGTGAACACATGCAGGCTTCTGTATGCGTCTTAAGTAATTGCTACAATGAGATGTAATGTGTTTGTTAAAAAAGGAAAAAAATCAAAGCCTTTCAGAGATTAGTTAAATATTCTAAATTGCTTTTCATAATTATCAGATAGCACTGGTTTCAGAGTCATGGTTCATAAATGTCCATTTTTAAACACTTTATTTCTGCAAATGTGGTCTCTTCTAATTAAAAAATCAAATCTATCCAGAGACTGCATATTAATATGCTGCTTAAATTATGCTGGCAATTCCCAACACTAAGCATTTTGTCTAATTAGTTATAATAGGGTCCCTGGATGTTGGATTAGAATTAATCCTTTGTAGAATTAAAAAAAAAATCCTGCTTATAATATCAAGTGAAAATGTTAATGGTTATCCTAGCAAGAACAATGCTTCATGTTTGAAACCTTAATTATGGTGCATCTTGGGTCATGGATGTGCTCAAATGATAACTCGATGATTGATTTCTCGAGATGTATCACATTTTCTCAAATGTATTGCATGTTCCTTTTTAGGTGTTAAATAAATAATTGCAGAAATTCAAAAAATGCATTATATATTTATATATACATGATAAATTATCTATGTCTCATTTGTACATAACACTGTGTTCCAGAACTCGTTCCGGGTTTTTTAATGTACCTTTTTGCAAACTGCAACCTGGCCATTCTATTCTTGAAGCTTGCCAGGGGGTTGTATCTTGTAGTGAACCGTCTGAGGTTATGCTGACGTAGTGTTCTCTTCATGATGTTGAGAAAGAACAACAACAGACTCCAAATACAGATGGCAGTCCTGGAATCAACTCTAGACCTTTTGCTGACTTAATACACCTGTCCAAAAAACATTTGAGCATCCAATTGTCCAATCACTTTTGGTCCCCTGAAATTGTGCTGCATAGAAAGTGGCTACAATTGAGGCGTATAGAAAGCGGCTACAATTCCTAAACTGTATACCCATTTTGAATGTAAAAACCCTCAAGCCAAAGCTCCTTAACTTTATTGCTTTATTTCAAATTCAGTGTGAGTCAAAACAACACAAACGTATCACTGCCAAAATACTTAAGGACTGCGCTATACTATATACAGTATATATACACTCTATAGGCATACGTACATACATACATACATATAAATACATAACATTACATTACATTATTGGCATTTCGCAGACGTTCTTATCCAGAGCGACGTACAACGAAATGCATACCCATAACCAGGGATAAGTTCGCTGAAAGACCCTAGAGGGAAGTACAATTTCAACTGCTACCAGTAAAAATACAGTAACTCAAAGTAATTACTGTCCCAATTTACAATGCAATGTTAATAATATGTTTAAAAGCTAGTGGGTTCAGTGACACTTTATACCATCTCCAAAGCACAAATAGGTGACATTTTTTTGAAAGAAACAATTACCTTAGTGAAATAAATATTTCCAGAGCAACCACCCTGATGAGAACAGTAATGTTCAAAACAAAGACTGATATGCATTTTGATGTAGCAGTGTCTTTCCACAGAACAAGGTTCACTCACGACACCTTATTAATAATTGCTCCCGGTTTTTTGTCTGACATTTTAAGACAAATTTATTGACTGAAACAGGGAACAAATGTTCCCCATATTCATCCTGACATGAAAGTAAATGAGTCATATCTGAAGTGTCACTGCCATGAGAAGACAGATTGCCCCCTCTTTGTTTTGCATGTTGTAATAGATGTTTCTAATCACAGATATAAAGCTATCAAATAAAGTGAAATGAGTGGTTCATCACAGATCATGTTTCCTGAGATGAAATATGTGCAGCGTATGGTACCCAAATGTAAGTATAAGCAATTAATTATTATTATTAGTAGTAGTTGTAGTTGTAGTAATTAGTGCTTTTGTAGCAATATGTGTTATTAGCACTCTATTTAGCATGATATATAACAAGATTAAATACAGTACATATCACATTTTGTTATATTATGCATTTAGTGTGTGTAGAAAAGGAAATGCTATTTTCTTTCTTCTGCCTCCGACAATTCATGTGGAGATCATTCAAATGCTATTAGGCTTTAACCTCCGTCAGGTTATCACTGATAGATTAAAATCATTCCGCTTCACCAGTCAACCCTGCAATTTATTCATTCTGCTGTGTCAGAGGTCAGGCCACTGTTAACCAGATTTGTACTCAGTACTGAGAGTGAAGGGTGGGGGTTGTGATGGGCTGGGGATTGAAGTGTGTGTCGGGGGGGGGGTTGGGGGGGTTTAAGGTAATTGACTAGATTTCAGTGAGAGAACTGATTAGTGCAGAAACTTGTGTGTAGATGCCAGGCCTTTCTCAGTCAACATTTTCTGGAACAGGTTTTTTTGGTATGTGGTCACTTCATGCAGGAAGGCTCATTAGGGGCTCTGACCACCTTTAGTAATGGACATACTTCCTGTGAAGTACTCTGGATGGAAATTGGAGTGTTCCATTAACTCTATTGTCTTTTTGGAAGTCCCCGGAGGTTTTGAAGGACCCCCCACTATATTTGGAGCCTTGCCTGGTAGCCTTCCTTCTGGAAACCTCTGCTTCTTTTGTTTTCTCTCTAAAGAACAGCGGCAGAAGGTTTAGCAAAGGGTAGACACGTCATACCACTGCCACCAAGAATATGGCTTGATAATTCACTTCCGTCATTTGTTATGGGGGAAGAATAAAAAAATTCATTACATTAAAGCTGGGTAATGCGACCACCCCTCGACACCTCCCCTTTTCTGTAATTTAAACATTTTCATGCCTCTTTAATACAGAGCTGAACATGCGCTAAAGTGGTTTAATGCTCAGTCAGCTAACAGTGTTTACTGAGGAGCAAAATGCCATGAATTGGCTCTTACGACCACCACTTTCAGGTTTCTTCTATTTTTTTAAATCCAGATGGTTTCATTAAGCAGATTATCTTAAGTCAATTAAGTGTGGCCACTGCTGAACTGCACATCATTGGACTCTTCACAACATCTAATCTTGTTCAACTTTGTCCTTTGAAATGGAGGGAAATTAAATCCTTTTAAAGCCTGAGAGCTGATAACACAAACCTCGACTAGGCTACAGTGCTAAGTGGCCCAAATTAATCCAACTTAAATGAAAATTCATAAATCTTATAAGAAGTGCTCATCCTATTGTGCTACCCAATTGCTCTAATTCCCCAAGCAAGTCATTTATTAGATATCTGTTGTGAAAAGGCACACTGGGTGACAAGTTTACATGGATGGTGTGTTTATATCACTCTTATATAATTCAGAAATAAACTGATGATTATAGCCTGCATTTTTTCCAATGCAAATTATACTTTTTGTTGTTTATTGGTTAGTGCCAAACTCATGAAATTGAACTTTAGCAAACAGAAATGTAACATTTAATTATAGAACAGTGTCACAAAATAATTACTGAATCCAGGCTATAGTTAAGGACAAATTGTAATTTAATAATGGTGTTTTATCTTTTTGAGTGCAGAGGGTAAGTTTAGTGAAATTGGGGTTCATGAAACTGTACTGGGTGAACATTAGAAAATACCTATTCATTTTTTATCTACAGTACATACACTACACAGATAAAAACGTGTGCCGATATTGCTCGGAGGAACGTTAATTTGAGACAAACCAGATATGACATGTATTGCCTTTTCTGTGATCTACACAGTTTTTTCATAAGCTCAACTAGAAGAGCAAAATGATTTCCATATAATTTCCATATAATTGTTTTTATTGTCTCCACCATAGAACACCAAACATTTGTTCACAGTGTCCAATTGGATTAAGAGTTCAGGGATGAATGTAGCAAAGATTCAATTATTATAAAAATATCTGACTTGCCCTTCATCAGTAATCATGCAAATTACACATCAACAAGCATCAGTCTGCATACCTTATTATTAAAAATAAAGTGTAACCTACCTGAATTAGCTTACACGAGTACCCATTTTACAAGGCAGATATTGTAATCGGTAGAGGCAAAGGTGCTTTTGTGAAATGGCGTAAGGCGTCCATATGGATGGCCTCCCATCCTTTGAGGCATTATTGCATTAGTTTCACATATTTTATGTATGAATCTCTTTGATATTTTATGGTGTTATGTTGCAGCGATTTGACTAAATTTGTCTTGCTGAGATGCAAGCTCAGGCTTAATGAAATTGCATCCTTTATTTCCCACAGTGTGCCCATTGTTATGTGCATTACCAAAACTGTTTTCAGGAGGAGCAGATAGGTAAAAGTGAAATATTGCCAAGGCACATCCATAATGTATTAGAATTTGGCAAGAAAGGAATTTAACTAAATGCAAAATAGTGACCCTCTGACCCTATTCTGTTTCTTCATTAAACAGGAACAGGAATCACTGGAATTCTTACCTCACCCACATAATATTATTTTATTATAGTTCATTTTTTCAAGCACAAAAATGCTGTGCTTTATTGTGGACTTAAGTTTTTCAAGAACCGTTTAGTGATATTTCAGCCCCCATGTACTGTAGTTCATGGAGATGTGTATCAATAAGGCACTCTGTGTCACATTCCCCGTTTTTCCATAATTAATGTTTTCTGTTTCAGGTCACGTACTTCCACGTTATTGTCGGCTCTGTAGTTCTCACTTCATTTATCTCACCTGTGTTTCATTAACATTGTCACACCCCGTGTTGCGTTCTATTTTGCGTTGTCGGTTTCATGTCATGTTTTGTCCTAACTCCTGCTCCGTACCTTTCAATCCATTCATTAACTTCACCTGTTTGTAATTCCCCCATCTCCATTCTCACACCTGATTGTCATTCCAGTTTAGTTCACCTGTATATATACTTGTATGTCCTCACCTTTACTTTGCTAGATTGTTATGTGTTTCCTGCATTCTCTCAAGCATTTTCCTGACTGTCTACTCTGTGTATCGACCCACTTCCGGATAAGTAGACTTCTGATTTCCGAACACCGACTGTACCTTAAACCCCTTGAATTGCTATTCTGTGTATGAACCCTTCACCTGTGACCAATACCAAGCCTTTCCCAATCTCCACTGTGACTGTTTGCCAGCGATTGAGCTCTGCCTGTTGAACTACGGTAATAAAGCCTCAGTTCTACCTACTTCCTGGTTGCTTCTGGTTTCTCTGTCCACCAGCTTGACACTCTGCTTACTCTGGCTAGGGCCAGAACACTACAGACAGAAACACCACCACACCCACAAAATGTGATTATTTACAGTATATTCTGTACTGTATATATACAGTTGAACGCAAAAATATTGAGACAGTGACACTACACCAATACATTGGATTTGAAATAAAACAATTAATATGATGTTAAAGTGGGCACTTTAATTTGAGGTAAAATTTAGCTTTAATTTGAGGTTAATAAATTATATCCATTTTGGGTGATCCAGAATTTTCAGCCCTTTTCATACATAATCCCCCTAATTCAGGGCAGCACTTCAAATCCAGTGTGCTCCAGTACAGAGCCAAAACAACAAAAACTGTCACTGTCCCAATACTTTTGAATTTAACTGTTTATACAATGCTATGAGGTGCAACAAGGACAGTAATAATTCATTAAAATCAGTCCTTGAAAAAGTAAATCTTCCATACACTCTTTGCTGTCAGTAGGCATGCCAATTACAAAAGCGCCTTTGTGTGTGTGTGTGTGTGTGTGTGTGTGTGTGTGTGTGTTTGTGTGCGTCTGTATGTGTCAATGCGCAACAGACAGGCTGCATGGCCAAGGGTGTTAAGAAACTGGATTTGCAAGCCAGAAGGCTGAAAAATCCAATCCCCAAACAAGCTCTGCTGTTTCACCCTTGAGCAAAGTACTTAACCTGAGCTGCTTCAGTTAAAAGTCCTGCAGTGTACGTGGATAATACTACTTCTACAGTTGCCTGTGGATATTGCGGTATCCACTCTAAAAATAAAGTGCGTAAAATAAAACAAAAGTGTAATTTTACAGAAAGATTACTCCTGTGGTTGGACGAGATTAACCATCCCACCTATGGACAGGTCATTGTACCTGTCGGATGGGGGTAGGGGGGTTAACCTTGTGTTGTCTTAAGGGTAAAAAATGCCTCTATGTTTAACAGCAGAGAAAACCCCCTAAATTATCTTTTTTCAACTTGAAATTTGATGACAAATTTTGTGATGTGTGACAGGTTGTTTCTTCATGCAAAATAGATTTGGGGTTTAAAATTCAATTCCATCCATTATCTTAACCTGCTTATCCTGAACAGGGTCGCAGGGGGCTGGAGCGTATCCCAGCATACATTGGGAAAAAGGCAGAAATACACCCTGGACAGGTTGCCAGTCCATCACAGGGCACACACACCATTCACTCACACACTCATACCCAGGGGCAATTTAGACTCTGCATGTCTTTAGACTGTGGGAGGAAACTGGAGTACCTGGAGGAAACCCACGTGAACATGCAAACTCCACACAGAGAGGCTCCCGGCTGACCTGGATTCAAAACTGGTGAGGCGGCAGTGCTACCCACTGCACCGTCTGTGCCGCCCCTAAAATTAAATTGAGCTGCTTTATTTTTTGGGGTTTAGTGAAGGGGACAAGGGGAGCATACAGAATGTTAAGACTGAAAGTGTCAGCACTGGGTTACTCACTCTTAGACACACCATAATCTCCTAGACCACACTTCTCAAATGCCATTGAGGGGGTCGCTGTGACAAGAGCGAAGTGGATAGAAAAAGTTGTCTCAATTAGTTCCAAGCTGTATATACGGTAATATAAAGTGTGCCAAGAAAAACCCACTGTTTTGTCATTTATGGGGGTGGGACGTAGTGTGTTTCTATGGGGGGGGGGTTAATTTGTCTGATCAGTGAAAGGCAGACAAATGGTGCCTGTGTGAGGGCGCGCGTGTACATGCGTGCCAGAGCGGCGTGGAGCCAGAGAACAATTCCGACGACATCAAACGTGCAGCAACTCCGTGGGAGCTGGAGGGGGAGGCGGGGGATTCCAGAGTCGCCCAAGTAAGGCCAGGTCACCATGGAAACAGTCACAGATGTGGTGAGGGGAAAAAAGTCATTCTTCATTATTGAGGGAACAAATGAGTTTATTGCCACCATTCAGCTCTGCTCCCAGAGGTATTCATTTGTCAGTGGAGAAGCTTCCCCTGAGGCCGTTACTTTGCCTGGGAAGCCTTGGAAAAGCCGAGGCCCACTGCACAGGAAAAAAGTAAATATGTAAAAATGTATCATTTGAAAATACTTATAGAATCCCAGGAATACATTTCAACAGTTAAAGACATGTCACACGAACGTGAAAGCTTTGTTCCTGACCATGCTCCTGGACAAACGTAGACCTCCTAAACAGGTACCTTGAATGCTGCGAGGCTTCAAGTTTAGTACTGCAATGGTCTTGACCCCTACATAAACCCACTTTATTAGATACACCATTCTAGCGCTGGTTCAGACCTCCCTTTGCCCCCAGAACAGCCTGGGTTCTTCATGGCACGGAATCGACAATGTGCTGGAAACATTCCACAGAGATTCTGGTCCATGTTGACGTGATAGCATCACATGGTTTCTGCAGTTTTGTGGGCTGCACATTCATGCTGAGAATCTCCCGTTCCGCCACATCCCAAAGGTACTCTACCGGCTTGAGATTTGGTGACTGTGGACGCCATTTGACTACACCGAACTCTTAAGGCATGGAGATTTCAGTTACTGTCCCCTTCCTATTAGCTTGAACTAGTCTGTCCATTCTCCTCTGACCTCTCTCATTCACCCCACAAGAACCACCACAGAGCAGCCACTGCATGTTTTGTGAAAGACTGTTGGGCAAGAAAATCCTAAGAAAATGTTGGAAGTTTATAGTAGTTTGAAATTTTTTGTAATTAGATAAAATAGACCAATGAATGCCTACAAATTATGTACTGTTCAGGTAATATAATATACATACACATCCAGGAAAACATATTTTTTGCATATACTTTAGATAATATACTAAACAAGTGGATATACATTATCCTGCCAGGGATTTGGTGGTGTACAATCCATACAATTCCATGGAGTAATGCTTCATTAGGTCCTTCCAACAACACTTGTATCCGTCTGCTAGCAATGGAAAAGCATCCAGAACCTGTAATCAAAGTTTCAGCTGTACAGCATGGCAGTGGAAAAGGGGCATCCGTGATGAGCCTCTTGTACAATCTCAGTGCTAGTTTCCTGAACAACCAAAATAGGAAAAGGCTTGGTAAAAATATGTACTTAAACATTCAGACAATATGCCCTCACATTACACACAAGCAGCTGCTCACATATTCCCATAATGACAGGAGTTTTATGGAAAACAAGGCTGTGCATTCTCCGCACATTACTGAAACAAGAACCCACCTGAATACTACTGCCATAGGACAAAACCAACTGTATATCAATTTAGCACACTTAAATCAGAAACCAAAACCTTTAATGCATTAGTACAAATGTATAAATCAGTAGTATATCACATTTATTTGCAAGCCTGAGGGAAAAGTGATATGCAGTAGTATGTGGAGTACAGCTCAATGCAGCTCTGTGTGTTGGACTACAGTCAGTCAGAAGAGTAGTAAGGACACAAAGCTGGAAGATTTGCAAGCAACTAGCATTTGTTCTATTACATGGAGAATGTCTACCCACCTCTTGGGATTGGTTGTGGAATGGCTCCTGTCCTGCTAACTTACATCAAATTATGTTAGCAGATGTTCTGGGTGTTTACTAGGGAGTAATTCGAATAATCGGGACGAGACGAGTACCCGTTACGATTAATTACATTTTTCCAAGCACGAGTGCCGCACGAGCAATTGGATCATTATCCGTGACGATCCGATAATTTTATTTATTTATTTTCATTGGCTGCAGTAGCTGTACATCAGTAAGGAATGTGTAACATTAAAGTCATACTGTTGTGTGATAGGCCAGTATTATTAAATCGCTGACTTTACCGTTTGAAGTTAGACAGCGGCATGGTGCTGATCCGAACGGATGGTGCTGGGGAGGGTTCCCGTAGAACGTTGCACTTCAAAAAAAACAACAAAACTGAAATGTCCTGAATAGCTTGCACAGTGAACAAACAAGTGTTTAGAAAAACAAGATTTTACAATTAGCAACCCAGTGTGTCTCTGCATCTCATTTCAGCATGCAAAGTACGGTAGACTAATCTGATTTCTGATTTAGAGTATAATTTGTCTATTAACGTAAGCAACACTGGCAGGTCCTTGCCACGTCTGTGGCTTGCAGATCACTGTTGCTGTCTCTCCCTTTTTGCCCTTTCACTTGTGCTTTGATAAAAAGACAAAAAACACTTCAGCTCCTTATCTCTTTTATTGGATTAAAGTTTTCAGACTCCACTGCAGTTTTCCGTCATATATATCCTGTAGAAGCCGATGCATAAATTCATATAACAGAAAAAAATGGTCACAATCCACCCGGCAGAAATCACTGTCAACACAGCTGCCCAGACATTTCTGAAATTAATCACTAGGTTCTTTTAAATAATTATTATGCCAAAAGTCTTCCCTGAGCTGACGTTTGGGAAGGGGTAAAACGAGCCAGGGGATATTATGGATTTTTTTAAATCTTTTTTTTTTTTTAAACATGCCTGTTCATAATTGGACAAATTACTTACCAAGTGTGAAGGGGTTTAATTAAGACACAAGTGTTAAATACCTTAAATACCGTAAGTCTTTTCTTTGCAAATGTCCTTTGGGTACAGGCAAAAAGCCTGTGGCATAAACTGGTAATAGTACAGAAAATACTCAGTTTATTCAGTCACGGTTACCACAATGCACTGCATGCTTTTTCTTTATTTGTTTGTTTTTCTTTAAAAACATATTTGTGCATGAATATTCATGTCACCCAGCAGCCATTTTGTACTACACCACATAATTCAGCCCCCATGAAGGTTTTTGCTGTAATGACCAATAATTTAATCGTTTATTTGAATATTATTTGCATTTGCAAATGTATGTCATGTCATTTGGATCACTTACTTGTAAGCAAATGTAAGTGTTTTTGTAGCTTTACAGGCAGGTGTAATGATGCATGCATACCATAAAACTATTCTTCATCTCACTCAGTGCTCAGTTTTCTGTTTTCCTATGCTGGATTCAGCTTTGCAGTCTTTAATTTGGCAGCATCAAGAGTGGTTTGCACCTGTTGGCACTGCAAAGTGGTGGTCTGCCATTATCTCCCTCTGTTCACCATCACCGAAACCAGCAGCCCGGAGATGGTTTTAGATGAGGACTACCTGAGCTTGTGTAGGGTTAGTGGGGTGCAGCCATATTGAAGATGAACACACACTGCCAACACGGTCACCCAATGCTATCAGCGAGGCCTGCACATTCTATTACTGTCCGCTACTATCTGTCATGACGACCACAAGGTAGGTGCCTGGGCCACATTGCCATTGTATATTTCCTTATATGATAACCACTATGCCAAAATCCTGTAATGTTCTTGAGGTAATACTCTGAATGTATTGAAACAAAAAATAACACTTCCTGAAAGGTGCATTAACTGGTAAAGAATTTTGATATAATGTTTAAATACTGGTTAAGAATGACTAGGAAGGTAAACTGCAAACTTATAAACAGTAAAACACATGTGGGTACATTCCACTCAATAAAACATATAATGTTCCATTGTGAAACAGTAATGAGCTTGTCTGTTATAGTTATTGCTTTGTTATGTGCTGGACTTTCAGTTACTGTCCCCTTCCTATTAGCTTGAACTAGTCTGGCCATTCTCCTCTGACATCTCTCATTTACCCCTCAAGAACCCCCACAGAACAGCCACTAACTGTAAAGAAATGCTTGCATCAAAAGTTAAGGACAAATGTTCAATGCAGGCAGGCCACGGGCAGAATCTAGAACCAGCACTTGATTGAGCTATAAGACTGCTGCAGAAAATGAAGGAAAAACTTTGGTATTTAAAAGTGTATTGGATCAATGCGTGGGTGCACTGATCACTAAAACTCTATTTTCAGCCGCCTAAAACAGTGATATGAAAGGGAAGAATATTATGTTTACTTGTACTATTGACACATGCTTTGTAAATGTCATTGCAGTAGAAGGAACACACACAAAAGTAAGAGTCTAGCAGAATGTTGTGTTCCAGCACAAATGGCACTTGTTTATATGTGTCATTCAAAGTTAAGGACCAAAATCAGAGCAGGACGTTGCCAAGACTTCTTTTCACTCTGCTCTCCACAAGCTGTGCCATTGTATTGGGGGACACACTTCATGTGTAGCTGGTGCAGGCAGCCGGCAGGAGGTGTAGAGACGAGGATAGGGCAACTGAGTGAAATGCTCCCTCCTGGGACAAGGGCATGACTCATAATTTGCTGCCCTGTGGAACTACCAGTCATATTTCTTGCTGGCAGCAGTCAGGATTCCACACCAGATTACGGTGTGTATTCACAAACCAGAAATGTGCTGTTACTTCTTCTTTCTGAGAGGTAACAAGATATTCATCATTAAAGAACGTGTGGCTATTTGTGTAAATGCGATCATTTCAAATGCTGACACTTTCTCATTTTAAGTAAATTCAGCAAACATAAAGAGTGGGTGTTTGTCAAATTAAATTAGCAGATAAGTGAACTTACATGGACAAAAACATTTGGTTTGGCACTTCTCCTAATCCAACCAGAAATCATGCTTTAATTATCTGAGACAACAAAATACGCATTCAAAGTGCAAAAAGTGTAAAAGTTGGTATAGTAAATGATTAAACATGGCTGTATTCTCATGGTTGTCCTGGCAGCCCATAAGAAAAAAGGCTCTTGCTATTTAAAACAAGGTTTAATTGCTTGTACCTTTGGCACGTTCTGCAATTAAGATACTCAGATATTTTCTTCAGTGTCACAGCCCCAAAGTTAGTAAAAGATTAAAAGTGATACATATTATTTAACCAACATCTCTATCCCCTCCCCTCTAGAGCACTCCCTGCTACCATGCCACTACTGGCTGTCCTGGCAGGTGAAAAAATCAGAGACAAAAGTGTTCTGTTTAAAGCTGGATTTAATTGGTCGAATCTAAGACAGTTTATGCAATTAAAATGACAGTAACGGCTGTAAGAGGAGACTTCTCATTATACCATACAGCCCACCTGTCCGTCCAGACAGCTCCAGGAAGGTCTCAAGGGCCATTGTTACATTATGGTCTTGTTACCCATGTTTTGATTGAATTCAACTCACAGCCCAGTCTTCTATACAGGAATAGGCAGCAATTACCCAATAACACCAGTCAAAGGTCCAGAATTGTTGATCTTCTTTTGATTCTCCTTCATCTTCCACTACCCTTATATAATCCGTTACATTTCACATACTGTACAGTTGTATATGGCATGACTCTCTGCATAAGACTGATCAGTTGGCATACTTAAAAACATCAGGTTAATGATAAATATTGCATTTGACCACACAATGGGAATTTTGTTCTCACTTGATCTCCCAGAGATAGGTGATAAAAACCATGGTTGAGAAGAATATGAACCAGGACTTAATGACAAGACAAGACATACTGACATTAACATGACCAATTCACATTCAGAAACAAACGGATGACTAGTGCGTTAAAACCATGTAATAACCGCCTCGGAGTTGATTATTGTGCTTATACCATGGTCTTTTACTAAAGATAAAAATATAAGCAGGGTCATCAATATTTTTGGCCAATTCACCCTCAAATTTCAAATGCAAATTACGTTAAGGTGGCTACTGTTTCAGCATGTTGTTATGGTTACGTATGTTGGTTAAGTTCTGATAAAAATAGAGAAGCTAGGCAGATGGATAAGTCCGGTTCTGATTCTTTTTTTATCTTGGATAAACTGAAGGTTTTAAACAAGGCTTAAATTGGTTTCTTATTCACCCTTTCATATTTATAATTCCCGGGCCACCTTAAATGTTTTACACCGGTGTTGCAACAGCCTATGCGCAATTTTCACGGAATAGTTTTTCAATGCCAAAATCGTCTTGGGCTACACATTACACAACTATGACACCTAATTTAGCCAACAAAGCCAGCTTCTCTGTTTTGTGCTGGTGATAGCTAGCCAATAAAGAACACGATTATAGATAATTGAGAGTTCTCAGTTTACAAACAACCATTTCAAAACGAAACATTAGAGCGCTTACAGCTATTAATTGGTGGTATAATTCAACATCATACCATCATATTTAAATCATAAAATGAATGTGGTATATTGACATAATTTATTAATTACATGAATTTTGAAAAGTACTACAGTTTTTACAATTGGAGCCTTTGTTTTATTTTCTTTCAGTGCAGCCCATGAGTTACAGAGTCCGGCAGTTCTTTAATCATTTATTACACTCTCCTAAAGAACAAGGAATGACAATGAAGGCTATATTTCAATAATGTTGATACAAGAGCTAACCTGTCCCCCCCCCCCCCCCCCCCCGAGATGCTCTTCTGCATACCACTGTTATAATGTGTGGTTATTTGCATTACTGTCACCTTCCTGTCAGCTTTGACAGCTTTTGGCTGTTCTCCTCTTTGGATCATGAGCTGTTCCTTTTTTCCTCCACACTCTCTTCTTTCCATCACTTAGGTATAGGTTGATCTTCATCTCATCTGTCCATAATACTTTGTTCCGGTACAAAAACCCTCAAGTTAAAGCTGGAAGTCTGCATTTTAGCCACATAACAATTGTTTATTATGTTATTAATATGTTTTCAATTGCCTGTTTGCTGGAGTACAGAACAAAAACAACAATTTAGAGTAGAATATGTTTCTTCACATTCAGACCAGATACTAATGCGCCCTACAAGGTAATACTACCTTGCTGTACTTTCCTAGTAACAGATAATATGTGATTATAAACCTACATAAAACATTACTAATACCTTAATTAATATATCAGGGCACACTTATATTTCAATGTCTATAAGGACAGTATAACACACTTATGAAATTCTATACTTTTGTGTTAAGCATGATCCCACTTGACAAAAAGCAAATTAGAAAAATGTACGTAACTGTTTATAAATTATTTGTACATGTTATGCTGGAGCTATCAGTGTGTTATAAATGATAACTAAGGATGATATACCTTGGTAGTCACTCAAAACTAGTACAGTTAATCCAGATGATGGATAAGAATGAAAGAACAAATATACTAGACTATACTATACTATACTAGACTATCAACTATGACGAACACAATCAAAATGAGGAAGGGAGTACAAAGAACAGTATATAATAGTTGGTAATCATGTTTAAGAAATGATATGTCAAAGTAAAATGAACAAATATGAACAAAAAAATGTTAGGGTGTTGTGTTCATGTTATGTGTGTATGGGGATGAGGATGTAGTGTGTATCCATCTGTGTGTAACCATGAGTATTTGTGCTAGTGGCTTTTTTTTTGGGCTAACAATAATACAAACAATAAATTACATGATTAGCCACCTGTGCATGTGGACCATCTGTAATATGCAAGGATGGTCCTATTTGTACACCAAAAAGGTTAACTTATGAATGGGAATAAATTATACACCATGTGAAGATGGTGGTCTTTCTGTTTCAACCTAGTGGGATATATCTTTGAGAGGAAGCAAAAACAACATGCTGTTTTTATTGTGCGCTCTAAAGCACAGGTGTTCCTAATAGACATGTCCTTTCATGAACAGTGCTTTGTATGCCTACTTGAATTGCTGTGACCTAAAGTAGTGCTCGAACAAATAACATTGCCCTTGCATTACTTTCTGTTGACATTTGCCAAGCACTTTAGGCTGGTCAGAGATATCAAGGCCCATGTCGTCATGTGTCTGTGTCTTTCATGTACTTTGAGAGAGAGAGAGAGAGAGAGAGAGAGAGAGAGAGAGAGAGAGAGAGAGAGAGAGAGAGATGTACTTCTCACTTTTAGAAGGACAGAAATTCACATTGGGCTCCATTAGCAGAGAGGAGCCAAGTGGCAAGGTTTTCCCAGTCATCCCTCATGTTCTCCAATAAACAAATGAAAATAAAAAAGGAATTATTATCTATTAGATATAGAAATTGGCAGAATTCTGCTCTTCTTGCATGCTTTCAATTCTGTAATCTCTGCATTCTTTACTATTTGTTACTCTTACTGTGGAGGGTCCGCTTAGTTTTGTAATAGGATGGTGTCTTCAACCCCATCCACTTTGCCCCTTTGTGGTTGAGTCTTGAGGTTATCCCACCTGCTTATGTAGCTACAGCTGTTTTCTGACTAACGTTTGACCATTTTCAAGAAAAATCTTTTCCCGGGACTATAATGAATATGAATGAATGAATATTCAGACATGGGCGGCCTGTAGCGTAGTGGTTAAGGTAAATGACTGGGACACACAAGGTTGGTGGTTCTAATCCCAGTGTAGCCACAATAAGATCCGCACAGCCGTTGGGCCCTTGAGCAAGGCCCTTAACCCTGCATTGCTCCAGGGGAGGATTGTCTCCTGCTTAGTCTAATCAACTGTACGTCGCTCTGGATAAGAGCGTCTGCCAAATGCCAATAATGTAATGTGATGGAAAAACATCCAGTGAGCGTTTGTGTTGGCCGTAGATAAACCTGTAATTGTGCTGGCTAACAGGGCTAACGGGACTCAGCTAAATGTAACTGTGGGCCAAGCAGCAAGCCTAGACAGCACATAGTGTGTTTCTACCTTTTTATTCTGGCTAGGGGGTCTATGGCAGTCCCTAGAACCGTATGGTAAAAAGTTTAGAAATTTAGAAATTTGGCACACTGACAATTCTTTTCACCAAGATTCATATCTCCACCTCAAGCACTCTAGCAGGTTAAGTTTGCAGGTATGTTTATGCATGTAAGTTTTGAGCCATATGTCCAATTTTCAAAAATGTTTATGTTAGTCTTGATGGTACACTTATCCTTCAAATACTGCCATCATCCAAATTGTAAGTCCTTAAGAGCAGCAATGTAAACGTATATGATAGGCAACCTTTAGTTTGAGAGTAGATATAAAATGTTTATCTGACAGTTCCTACAGGGCCTGACTCCTGGCTTTCATCAGTGGCTTTAAATTTGACACTTCAGTGGGAGTATGGGCAGAAGTTGGGAGGGGGTAATACTGACTTGTGGTCAGTCATGCACTCAATGCAGAGCATGTGAAAAAAAGCACTGCCCACCGATCTGCAATGCAAAACGACCTGTTCAAACCTAATGGATCTTTATATATTAAAAATATACGGCAAAATTTCCCTTAAAAACCGTATCAACATGTTTGATGGACCTTGTGGAATAATATGAAAATGGCAAAAAATTGTAAAATAGGGGACCTTTAACAGATAATCCGGAGTTAGCCTTCGCCCATTTTCTCAAACCGCTTCCTCCTGTCTTGTCTGCTGTGATGTCTGCTATGGTCAAAGGACAATTTATTGTCAAATAAGAAGAAAATAGGTCAGCGCTAATGTCACTTGATGATCAACCAGCCCGGATTTAATGAAACATATCACCGATGCCGGGTCCCGCACGAGCCGTGGTATTTCAGCAGGGGGTTACCTGGCTACGGCAGTGGTGTAATTACCACGCTGTCAGGGTGATAAGTGGTATTAATGGCAGTCTTGTGCACTCCAGGTCTGCGCTGAGCTTAGAGAGTCACACGATGGGATTATTACGGGGCACAGGCTAGCGCGCATTTAGAGAAGAACTGGAATAAGTAATAGCCATACAGTTTACAACCAAATCACCATAGCTTTTTAGCACCTGACATGTGGTCAGAAGTTTATTTGTAAACCGTTTCAATAAAACTGACCCTCCAAGAAGTTGCTGGCCTTAGACTCCCTCATTTAAAGACCCGTCATCTCATATCACTTTGGATGGATATTTAATAAGCTAAATCTTCTTGCTTATTCTTTAATACAGGTATTACATTGTCTACCAAAATTGTATCTTCAAACCTTTAAATGGTTATAATATAATATAATGTAATATGATGTAATATAACTTCATATTTTGAGGTTGTATGTAAATGCAAATGCATACTTTGGCATCAAGGCTCTGCCTCATATTCTGCGAGTTGTAAGCCAACCGAAACAGGCAGCGACAACAAACTACACGGGGGTCTTGTGAAACAGAGCCCGCAGGTGGATGCTGGGGTGGTGGTGGCAGGCCAAAAACTTTCTGAAAGGCACGATTTCAGGAATAATCAGGGTAATTCAAGCAAATGCAGAAAGAAAATGCAGTAACAGCATGCAGTGTGAGCAGCAGCAGCATATGAGTGACAGCATGCCAAAACAAACAATGCAGCACAATGATCCAGGCAGGGCAATGGCAGCAGCATGCATAATGAGCCAGGCAGCAGGGCAGCTTTCGTGTGATTTCTGGAGCAGGGTAATTTCAGCAAGGCAGCAACAGCACAGCTAGCAGGCAGCAACAGCTTGGCAGAGTAGGGTCAGAATGAGCAATGGTGTGAACAGGTAAGGTTGGTAGTTTATATAGCCCCTTCCATTGGACATAAGCATCATGTGAGCAGAGCTTCAACTACAGTGGATCTGGGCTGCAAAAATCCGGGTGACATATCGAAATCAGTTGTACTGGCCTCTGTGACGTACTGTTCTACAACGGCGACCGTTGCTAAACTGACGCTACCTGCTAGCTAGAAGATTCTAAGATTACCGAATATTTACTTCGGTTAACAAATTTGATCCAGGCTGCAAAAATGATCCGGGTGACGTACTTAAGGTACTAAAACAGCCGATATAGTGTCTGTTACTATACCGACAGTGCCAGCTAGACTGAATCTGTGCAGATATGACCAATTAATTCCTCCGGGTTTATTGCTCATGTTCACGATTGTTTCAGTAAATAACGGCTACACATTTCATTTTCAGTTAGTTATCTTCCTGAATACATTCCTGAATGAACCAAATATGCGTGTTTACCGACGGAAATATACCAATTACAAGTGTACGCCTATATATTGTATGAGTGCAGTGTGTGCAACATATCGGACGATTTCGGAGGCAAGTGGCTTTGACAAGAAAAGTGTGTCATGCAAAAAATTCAAAAAACCTACACATTGATCATAACATTATTGTGAGCATGCTTTCCATACAGGAATTGATAAGTACGTGGTCTGCCGTTCAGACAACAATCTTGTGAGCCTCACATAATTCCCTGCATAACATTGTCCTGAGAGGTCAATGCATCTTTACAAAACCTCTTTAAAATTCTCCAACAAGCCCAGGACACACCTGTTCTTGTCAGCAACAGAGAAATATGTTTACATCCAAAGGTGGACAAATGCTACCAGCTGTCTCTATGTTTAATTCATGATCCCAGGATACCTCATGTTCTCTAATATACGAGGGTATTAATCAGGCTAAATCTTTTTATTGGGCTTGCAATCATTTTTGATTATCAGCACTATTAACCTTTAAATGTTAATTAGTGTGGCCTCCTTTCTGACCTGTCATGGATGTAACAAATGCCAATTTTATGTAAATTCAATAAATGGGAATTCTATGTTTGTTTGCAAAGTGTGGAGCACAACTTGAAGTTGGCATGCAAAGTGCAAGGTGCTTTTTTTTGTCTCTAAACGATGTCGCTTGTGTATGTATGGCGTGCGGGAGGGAGCGCACTAAATCCTGACAGGGGCTGGTAAAGTTCTCTTGAAACAGGCTCTAATTACAAGAACAAGAGGATGACACACCACCAGAAAGTAAACAAAGAGACACCCCGGTAAACCAAGCTGTCAGTATAGACGTGGCATCACGGAACTACGGCAGGGCCGCAAAGGCCGTCATGTCTGACTGCCCGTTGGGTGTGACAAGGTGGGTGGTGCATTCCACCACTGAACTCCACATAGGTGCATGTTTTTCATCTTCTTTGGAAGAGGGGCCAATTAGTGCTGGAGCCCTGTAGTGGTTTTCCCACAGAGGCAACCACAGTGGCCCGGAACCTTGCTGTCTGCTGCATTTCATCTGGCTGCTCAGGCAGACTTGCTGTTAACCCATTGTGGCCTGCTCATGACTCATCATAACTTGGCTTAGAATAAATATGACATAGCTCTTATAGTAAACCAAGGCCTATAGCAAAATGAGTGTTGGAAAGCCCAGTCTTGGCATTGATAAAGTAAGAGTATCTTGGCCTTGACTAATCTTACTGTCACTTAAACCTTATTTTGTCTGGCACAAGCATGTTCTGTGGATCATCTCAAGCTCAGTTTTAGGCTGTGAAGGTACACAAGACTGCAGGTCAATGTAGTTTTGCCTCAAAAAAATCAATGCAGTGAATTGAGGACTGTTGAATTGCTACTTTTGTAGCAATACTAGTGTGTGATTGCTATTTTTCAGAAATTCTCCCTTGACAAAAACAAGTCAAATATAAAATGTTATATATGTATTTAGTAGGCGGCACGGATGGTGCAGTGGGTAGCCTGCCGCCTCACAGCAAGGAGGTCCTGGGTTCGAATCCCCGTCGGCCGGGGCCTCTCTGTGCGGAGTTTGCATGTTCTCCCCGTGTCTGCGTGGGTTTCCTCCGGGTACTCCGGTTTCCTCCCACAGTCCAAAGACATGCAGGTTAGGCTGATTGGAGAGTCTAAATTGGCCGTAGGTATGAGTGTGTGAGTGAATGGTGTGTGTGCCCTGTGATGGACTGGCGGCCTGTCCAGGGTGTATTCCTGCCTTTCGCCCAATGTATGCTGGGATAGGCTCCAGCCCCCCTGCGACCCTGTTCAGGATAAGCGGGTTCAGATAATGGATGGATGGATGGATGTATTAAGTACAGGTTAACCCCTTAAGTCTCATCGGCCCTGGGTACCCTGAGGGTATTCTTGCATTCATTCCCTTTTTCATGGTGCAATTTTTAATCATTATGGTAACAAGACATACATTGAAAGCGTTAACAATCACAGTTCTATCTGTATCACCTATTTTAAGGTGCCATTGCTTTAGCATCAATAGTTCCTTATTTTGTAACATGGGGATGCTTGGGACATGCAAAACAAGCATGGGGGAACCCGCCTTCTCTGCATATTGGAGATCCACATACTACAAGAAATAAGGTAATGTCAGTGTCCTTTTCAAGGCAAAGGTCCAGCGAACCGAATTCATAATAAAAGGTGCTAACTTGGAGAAACGTTAATAGAATGTTAATGAGGAATTACCATTGTTGTCTGTATCACAGTTGCATACTTCTACAAAAGTACTTGTACATCGGAATGCTATGCTATTATCTACATTTTGTGTAGCCTCTGGAACACTATGAACTCTCTGACCAGTTTCGGTAATGCAATTGCAGAGAAAATGCGTTACCCCCATCTGTGTGTAAGAAAATACAGTATAATATTCTACTCAGCAAAGAACTGACTACGGGTATGTTATTGAAGTGACAACTGAAAAGTATTTTACCTAATGACATTCCGTTTCTAATGGTATATGATTTGTTAGGCTTGCATAAAACAACACAGCTTTTTTTTCCTTTGTCAAGAAACTGTAGCATGCACCTGTTGCGCTTTGGCAAAAACAGTTCTTGTTTTTCTGTTACCTGTATGTTTAAGTCCCCAGCGTTTTTGTCTTTTGTTACCTCTGTGGTTTCCGTAGTCTGTTTCCTGCTCCATTCACCTTCATCCATTTGTTTCAGCTGTGTCCCATTTTGTGTCTCTACCTCCCCACTAGTGTATTTAAACCTGTCTTTTTCAGTTTCTTGTTGCTAGTTCGTCTTTCTGTTATTCTGTTCCCTACCCCGGTTCTAGCTTCCCCGTACCTGTGCCCTGTTATTTTCTGTCTAGTTTTGTTCTGCCCTGCTCTGCCCTGCTCTGCTCTTGGATTTTTCTGGTTTGATCTCTGCCTGGTTTTTGGTATTTATTTTAATTAAAGAATCAAGCTTATGTCAAGGGAGCAATACTTAATGGGTTAAGGCATGTCAGGGAGAAGCTTGCATATCAATCACAACCAATTATCACATTTTATAAGACTATATAGCACCAGTGTGAAATATTAAGAATAAAAAAGCTCGCACTTATTAGTACACGTCAAATTTCTTTGTAATACACCTTGGTAAAGGCTTTCTAATATAGCCTTCCTTCAAGAAGGCTATAAATGACTGAACATTGCTGCCACTTCAAGTAATATTCAAATCTAATCAATATATCTCAGTGGGTGTATTATATATATATATATATATATATATATATATATATATATATATATATATATATATATATATATACACTCACCGAGCACTTTATTAGGTATTTATTAAGCTTATTTCTTACTTCTACTGCTGTAGCCTATCCAGTTAAAGTTATGATGCGTTGTGTGTTCAGAGATGCTCTGCTGCACTCTTCTGCATTTATTAGAAAATGTAAATAATCTAATATTTTTCTGGGTCTTATCATTCCACTCTGCCTTTAACTAAATATTCAGGTTGAAATGAGAAAAAATGTTTTATTCAACATTTAATGTTGTTTACATTATAGGTAACACCACTGACAAAATGCTGGACAGACAGGGATGTAAACTGCAACTTGACTGTGGCAGTTGGCAGAGGCATACATATTTATAACATACTCTAGTCTGTTTTTTTGTTTAAAGCAAATAACCACGCATTACAACAGTGGTATGCAGAAGAGCATCTCTGAATACACAACAGGGCAAACCTCTAAGTGGATAGGCTACAGCAGCAGAAGACTTAATAAGTCTAATAAATACCCAATAAACTCACTGAGCATATATGAGTCACATATACTTACAAGAACATAGCCATGGGTTTGTCCACATCCTGCTAATTAGAGATTCACATTTGTCGAAAGATATTTTTAATAAATAAATTACTTCAGCCAAAAAGGAAATGCACAGATTTATCTGGAACATCATAAAATGAGAGAATTATCAACACTGAACGGGGGGAAATGATTCAATGCCAAAAAGACAGGCAACAAATGAAAGAAGATAAATATATGCAAATATTTTTAAGAAATGCCTTATATTTCAAAGGCGTATTTATGAGGCTTGTGCCACAGTTTTTTATCACACATGCACATTTAATGATACGATCTGTCTAGATGGGAGACACATAAGCGTCATATTCTTGCTTGTTTGGGAGAAGTGTATTTTCTATATATGGTTATTACTGTTCTGTCTAGCTTTGTGTTTGGTTCTGCAAACTCTCTTAAATGGGTGCCGCACGACAAGGATGCCCTACAAGGGCTGCTACGTTTGCCTCAGGACTTGTGCTTCGCCGCAGGTGGCATGATGATTTTCTGGATTCTGTTGGTTCCAGTCCTAAACTGGGACCCCAATCGTGTCCCCTCGGGCCTTACACTTACCCCAGTTTTCTCCCGTAAATACAGCAATCTGGCTGTCGGAACTGCTCCCACAGTGTACAAAATTGTAAATGTTTGCCCCGAAGGAGGCTTTCCGCTAAACAGGAAAATAACGTGACATGGCTCACAAAGACTTTGGATATGCTTAAGAGACAGAACAAAATATATAGGCGTACATAAATCTATATTATTTTGCCTGTTAGCAAATTGAAACAAATAAAACTAATAAGCTAAAAAAGAATAAAATAAATGGTAAATAAAAATTCTGCAAAGACAATGACCATGAGCAAGTTGTATTGTTTCTTACTGTGCATATTTTGGAAAGGGCATATAGTAGAAATGACTTTTTTTTTGTTGCTTTGAATAAATTCACAAATTTAAGCATTCATTTAACAACATAACTTTAACAGTATGCCCTTGGTGGTTTTTTTTAATTGGCTGTGCAGTGTGTCCGGGTTCAGAAGTGCCTTTCGTTCTTTTGACAAAGGAGTGATAAGCACTCGTGATACCAGATTAGCAATTGAAAAAGAAATGGGTTCATTGGTTCATTTTTTAACCTCTCATTTTTTAAATATATATATATATACGAAAGTAACAACAAGTAGAAGAGGATCATCCTGTCATTGCTGAATCACGCTTTTTCATTTTCATTTTCATTTCAAGTTATTTGAACTCTGGAGTTAAAATACAAGGAACCCGTACAGGTCTTGCCCCTACCTGGTGCTGTGCTGGCTGTACGGAATAGCATGTTTCTCAGCTGCTATGTTTTCCCCTTCCACGGAGAACAAAGAGCAGGGACACATCTGCGCCTTGATGATAACGCATGCGGCACATGCGGGCGCATGGAACATGAAATAAATTTCCGTTTGTAATGATTTGTGTGGCGAATATGCGACCATGCAAGTGCAAGAGTCAATGGGGATCGAACCGCAATTTGTCTGTACTGTAGAGCAGCACTGAAAAGTGTGTTAGCCCATGAGGCGAAAGGTGTGTGCTCCCAGGTAAGGGGGTAATGACTGCTCAAGTTTTGGGGAGTTACGTCATTTGAGAAAGCCCACGCACTAATGCAGCGCTAACTGCTCTCTCTGCTACACTGCAAAGGGTGCCCAATTGACAAGGGGGGGGGGGGGGGGGTGGTTTGGGAGCAGTAAGGTGCTGTAATCACAATGCACTGAAACCCCCATCCCCAGTGATCTGAGAGCCCTGCTCTCACTTGCTGCTTTCACATGATTCCTTCATTTTTGACTGTCCAGTGCGATACAAGCTTAACCTTAAAATATCTCAGCCAAAGTAACAAAGGTTGTTCATTCATGTTTTATTTATTTTAAGCATTTCCAACAGCATTTTCATTCAGTAACACAATGTACCTCTGACAGCTGATGATTGAATGTTTAGAAGTTTGTCTGGAAGTCATCTGTTCAGGCAAATGTACAGAATGTACATGTACAGAATGAATCCTTGACTCCTTTGTTTTTTATACCTTAATCTAGGACTTTTGAATTTGTATTTGTCTCGGTACTGTAGTTCCTCAAGTTGTAGTTGTCTTGGTGTGGTAGTTACAGATGTGGTCTTTCTGTCTTGTGGACTGAACATATGTTCATGGCCTGACAACCAGTCATATATGAACTGAACCTTATCTGATGTGTTCGGTTGTTTGTTGTATGACCTTGATATGCACTGTTCTGTATGTCGCTTGGGTGTTTATATGAGATTGACTGGGACCAAATCTGCTGTATTAAAGTAAAAATGACTTTGGATGGATGGATCCTTGGTGTCAGGCAGGGCGGTTTGAGTATCTCAGAAACTGCGGATCTGCGGAAACACGCACAACAGTCTCTAGGGTTTGCAGAGGATGGTGCAAAAAACAAAAGGTGGTCAGAGGACAAGGGCCAGACTAGTCGAAGCTGACAGGAAGATGACAGTAAAACAAATAATCACACATTACAACAGTGGTATGCAGAAGAGCATCTCTGAACACACAATGCCTCAAACCTCTAAGTGACTACTTAATAAGACTTCATAAGTCTAATAAATACCTGCTCTCACTGAGTGTATAAATTAGAGGCTACCATGCCTGCCTGAACTATATGATGACATTGTTATGATTGATTTGAGGGATGAAAATGACTTAAATGATGACAGAAACAATCAGATTTTTTGTGGTTGAATATTCAGGAGCTCTTGAAGCTGTTAAAATAAGACATGTTGCATCAATTATCCACATCACTGAATGACCAACCAAACTGCTAAAAACAGCAATGAAAACACTGGCATTGCCACAAAAATCTTTGCACAGCTGTGAACAGCTCCAGAATAGAAATACTGAATTTGCTCTAGCAAAGATAATTAACTCAAACCCGTGTGTGCTTGCATGTGTCTGCACATGTGTGTGTGTCCTGAACAACATACCAAATTTTGACAGGATTTCCCCTTTAATTGGCTCTAACCCTCTGCAAAATTACCCACCATACAAATTACAGTTTCCAGATGTTATGACCATTATTTAGCTGTGCATATTCATAATTTATGAGCTTTCATGCACAAAGTAAACTCAAAAGATGACAATGTTATTTACTATTAAAGAGTACATTTAAGCAGGGGGCCGGTAACCCAGGGCGAGGGATTACTGAATTCAAATGGCACTATTTATTAAACTGCGTTAACGCTAATGTTCTGCTTTGATGTATACCACAAGTACCATGTGACTCCGCATGATTCCAAACAAGTCTGAAGGATCTTTCATTGACCGTTTAGCATAGCAGAGAGCCAAGAGCTGAAATATATTTAGCCAAGTCCCAGATGTCAAACTGGTAATGAGGTAGTGATTGATAGCCTCCATTCCCTCAGAGAAAATGTTCCGAATTATATAATATTTTTGGGAAGGGTGGGGTAGGGGGGTGTAATTTAGTCATGGGTGATTTGTTTTTTTATTGGTCATCAGTGTAATGCTTGTAGTTGCTAAGGCTAAATAGAAGGGCTGTGCATGAAACTCCATCTTCAAAAGATGGGGGTGTTTATATGAGGAAGGTAATTACTTGAAGTAACACAACATTCAGGATAGCTCATTTGGTTCGGCCGATCATAAAGTTGCCAAAAATATTTGCTTGATCTGTAAAATCACAACTTTAAATTGATGTCACATACTTTTAAAAGTGTACTTGCACCCACCAGACTACATCAAGCGTTTAGCGCAGAAAACTGCGCACTTAATTTGTCATTCTTCTTATGCTGTCGAAGCAGGTCTGCCAAAGCTGATCGGCTTGAAAATGTCCGTGAAGGACAGTCGATGAAACCAGGAGGCCTTAAACATTAAAGGACCTTTTTGTAATAAACAAAAGTAAGCACTCATAATCTGCACTGAAATTACTTTTTCATTGAAAAGAATGAGAAGCAAGAATAAAGCATACCAAATAGAACATTTGAAATAGAACGAAACTCTTTCAAATGTGCTTTATTTATTTTTTTAAATCTCTGTTCATCCAAATTCAGTGTTTGTTTATTCAAAGAGAGAAGATGCTCGACTGACTCTCTGCATTTGGATTTATTTCCATGGAAAGCAAATTAAATGCTCATCACTGCACTGCAGCGGAATCAACATAAAAGCCTGCTGGAAGGATAACTCATATCTTTTGATATGTCTGCTGTCTGGGTTGTTGTTGAATTTTCAGTCAACTGAAAGAGCGCAGGGTCTGTTTCAGAGCAGTTATAAAAAGATGATGGCTCTGCATTGGGAGACTGAAGGTGGGGAGTGGATGATATGAAATTAAGTGGAGATAAGGTCATGTCTATTTCTCTGTGTGTGAGTGTGTGTGTGTGTCTACTTGCATGTTTGTATGTGTACAGATTGTGCAAGTTCACAAATGACTACTGAAGGTTTGAATTAAGGTTACAACATTTCCTTTTTCTTTTTTTTTTGAAAATTTGTGGCCCCTCAAATCTTTCGAGTAATATGTACTCACTAACTATGTCTGTGATATAGAAACTGATATAGTCAATATGCAACACTATAATATTACTGTCACATGAAAATTAGCAACAATTCAGAACCAAGAAACCTAGAAAGACGAGTTAACTATTTAACCAGGTGCATTAATTTAGCAATAAATGCTGAATTATAATTAAATAGAGTGAACCACTCCTGTCCAATGGTTGCATAATGAAATAATTGCTTTAATAAATGACAATGAATAAATAAGTAATACAAAGCTAAGAAAATAATTTCGTATGGCTGTAGTTTGGAATAGAACTGTTGCAAGAGAACAGTAAGGCACTTGTGACCCTTCTTTTTCAATATCAACATATTCATGTAAAATAGCTAGTTAGTCTGTTACTTAGCTAGCTAGCTGTATGTGCAAAGATGTTCCTGATATGCTCCAATGAAACCAGGATTGTTTTGGTATTGGGAATGATACCACAGTGATAAGGCCATCCATTATGATTTTTAATTGAAGGATTGATGTGAAACCATATTTATGCTGGATTGAATATATTCATTATTTCAATATTAGCTAAATTTCATATTGTCAATATTGATACGTGCTTCATATTGAAAAATATCAAAGTGGTTGAATTGAAATATCACTGGGCTCCAGAATACATGATAGAAAAGTTTCAGTTTGTGCCATACTTTGCAACTTATATGCTTCTTTTCTTCTTCTTCTACTTCTAAAGCTATTTTTGAATGTATAATCAAGTGAAGTAAACTACCTTCTTTTATTATTTATTAGGAAAATGTATCTTTTTAAATCTCTTCCAAATTGACCTGTCATAGCAGCCTCATTGCCATGGAAACAGCAATAAAAATGTATACATAGAAACAGGGAAGCAAGGTGACTGTTCACAGCTGTTTGCTTTTTATAACCAAGTCGGGTTACGCAGGTGCCCATCTTATTCAAATGAAACTTGTTTGTAAGGCATATTAAGTTTTAGAATCGTAGTCATCAGTTAACACAGTTAATGACAATAAAACGTTAACTGAGTAGGTTTTAAGTCAGTGTTCTCAAACTCGTGGTTCTCACGTCTGAAAAACTTTACCAGCGTGCACACATTTTTTATCACAGACTGGGGTTGGAGGGGCTTAACCCATTAAAAAATATATTTAAAAATAAAAATGTGATTAAATGTTGTATTTAAACACCAAACTCAATGATAATGTAACTAGTCCTCTGCAGTTACATTGCCATTTCCAGCATTATCTCAACAACAATGGAAAGCATGTTATTGTAGCCCGGCTATTCA